>NC_052340.1:3513559-3886059 GCF_016432855.1 Salvelinus namaycush | reverse complement strand
CTGTGCAGTCTTGCCCTCTACCTGTGTCCGTTCAGCTAGAACAGGTTTAAGTCTGATACAGAGTGGCCCGTCCTCTTAAATTGAAGCGGATCTGGCACCTCTCAGATTTGACTAGTTCGTTCCGGCACCTATTTGCCCGGATCCGGTACCTCTCACAGCATGATTTATTAATTGTTTCACCGTTCGCACTATAAACATTCTAATAAACACGATCAGTGTTAAATCAAGTTGCCTCCTCGTTATTTCTCCCGCCCGCCAGAAAGACCATCACGTAAAAGCACGGTGATCCTTCTGAGTAATCATCCTAACCTGCCACACTGATTTGCGACCTGCTCTCTTATTTGTACATAGAGGTTATGGGGAGGGCCGGTGTGGTTAGTAACTGATCTTGACACAGGTCTTGGTAGTGGTGGTCAGCTAGTGAAGAGGTCCCAACGTAAACACGTCACGTAGCCTAGTCGTCTCCTTGCTGAATATTAAACGTGGGAAAGCCAAATAGAAAATGGATAAGAAAAGGCAATCGAGATTGATTACCTTTTTCAAGTCCAAAAATCACCACCGCCCTACTAGCGAGTCAGACTCTTTCCGGCGGCACCTACACTAGCTAGTAGGGCTACTAGCGAGTCAGACTCAGCGAATAACCCCTGGCTTGTCATGCAGAATTCAATGCTGGGCTGTACAACATGCCAAAAGGTAAGGAGTTTGGGTCTAGAAACGACCGGAGGGATTAAACTAGCAAAAGAGTGGGTGGAATGTACACGAACATCTTCTGCCTCCGACGTCAAAAACGCCAACCAAGAGCCCTCAGAAAGACATATTTTTTGAACAGGCCCGAACCAAGGCACATTTGGTGGCAGCAAGCATTGTACACAAGGATAAAGAGGACACCCAGATTATAGCTAACACTCCAAATAAAATAAAAAATAGACACTACAGCCAGAGTCTTCCGAACAGCCTTAGGAGGCTTAACCTCACAGCCACAGGCGTGCTTATAGCTTTGAGCATGAAATTGACTGTCAGGAGTTAAATGGACTCGACATGGGAAGAGTCATTGTGGGAGATTTTGAAAACTAAGGTAGGATTTTTTTTTCTTTACAAACTTGTTCTGTACTGTGAAGTTAATCGGAATGTGGTTCATATGATCAAATAGGCAGGAGGCCTATATATTCTCAAATGTGTGTTCTGCTGTAGTCTACAATGATTGATTTTATTTGAAGTCATATTCTGATATTGTGATATTTGTTCTACTGCTATATTGATTATAACCCCACTGCTAAGTATGTGTGTATATGCATATGGTGGGTGTTCTGCAATGACATCTAAAAAATGTTGCTGTCCATTGATGTCTAGAAAGTTAGGCAATAAGAAATTCTGACTTGTGAAAACCCCACAGCTGTGCTCAAGTATGTGAGCATATCGCAGTGACGTCTAAAACGCTTTGAATTCATCAGCACCTTTTTACAAGCTAAAGGTGAAAAGTAAATCAAACCATGTGAATGACATAGGTTGAAGTTGTTGAAAGCAGTCGAACAGGTAGGAATGCTGCCGGCTGTTTGAGACTGGAAAAGGTAGTGAAAAGAGCACATCGGAGCCTTGAAGAAGCTCTCTCCCCATATGAGCTTTACAGGTCTCATTACACAAGACAGCCTACGGAGCTGGCCATGATACGTTATTTTATGGCTGGAAGTGAGAGCGTTATGCTCTGTAAAGCCTAGAGTAGTGGGACCTGTTGTTAGCATTACAAATTGTACTCATATATACACCATGTAATTCACAAAGGTACTGAAGCAAAGGACCTCAACAGTGCATCTGCAGTTCTGGACAGTTTTGTTCACTTCACATTGCAGAGGGTGTACTCTTGTGAATTACATGGTGTATATATGAGTACACATTGCAGAGGGTGTACTCTTGTGAATTACATGGTGTACATATGAGAGACAGCAACAGCACAGCAGTAACACAGGTCATATAATTGAAGTGGTGTTCTGACGAGTTACTCAAGGTCAACGTCTCTTGAATTTGTGAAAGTTGATGAGTCGTACGTTTCAGTGTGTACATGTACGGTCATCGCATAGCAATCGCCTTGATTCTGAATTCCCCTATACAGTACTTGCCTGTACTGTATATTTTATGTACAACACAGGCAGAACTTGGCTAGCTGGGAGTCATGTCTCAAACTGCTACTACTCTCTTATTTAATTTCCCGCTAGACTTGTCAGAGTGTGAGAGGACCCGTCTACTACATGGGGAAACAGGAACACTTTAAATTCCACTGATGAAAGCCAAACAGTCAGGTATCTTTACAATTGGGCCCACAAATATTGCGACAGCTATTTAAACAGCACTGATCAAACGTAAGTGAATCAAAGTGAATTTCAATGGGCAATAGGACAACAGAAAACTCAGCACAACCACGAATAAGCACACAGATACACAATCTGGATCAGAAGCCATGTTATGTGGCACAAGCTGAGCATCTGTCTGAAAATATGATCTTTGCCTGATAAGAAAATTGACAGTGAAATATAGGGAAATGGCATGATGGGTGGAAGCGAATCAGTGACACACGCACTCAGTCCGCTTGACTCTCTCTCCCGTGCCCTTTCCCACGCGCTCTCTTGATGAAGTGAGAGAACTTGCACTCTGTGACCCCAAAAAAACAGTGAAAACGGTTTATAGCAGCAGTAAAAGCTGCTGATTACACAGCCTTACCCACAAGTCAATGACCTTATGCATTAATCCAAGCCTCTACAGGGGCACAACTGGAATGATGACCATGCAGCCATTCTGGGAGGACACCACACACACACACACACTCATGCACGCACACACACACATACACGTCCGCTGCTTCTCATTCAAATGGTATTCTGAGATAATAAGTTTCTCTCTAACAACACTCACAGTGCTCTCTCTGGCCAGCCCAGACATCCCCTCCAGTGATTCCTGTGTCATTGATGCCCGTCTCACAAAATAATCTGTTACATAGCAGCAGACAAAAATCAGTGTCGCTTATCTCCAACTCTCAGGTGCATGGATAAAGGCAGGAGACCCCAGCGGCAGACTGGACCTGATGAGGTCAATGAACACACACTGCAGACGGGCTGGAGAGATTCAACTCCACCAGGCTCTGTTTGCTGCACGGCTCACACAGGAATAGCTTGAGGATGGAGCATCACAATGCTGTTATTGGAGCATCACTGAGAGCGGTTAAAAGGATCTTGTATTTGAGTTTATCGAACCTATATTTAACTAGGCAAGTCATGGTAAACAAAGTTAAATGGTAAACAGTACGAAGTATGGCCATTTTAATGAAGATGATAAACTAGCTTGAGGAAAAAATAAATCCACTCTGGTGATTTAGGATCCGGTATAAAAGCAGAGGTTTATGTACAGCGGAGGGATATTTTTGCAGTATCTGCAGCAGAGTGATATGCGTGCACCTCATGCAAGAATGCATACAGCATGCTATGAAATTGAAATATATCTGGGCCATAGTCAGCCAAGTCAAATTCAGTTCCCAGTGGATTTCACAGGGACAGTACTTCAGAGCGATGCCATGCTTTCTGAGCAGACTGTGTATTCTTACATTTGTATTCAGACCATACCAATGCAGTCTGTGGGAGGACTGGGGCTACTTAAAAAATATGATAAGCCTGTCATGCAGTGCATTCATTTGTATTAAAATTTCATCCACAAATACAGTAAAACAGTTTGTTCCGCGCTCACTTGCCATATTTTCTTCAAGGCAAGTGAGCGTGTGTGTACGTCTGTGTGTACATCTGCATGTGCATCTGTGTGTATTAGAAAAAGTACATAGCACAAGATATACCAGACAATGCATGCTGGGTGAAAAGTTCACAGGTGAGGAAGGCAGCTCTAAAATACTTAACCCCTTTCACTGTCATTGACTCCACATAACCATTGTTTGCCATCTGGAAGATACAGTATCTGCAGGTTTGAGGAAATTCAGATCCTCTTTGTGTCAATCTAAGCTTCCTTTGAATGTGGCTGTTTTTTCCCTGGCCCAGAACAGCAGGTGGATAATGGAGACAGCCTCTGTATGATCCGCCGGCTGCATCATATTATTTTCCCGTGAATAAAAATGGCTTCGCATAAAATCCTGATCTCCTGCTACACTCAGCACCATATGTGATTTTGGACAAAGTCCCTTTCTCAAAAAAATACTTCGCCGAGGCAATTTTGGATCCATTTCTTCAGACTCATAGGGGCTTTTCACACTATTGAGCCAAGCCAAGCCAAGCTGTACAGAGCTGGTTACATTTAACCAGACACTCTTATCCAGAGCAACATACAGTAGCAATTCAGGTTAAGTGACTTGCTCAAGGGCACATTGACATATTTTTCACCTTGTCAGCTCGGGGAATGGAACCAGCGACCTTTCAGTTACTGGCCCAACCCTCTTAACCCTTAGGCTACCTGCTGCCCACATTGGCTGGAATCATGCTGAAAAGAAGAATGTGCAAATAGGATATGCGAGGCAGCACAGTTTGGTTTAGCTCTGCACAACAGTGTGAAAAGGGTAATGGCTTGTTTTGGTGCTATACTAAAGCAACAAACACATGCAGGAAGATTCCGACAGAAGAAAACAAAGTGGAAAAGTCAAGAGGGAGAGTATCTCCAGCGAATACTGATAGTACAGTACATCTCACCCATGTTTAAACTGTAAAAACTGTGCTTCGCGGAAAACAAATCATTTCCTTCCCTCCGGCACTTCAGAGGTGGTGCTACAGTATATTAGTCCTCCCATCCCTCCCATGCAGCTTGCTTGCAAGTCTCATGTGAACAAGAGAGCTCCTTCTTCCTAAAAAATCTTCAAAGGGTTTCCTGTGACCAGGTAAGGTCCTGTCTGCAGTCCTGTCTTTCTTAATTCCCCATCCTTGAAAAGTGTGATGTCTGCAGCACAATTTACTGCATTAAAGCAGCCTGGCTTTTTCTCTCAGCCCCCTCTGGCACATTCATACATGTTCAATGGGGAGTAATGGCCGACCACAATGTAGCTCACTGTACTACACTAGACAAACAACAGTGGGACTTGACACTCCCTCTGTTGCTCCTCTATACTCCTCCACTCCCGGGCCAACGCCTTATTGAGGAGAGCAGTTGAGCAGCGGCTGATTACGAGACATCACGTACCTTTGATCTCCAGAGGCGTTTGTCTCTAATCCATCTTGAAGCGGCACAGGAAGCAGACGGCGTTGAGGTGAGGTGCCCACTCAGCTCCTATACGGCTCTCCGCATCCCAAACAGCACCCTCACCACTCTGCAGGATGCTGGGTCACACTGCTGCTGACACGCTGCAAGACACAGGGGACAACCCAGGGATAAACAGTCTGGCGCTAACTAAACATCACTTTAGAATCGGTAGCATGTAATGTCAACGGCATGTAATGTCCTCATAATGTAATGTCCTCATAATACAGTATTAGTACAGTATTGTTATGATATATCCTAATAATACAGTATTAGACACTATTAAGAAAGTATTAAGTACTGTGTATTTAGGATTTTCCACTGTTTCATACGGGTCTAGAATAGGCTATTTCAAAAAGGAGCTACCATTCAAACTAAGATTACACCTATGCCAGACCAAATAAACCATGCAGGATAAAGAACATCCTTTTAAAAAAAAAACATGAAATGCATTATGAAATATGACCTTAATTATTTTAGAGCTTTTTAATTGAAATTCAGTCAATTGCCAAAACATTGAAAACAAAAATCCATTGTCTCTAACAACACAGAATAAAGCAATTAAAGGTGCAAGGTAAAAAATAACAGGAAGCATAGAAATAGAGCACATAGAACATGTCTACTGCTTCTTGGACTTGCCTTCAATGAGAATGACAGATCTATATTTATTTGAATTTGGTCGGGTCGCCCAAAAAGTTACATGCTGCATCTTTAATGAGAGACCCATGATGGTAGTGACTGCTCATTACTGCATATCACTTATTAACCATCATTTATTCACATTACTTTACTTTCAGTTGTGTATAACTTTTTTATTTTATTTATGACTTTTATTTCATTTCTTAGCCATCGTCTCATCTCTGCTCAGGTAGTAGCAGCCAGACATCCAGACAACCATCTAAACATTATCTATGTGCTCCCTTTGGCTAGCGAAAAGAGTAGCCCCTGATTATTGGGTTGCCACAGCTGCAAATGCTGCAGAGCTTTCTGACAAAATCCCTATTTTAGTAGTTCTTCAAAGTATATAAGGCATACTTTCAAGACTTCTACAACCAACAATTGAGTAGTAGAGCTACAGTGCATTCGGGAACTATTCAGATCGTTTTTTTTTTTTTACACACAATACCCCATACTGACAAAGCAAAAACATTTACATTAGTATTCAGACCCTTTACTCAGTACTTTGTTGAAGAACCTTTGACAGTAATTACAGACTCGAGTCTTATGGGGTATGACGCTACAAGCTTGGCACACCTGTATTTGGGGAGTTTCTCCCATTCTTCTCTGCAGATCCTCTCAACCTCTGTCAGGTTGGATGGGGAACATCTTCAGAGATGTTGAATCTACAGGCTCTGGCTGCACCACTCATGGACAATCAGAGACTTGTCCCGAAGATTACGGTCGTTGTCCTGTTGGAAGGTGAACCTTCACCCGAGTCTGAGGTCCTGAGCTCTCTGGAGCAGGTTTTCGTCAAGGAGCTCTCTGTACTTTGCTGCGTTCATCTTTCCCTCGATCCTGACTAGTCTCCCAGTCCCTGCTGCTGAATGGTGGTGCCAGATTGGTGGGACCCTTGGCATTCAGACCAAAGAGTTCAATCTTGGTTTCATCAGACCAGAGAATTTTGTTTCCCATGGTCTGAGAGTCCTTTAGGTGCTTTTTTGGCAAACTCCAAGTGGGCTGTCATGTGCCTTTTACTGAGGAGTGGCTTCCGTCTGGCCACTCTACCGTAGAATACTAATTGGTGGAGTGCTGCAGAGATGGTTGTCCTTCTGGCAGGTTCTTCCATCCCTACAGAGGAACTCTGGAGCTCTGTCAGAGTGACAATCAGATTTTTGGTCACCTCCCTGACCAAGGCCCTTCTCCCCCGATTGCTCAGTTTGGCCGGATGGCCAGCTCTAGGAAGAGTCTTGGTGGTTCCAATCTTCCATTTAAGAATGATGGAGGCCACTGTGCTATTTGGGACCTTCAATGCTGCAGACATCTTTTGGTACCCTTCTCCAGATCTGTGCCTGGACACAATCCTGTCTCGGAGCTTTGACCTCATGGCTTGGTTTTTGCTCTTACACGCACTGTCATCTGTGGGACCTTAGCCTAGGGGTGGCAGATAGCCTAGTGGTTAGAGTGTTGGACTAATAACCGAAAGGTTGCGAGATCGAATCCCCAAGCTGACAAGGTAAAATCTGTTGTTTTGCCTCTGAACAAGGCAGTTAACCCACTGTTCCTAGGCCGTCATTGAAAATAAGAATTTGTTCTTAACTGACTTGCCTAGTTAAATATAAATAAAACATAGACGGGTGTGTGCCTTTCCAAATCAGGTGGACTCTAATCAAGTTGTAGACGCATCTCAAGGATGACCAATTGTAACAATATGCACCTGAGCTCAATTTTGATTCTCATAGCAAATGGTCTGAATACTTATCTAAATAAGGTATTTCTGTTTTTTTTTTTAAATACATTTGCAAATATGAAAAAAAACAGCTCCCGAGTGGCTCAGAGGTCTAAGGCACTTTATTGCAGTGCTTGAGGCATCACTACAGCCCCGGGTTCGATCCCAGGCTGTGTCACAGCCGGCCGTGACCAGGAGACCTATCCGCACAATTGGCCCAGCATCGTCTGAGTTAGGGGAGGGTTTGGCCGGCTGGGATTTCCTTGTCCGATCGCACTCTAGCCACTCCCTGTGGTGGGCCGTGCGCCTGCAAGCTGACTTCGGTCGCCAGTTGGACGATGTTTCCTCCGACACATTGGCTTCCGGGATAAGCGAGCAGTGTGTCAAGAAGCACTGCGGCTTGGCAGGGTCGTGTTTCGGAGGACACAAGTCTCTCACATTCGCCTCTCCCGAGTCCGTAGGGTCCGTAGCAAAGTCCGTAACAAAATGTGGAAAAAGGGAAGGGGTCTGAATACTTTCCGAATGCAATGTCTACCTCCAGAACTGTCTATATCCCTCTCATTGCTGTGTTTTCTACATTCCTCTCTCATGTCGTCTGGGTGTGGTGCCGGGAAGAACAGGCGCAATGGATTCTGGTCATCGTAGATAATTACCACATTTCTAGCGCTGAACTAGGTAGAATATTTGCCTATTGAAAACTACAACTCCCTACAGCGTCCCACAGTTCATTCTTGATTTGATGTCTCTCGTGCTTGATAGGATTTCTCTCTAGAGAAATGGCTCATTGAGCTCATAAAAAAACCCTAAATGGAATTCAAGTAATTGAACCGACGTCAGAAACAACATTTCGGTTAATTGCTCAGCATTAGCCTTTGTGCATTTCCTGGATAACTTTGAAACTGATCAGCATTCTAAAGAAGACTACGCCACAATATTGCAAATCATCTCATGGTAAATGAGAAGGTAAATGTAATTTACAAGACAAACATT
The DNA here is from genome assembly GCF_016432855.1 of Salvelinus namaycush. Lineage (NCBI taxonomy): Eukaryota > Metazoa > Chordata > Actinopteri > Salmoniformes > Salmonidae > Salvelinus > Salvelinus namaycush. The sequence goes on along the minus strand of NC_052340.1, from coordinate 3,877,469 downwards.
AATCAAATGTCATTGCATTTTAATAGCGCCTCTTTCGGAGGAGAATTATTCAAATTCCTTAGAGGGCAACCTAATCACTTAGAACTGTGACAAAAAAAATGCTCGACACAGCAACACCTGTGACTTATTCCTTCATGCATCCTTGATTCCTTCTGGACTCTACTGATAAATTACACTTGCATGGTTTACTGATTACCCTATACCATTACAAACATCGAAGTATGATCAGAAGGAAAGCGTGCACAGTAGGCCTTCAATAGGACTATAGGAAACATGTCAAACAGATGGATATTATATAGTTTGAGCCAGGAATCTCAAACCCTGTTCCTGGAGAGCTACCCTCCTGTAGATTTCGCTTCAACCCCATTGTAACTAACCTGATTAAGCTTATCAACCAGCTAATTATTAGAATCAGGTGATTAAGGTTGGAGCGAAAACCTACAGGATGGTAGCTCTCCAGGAACAGGGTTGGTCCAATCCAATTAAACATAATCAAAGGCCAAAGAATACATCAAACACTGCTACTTCAATAGCCTTGGCATGTATCCAGATCCTAAACACAAATCAAAGAAGGCGTGCCATTTGACTGGTATCGTTTAAGACAGAGCATCCTAACCTGAGGTGTTTTCAATTCTACTGGGGTTGGATAGTGGAGTAAAAACCAAGAAAGTTTGCAGTTTTCAAAATGTTTTTGTTCGGGCTAAAAGTTGTCCAATATGTCTTGTTAAGAGATTTAAGGTATCTATCTATCAAGAGACTATGTACAGCAAGCATGGAGGAGATAGATCAAATTAATATTTGAACCGCTTTAATACGGTTCGAGGGGATGTAAGTAATAATAGGGAGAACTTTTGCAAGTGCAAAATGTACTTGTCCTGACAGATCCAAAGTCTCGGTGGAAATTATATATTGGTGATAAAACTTCCCTCCAGTCTTCATAGACTGTGAAACATTGAGATAGCCCTTACAAAAGGGAATTGTTGGTGCAAACTTCCCTCAAGTTTGTGGCAGATTTGCTGCAAACTAAATAGTTTGCCACAAAATGTTGCCAGAAGTTTGCAAATGTTTGTCACTAGTGGTGAATCTGCAGCAAACCTGTAGCAACAATATTTATTATCCACTAGTGGCAAACAGTTTACCAGAAGCCATTTCTGGTGAACACATTAGTTCCAAGACCAGTAACCTGGTCTTGGAACTAATTAATTAATTAAACATATGAATTCAACTTCCTAATAAACATTAAAATTGTGTTAGCTAATTGATGCCTAGTTAGCAATGTCATGTTTTATGGGATAGAGTGAAACACATTTTGTTGATACCAGTTTCAATCTGTCAGCACCACTGACTGGCTAACGCTTAGCTAGCTAACATTAGCTTTCATATTTTTGCTAAATTAATTAAAATCTAGGAACAGATTTAAGGGTGGATTTAGTAAGTCCCAGTTTATGCTAGCTACATGGTTTGTTTATATAACATTTATACAAGGCAGAAATATTGTTTCCTTGCTGAAAAATATATAGAATGCCAGTATCAGTGAGAAGCATAGCAACCTCAAGGCAGCTTTGTAACAGCTGACCCCGTTTTTCCAAAGACAAACCCTCCCATCAGCCGCTAAGTCTACCTTTTAAGATGACAAAATATAACGTGTTTTCAGTGATTGTTTTCAGTATCCTAATTATTTTTTATTTTTTTGTTTCAGTGCATGCATTCAACAAGCTTTGGACAAAGGACTTCCACAGGGCCACTATCTTCAAAGTTCACTCAAAAAGGCAATAGGGTTTGATTTAGATTTTTATCTGTTAAGGCATTGAATACATGTTTAGTATATTTAGTACATTTTGTTTTCTCTGTGAGATGCAAGTTAATTGAAAGTTATGTGATTTGGTTTACGCAGATACAACATCAATGGTGTTAACACACAGTAACCAAAAACCTGATCTAATTTGCATATTCATACTGAGTTTGAAGACAATTTGCCGCAAACAGTAGAATGTTCGCCACAAATTTCCCCTAATTGTTTGCCAGATATTCACAAGTTGCAAATTGGCCGCAACAGATTGCCGCAAAACTCATTTGCATGTGAAAATATGAGCTTGCCGTAAATGTATGGCAAATGGGCCAAAGATTTGCCACAACTGTTTGCCAGAAGTCATTTTTTTGGTAAGGGAGCTACAGAGACAGTTTAACTTTGTGTTTTTTGACCCAACAGCTACTGACACCATCCAGCCTTGTATCACTCATCCCAAAGGACACCTTCAGTCTTTTATCTATAGCTCACTCACCCATACTGTTGAAAAGTTTACTGTACAGCATGCTTTGAGCTCTATCCCTGCTTAGTAAGCCAAGTACAGTATTACTAAATCTACCACAGCAAAAAAAGGGATTATACTTAGCGTGCCAGTGGCTCAAAGCATAGTGTGACAAAACATAAAGAAAGGGAAGTATGAGATTAAATGTTGGGTGAAATAATGACACAAAGGCCAGTAGATGTACAGGCTAAAAGCATCAGGACTGGCTGAGTGCAGTACATTGAAGAGGTTAAACTTCTCCAAATTGCAACTCTATGTGACAAAAGGGTGTGTGAGTACAGCACAAATTATAGGCAAAGCAGTAATCTGACTGGGGTTGGCATTGGGGGTTTAAAGGGACATGGCCCTCTGAAATCTAAGTTTGTTTGATGTTTCCAGACCTCCAAAGAAGTGTAATGTCAATATGAGTTCACATCCCACGTCATTGGATACGTAAATCCAAGTCTACATGTGTTAACCCCAAATGAATGGAAAATATAAGCACCGTAACATAACATGGGGTTTACGTTTTACATACATTTTACATTATAGGGCATAAAGCTGGATATAAAAACAGACGGGTTGTGAACACATCATGACATTAGAATACTTTTGAGGTCTGAAAACATCTGATTTTGGACTGGTATTGTCCCTCACCTCAGTTTAAAGAAGACATTAACCAGCCAAGCCATAAACCTCTTCAGAGTGATCAAATGGTTCAGCAAACTTTCCTTTTTGATCAGATGCAAGCGAACTTCAATAATAATAATAATTTGATTAGGCGTTCACATTTGGGTTGTTTGAAGAGATGAAATCAAACTTGTTTCCACACTTCTGCCAATACACCAAGACGTATGCATGCAATTATGTTTTGGGGGGAAATCAGCAATTACTGATAAGATAAAATTGACTGCCGTGTTCGTTGACAAATATCTGCAGTTGGTTTATTCATGAATTTTCGTGAAGGCACCATTGCCTGGGTAGCTGCGGGGCATGTTTTAAAACATACACAACTGGTGCATTGCAAATGCTATATTAAAAGAGATTGTGTTTATGCATTTTGGACCATCTGCACAGAGAGACCACAGCCTCGAGGCTCATTGACTCGCTGTAAAACTGATTTTTTTTAAATCATTCTCCGACTGAAAGTTAGGCTTAACATGACAGTGTAACTATCTATTATAGTGCATGTGAATCTCGTCTATCCAATTCATTTAAGAACCATACCGGACTTATGCACAGTCAAGGTCTTTCCCACCAAAATAACATTGACCCTTGGGACCAGGTGAAGCACGGACTCCCCAGAGTATATTTTACCACTAGTCAGCGAGACAAAAATGTCCTCTCTCTCTCTCTACAGGGTCATAGAAAACACAATGACAAAGAGGACTAGACTCCCAGTTTCCTCACAGTTGACACGCAGGGGAATGATGAAGAATTCTGTGAAACAAACTGCCAACTTACTAGACATTATTTGCCCTTTATCAAGTGAACTTTTGAATTTCCAGGATGACTTGACGACAGCAGATCAGAATTTTTTTTTTCCATATTTATAGCAACACAGCGATATCAGTGACTCGTAAATTACAGGCTGTGACAACTAAAACATTTTTGACTTGCAGGACTTAACACATTCAAAGCTAACAAGGAATGCCTACAGAGGTTGATGTAATTTTGGAGATGTTGGAGATATTTTGTTTTGCCATAGTTGCCAACGGTAAAGTTGGCCTCCAGCCCCTCTCAGGACCATTACAGGTCTACCCTCTCCTCAATATTCCTAAACGTGTGTGTTTACAGGGGGAATTAAAGGAGGCTCATTAAATGTGTTTTTACTGCATGCCAGTGAGGGATGATGGATTTTCATCAGGCCTTCGGTCCTTAATGGCTTTGCATAAATCCAGAAGTCTTTTCAAGCACAAGAGTAAAATGCTCCTATAAAAATAGCTTTGCATTTTTCTTTATTTTTCTTTCTTTCTTTCTCTATGTACAAATATGCAGTGAATTCAAGTACTCATACACCTTGACTAATTCCACATTTTGTTGTTACAGCCTGAAATAAAAAAGTTTAGATTTTTCTGCAAATGTATTGAAAATTTAATACAGAAATATTTAATTTACATACAGTACCAGTCAAAAGTTAGCACACAACTACTCATTCAAGGCTTTTTCTTTATTTTTTACCAATTGAGATAGTTTGGGATGAGTTGGACCACAGAGGGAAGGAAAAGCAGCCAACAAGTGCTCAGCATACTCTTTCAAGACTGTTGGAAAAGCATTCCAGGTGAAGCTGGTTGAGAGAATGTCAAGGCAATGTCATCAAGGCAAAGGGTGGCTTTGAAGAATCTCAAATATAAAATATATTTTGATTTGTTTAACACTTTATTGGTTACTACATGATTCCATATGTGTTATTTCATAGTTGTGATGTCTTCACTATTATTCTACAATGTATAAAATAGTAATAATAAAGAAAAAACATGAGTAGGTTTCTCCAAACTGTCGACTGGTACTGTACGTATTCACACATGTTAGAATCACCTTTGGCAGTGATTACAGCTGAGTCTCTTTCTGGGTAAATCTCTAAGAGCTTTCCACACCAAGATTGTACAATATTATTCCTTTCAAAATTCTTCAAGCGCTGTCAAGATGGTTGTTGATCATTCCTAGACAGCCATTTTCAAGTCTTGCCATAGATATTGAAGATGATTTAAGTCAAAACTAAGTAGGTCACTCAGGAATATTCAATGACGTCTTGGAAAGCAGCGTATTTATACTCCAGTGTATATTTGGCCTTGTGTTATACAGTGGTTTCTCCTTTAAAAATTGCGAGCTTACACCGCGGGACTTAGAGGTCATTTGTGGTTTAGTACGGTACCCTGCGTCCCTACTTCTTGCTCCAGACCAGTGCAAGAGGGAGTTAGAGCACTGATTATGCTTTTGGGTCCCAAGGCGCTACTGTGTCTCTACCTGACAATGAATGGGTGACAAACCTAAATAGAAACTGATAATTGCGCACGACTTCAGTATTACTTACTTAAACTGTTGTTACACTAAGGTTTTTATTATTTTATTTTGGTTTTACTGCAGTAGTGTAGGCCACTCTCGACCAGTCTTGTTATACAGCGCCTGAGTGGCGCAACGGTCTAAGACACTGCATGGCAGTGAAAGTTGTGTTGCTACAGGTGCTGGCTCAATACCCGTGCCGCCCTTGACTGGGCGACCCATAAGATGATTGTAGGTTTTTGGTTTCTCTCCCTCTAAAAACAGAAATAAATCATTCAAAATAACAAACTGGCATTATTTACGAATTAGTAACAATGTCTCACCCCATGTTCAAGAATGGCCTTATTCTCGCTCATTTTACATTATTTGAAAATGAAATAATCTAAAAAATATTGTTCTTTTTTAAACAAAGCGATTAATATAATTGTTAGTAGTAATTCAGAATTATATTAAAGCCCGTTGGATATTCTCACAGATATATTATGAACCCTGTTATTAGCAGGACAATATATATTGGTCATATTGTTCATGGCTCCCGAGTGGCATATTGTTCATGGCTATTGTCCTGCTGACTGAACCAGGTTTTCCTAAGATTTTGCCTGTGCTTTGCTCTATTCCATTTAATTTTATGTCAAAAAAACTCCCTAGTCCTTGCCGATGACAAGCATACCCATGCAGCCACCACCACCATTTTTTTAAATATGAAGAGTGGTACTCAGTGATGTGTTGCGCTGGATTTGACCCAAACATAACACTTTGTATTCAGGATATGAAGTACATTTTTTGGACGAATGTCTAGCATTTGTTGCAGTTTTAATTTAGTGCCTTATTGCAAACAGGATGCATTTTTTGGAATATGTTTTATTCTGTACAGACTTTCTTCTTTTCACTCTGTCATTTAGGTTAGTATTGCAGATTAACTACAATGTTGTTGATCCATCCTCAGTTTTCTCCAATCACAGCCATTCAACTCTGTAACGGTTTTAAAGTCACCATTGACCTCATGTTGAAATCCCTGAGCAGTTTTCTTCCACACCATTAACTGAGTTAGGAAGGACATCGGTATCTTTGTAGTCCCTGGGTGTATTGGTACACCATCCAAAGTGTAATTAATAACTTTACCATACTCAAAGGGATATTCAATGTCTGCTTTTTATTTTACCCATCTACCATTTCGTCTTTACGAGGCATTGGAAAACCTCCCTGGTCCTTGTGGGTGAATCTGTGGTTGAAATTCACTGCTCGACTGCGGGACCTTGCAGATAATTGTATGTGTGGGGTAAAGAGATGAAGCAGTCATTCAAAAATCATGTTAAACACTATTATTGCACACAGAGGGAGACGATGCAACTTATTATGTGACTTGTTAAGCAACATTTTTACTCCTGAACTTATTTAAGATTGAATACTGACTCAAAACATTTCAGCTTTTCATTTTTAACTAATTTGCAATCATTTCTAAAAACAAAATACCACTTTGACATTATGGGGTATTGTGTGCAGGCCAGTGACACAACATTTCCATTTCAAATTCAGGCTTTAACAACAATGTGGAAAAAGTCAAGGGGTGTGAATACTTTCTGAAGGCACTGTCCACAAATTGATATTTCTAAACAAAATTAATGACACACACATTTTGTCTGGTTCGGTTTAGGCATTGTTATCAATCTCCATTGTTAATCCATACGTTGGGAAAAATAAGGCAAGCTGCGGAAGGTTGCAAGTCGCTTTGAGACCGCTGAGACCGCCTGTCAATCTGGTCTGATGGCCACAAGCCGCCTTGCCGCTGGACTCCATAGCTCTACCCCTCCAGTCATGAAGGACTACAGTTTCCTATCAATCTGAACCGTAACCCCAAAGAGGCCTATTCAATGCAGTGCACAGGATGAAAACAGACTCAGAGTCCAACCAAGCTGCAGGGGACCGATAAAGTCATTAGCATTCAACTCATCCCCCCCAACCCCTGATACTTACTCCCTAAGTGGAATTAGTGACTGTATGAGTTACCATCTCGTAAAATAATGTACACCACAACCAAACACACAGGCATGGACAGACAGACCCAGACCCACACATAGACCCAGAATAAACAGACAAATAGACTCACAGAGACACCGACTAGGCTTGGGCGGTATACTGTATAGCAGGGTATTTGGAAATAGCCACAGGATGTCTTTGCTAATACCGCCAATGCCGTTGAAACTACTTGTTTGAAGTTTTTTTTATACATTTGAATATTTGTAACTACTTTTTAAAGTAAATACCTTCAGTCAACTTGTGCAACAGGATATAAAGCAAACTGCATTCTTCGTTTATTTCTAGTCACATTACGAAGCTTACCGGTAGTCACCGGTCACATTGTTTGTTTACAAGCACACAAAGGTGAGAGACCATGGCCTTGTGCGTCACTCACTGTTGTACAGCACATACCAGGTGATCTAGTTACAGTATGGAATTCACAACTAAATGTTTGCCAGCTAGGTATCTTATAACTATTAAGTTAACTGTCTAAAATGTGCTAAATGCTCTTCGGTGCTAAGTTAGTAGCTAATTATCTAGTGGTTAGCTTCTTGCAAAATCAAGCTTCTCTTGGTAACAGCAGAGAACCCCCTCCTGGATCAAGAGCCTTGCTCTCTAATGTTTGTTTTGTGTGTGCAGCAAACTGTCTGTCCTGCAAATAGTTTGTCAGAGACTGTATAACATTTTCGCTATGGGATTTCACATGTACTTGTCAGCGTTGCTAATCTTCAGATTACAGAGGCGAAGTGAGGTTTGAAAACAGGGCCCCTTGTGTTCAGTGCCGGTATTACCAAATATCACAGGATGGCACAATGTCGCTATGGAGGTATGACAATCTGAAAAGCCCCCAAGCCTAACCAGACCCAAACATAGAAACATAATAAACAAACAAATACACTCACATAGACACAGACCCACACGGACACGGAATAGACAGACAAATAGATACGCGCATACAGAACAAACAGAAAATGTGAGGAATTAATATGTGTCCCTAGCTTGGGAACAGCAGCACAGCAAGACTCACAGGGAGACATGTTTCCTTAACATCTGGCCTGATCAACTTAACAGGGAGGAACCTGGGTTGGCCACTTCAACGCATGGTTAGGTCGGCTCGTTTTGTCATCACGACAGCCAAGAGATCAGAGATGATTATTAACTCAGGGATCTGTCAACTCAGTGGGGGAATATCTGTCTCTGGTTGTTTACCTTAGCGTGTACGCATGGTGTTGTGAAATTAAAAACGGTACACTGATTGAAGTGTAATGTATCAGGGAGTGGTGTGTACTTGTGTGTGTTTGTGTGCTTGTCTGTGTGATAGCGAGTGTGTGTGCATTTGCGTACAGTGCATTCGGAAAGTATTCAGACCCTTTGACTTTTTCCACATTTTGTTACGTTAAAGCCTTATTCTAAAATGGATTAAATATAACATGTTCCTCATCATTGTACACACAATACCCCATAATGACATAAGTACTGTACATACATTTACATAAGTATTCAGACCCTTTGCTGTGAGACTCGAAATTGAGCTCAGGTGCATCCTGTTTCCATTGATCATCCTTGAGATGTTTCTACAACTTTATTGGAGTCCACCTGTGGTAAATTCAATTGATTGGACATGAATTGGAAAGGCACACACCTGTCTAAATAAGGTCCCACAGTTGACAGTGCATGTCAGAGCAAAAACCAAGCCATAAGGTCGAAGGAATTGTCCATAGAGCGCCGAGACAGGATTGTGTCCAGGCACAAATCTGGGGAAGGGTACCAAAAAACATCTGCAGCATTGAAGGTCCCTAAGAACACAGTGGCCTCCATCATTCATAAATGGAAGACGTTTGGAACCACGAACACTCTTCCTAGAGCTGGCCGCCCGGCAAAACTGAGCAATCGGGGGAGAAGGGCCTTGGTCAGGGAGGTGACCAAGAACCCGATTGTTACTCTGACAGAGCTCCACAGTTCCTCTGTGGAGATGGGAGAACCGTCCAGAAGGACAACCATCTCTGCAGCACTCCACCAATCAGGCCTTTATGGTAGAGTGGCCAGATGGAAGCCACTCAGTAAAAGGCACATGACAGGCCATTTGGAGTTTCCCAAAAGGCACCTAAAACTCTTTGGCCTGAATGCCAAGTAGCACGTTTGGAGGAAACCTGGCACCATCCCTATGGTGAAGCATGGTGGTGGCAGTATCATGTAGTGGGGATATTTCTCAGGGACTGGGAGACTAGTCAGAATTGGGGGAAAGATGAACAGAACAAAGTACAGAGATCACTGATGAAAACCTGCTCCAGAGCGCTCAGGACCTCAGACTGGGGCAGAGGTTCACCTTCCAACAGGACAACGACCCTAAGCACAGAGCTTAAGAGGATCTGCAGAGAAGAACGGGAGAAACTCCCCAAATACAGGTATGCCAAGCTTGTAGCATCATACCCAAGAAGACTCAAGGCTTTAACCACTGTCAAAAATGCTTCAAGAATGTACTGAGTAAAGGGTCTGAATACTTATGCAAATGTGATATTTAAGTTTTTGTTTTTTTACAAGTTTGCCAACATTTCTAAAAGTGTGTTTTTGCTTTGTCATTATGGGGTATTGTGTGTAGATTGATGAGCAAAAAAAACGAATACATTTTAGAACAAGGCTGTAACGTAACAAAAAGTGAAAAAGGCGAAGGGGTCTGAATTCTTTCCGAATGCATTGTATGTGATTACATATGTGTGTGTACCTGAACCATTTGGATAGTAAATGAAAGCTATAACTAAAGCGATTGTTTGGGTTTTCAGGGTTTGTAAGAGCAATTCTGTTAAAAACCAATAAAGCACAAAAAACATTCAAAGAGAGAGATGTCAAGAGAATAGAGTGGGGTAGGGAACATAGGTAAAGAAGCATACAATGTCTTGAAGAAAAAAGAACATTGGGTTACTGGGCTTTCTATAATAAAAGGACAGTAATTTATCACAGTTTAGTGGTGGGGCAGGAAGCAATTGGAATGAAGTGCCACAGAAAAGGAAATCTTGTCATCTGGGGAGTGAGAGGGAGAGACGGAGGGAGAGAAAGAGAGAGAGAAGCAGTGGAACGTTGCCAGGGCCCGTTGCAGGACAGAACAGACTCATTTAGGCGTCTACAGCGCTGAATGGCAGTAGTGCTTCCTCTAGCCGTGACTGAGGGGACGTGCCTGGCGTATCGAGCAGTCCCTTCCTGTGGCCTGGGTCCTTAAATCAGCAGAGCCTGGCCAGGTCCTGCCAGCAGCTGCCTCACTCTCTGCCTCTCTCCTCTCTGCCTCTCTCTCTATGCTCATTCTTGTCCACTATTTCTCTCTCTCTCTAGGCTCATTCTCGTAAACTATTTCTATCTCTCTTTCCAGGCTCATTTATCTACTATCTCTCTCTCTCTTTCTAGGCTCATTCTCGTCCACTATTTCTCTCTCTCTTTCTGGGCTCATTCTCGTCCACTATTTCTATCTCTATTTATCAAATTTTCTCTGCTCTCTTTCAGCCCTCTCTCTCTCTCTTTCCTCTCAGTCTCCCTCTTTATCCAATGTCCTCTCAATTCAATTTCAATTTCAATTTAAGGGGCTTTATTGGCAAAGGAAGTGAAATAGATAGTAAACAAAAGTGAAATAAACCCCCCCAAAAATAACAGTAAACAGTTCCAAAAGAATAAAGACATTTCAAATGTGATATTATGTCTATATACAGTCTTGTTATGATGTGCAAATAGTTAAAGTACAAAGGGGAAATAAATAAAGATAAACATAGGTTGTATTTACAATGGTGTTTGTTCTTCACTGGTTGCCCTTTTCTTGTGGCAACAGGTCACAAATCTTGCTTCTGTGATTGCACACTGGTATTTCAACCAATAGATATGGGAGTTTATCAAAATTGGATTTCTTTTCAAATTCTTTGTGGGTCTGTGTAATCTGAAGGAAATATGTGTCTCTGATATGGTCATACATTTGGCAGGAGGTTAGGAAGTGCAGCTCAGTTTCCACCTCATTTTGTGGGCAGTGTGGACATAGCCTGTCTTCTCTTGAGAGCTAGGTCTGCCTTCGGCGGCCTTTCTCAAAAGCAAGGCTATGCTCACTGAGTCTGTACATAGATTTCCTTAATTTTTGGTCAGTCACAGTGGTCAGGTATTCTGCCACTGTGTACTCTCTGTTTAGGGCCAAATGGCATTCTAGTTTGCTCTAGTGTTTGTGTAAATTATTTCCAATGTGTCAAGTAATTATCTTTTTGTTTTCTCATGATTTGGTTGGGTCTAATTGTGTTGCTGTCCTGGGGCTCTGTGGGGTCTGTGTGTTTGTGAACAGAGCCCCAGGACCAGATTGGTTAGGGGGCTCTTCTCCAGGTTTATTTCTCTGTAGGTGATGGCTTTGTTATGGAAGATTTAGGAGTCGCTTCCTTTCAGGTGGTTGTAGAATTTAACCGCTCTTTCCTGGATTTTGATAATTAGCGGGTATTGGACTAATTCTGCTCTGCATTCATTTTTTGGTGTTTCACATTGTACATGGAGGATATTTTTGTAAAATTCTGCATGCAATTTGGTGTTTGTTCCATTTTGTGAATTCTTGGTTAATGAGCAGACCTCAGACCTTACAACCATAAAGGGCAATGGGTTCTATAACTGATTTAAGTATTTTTTTGCCAGATCCTAATTGGTATGTCAAATTTTATGCTATTTTTGATGACATAGAAGGCCCTTCTTGCCTTGTCAGATCGTTCACAACTTTGTGGAAGTTACCTGTGGGGCTGATGTTTAGGCCGAGTTATGTATAGTTTTTTGTGTGCTACGGCAACGGTGTCTAGATTGAATTTGTATTTGTGGTCCTGGCAACTGGACCTTTTTTGGAACACCATTATTTTTGTCTTACTGAGATTTACTGTCAGGGCCCAGGTCTGACAGAATCAGTGCAGAAGATCTAGGTGATGCTGTAGACCCTCCTTGGTTGGGGACAGAAGCATCAGATCATCAGCAAACAGTAGACATTTGACTTCAGATTCTAATAGGGTGAGGCCGGGTGCTGCAGACTGTTATATATCAACAAATTGGCGAGGGCACTATATGTTGAAGAGGGTGGGGCTTAAACTGCATCCCTGTCTCATCCCCTGGCCCTGTGGAAAGAAATATGTGTGTTTTTTGCCAATTTTAACCGCACACTTGTTGTTTGTGTACATGGATTTTATAATATCATATGTTTTACCCCCAACACCACTTTCCATCAATTTATGTAGCAGACCCTTATGCCAAATTGACTCGAAAGCTTTTTTGAAATCAACAAAGCATGAGAAGTTTTGGTTTGTTTCTTTGTCAATTAGGGGGTGCAGGGTGAATACGTGGTCTGTCGTACAGTAATTTAGTAAAAAGCCATTGTTTTCACTGAGGAAATGTACGAATCTCCTATTAACTTCTTATGGCTGCAGGGGCAGTATTGAGTAGCTTGGATGAAAGGTGCACAGAGGTGCCCATATTAAATGGCCTGCTCCTCAGTCCCAGTTGCTAATATATGCATAGTATTATTCATATTGGATAGAAAACACTCTGAAGTTTCTAAAACTGTTTGAATTATGTCTGTGAGTATAACAGAACTCATATGGCAGACAAAAACCTGATAAGTTCCACTTCCTGTTTGAATTGTTTCTGAGGTGGCAGATTTTCAACCAAGCTCTCAATGAAATTACAGCGAGATATGGATGAGTTTTCACTTCCTACGGCTTCCACTAGATGTCAACAGTCAACAGAACTTTGTCTGATGACTCTAATGTGAAGGGGGGCCGAAGGAGACAGGAATTAGTCATCACTGCCACAAGCTGATCACGCATTCACCATGCGCCTTCACATGAGGAGGACGTCCGTTCCACCACTCTTCTGAAGTCAATCTAATTCTCTGGTTGGAACGTTATTCAAGATGTATGTCAACAACATTCTAAAGATTGATTCAGTACATCGTTTGACATGTTTCTACTGACTGTTACGGAACTTTTGGACATTTTGTCACGTTATAGTGGAGGCGCTTTGTGACTTTGGAATTGTTTACCAAAGACGCTAACCAAAGTAGCTAATTGGACATAAATAACGGACATTATCGAACAAATAAAGCATTTATTGTGGACCTGGGATTCCTAGGACTGCATTCTGATGAAGTTCATCAAAGGTAAGGAAACATTTATCATGTATTTTCTGGTTTCTGTTGACCCCAACATGGCGGCTAATTTGGCTATTGTTCTGAGCTCCGTCTCAGATTATTGCATGATTTGCTTTTTCCATCAAGTTTTTTTAAAATCTGACACAGCGGTTGCATTAAGGAGAGGTATATCTATAATTCCATGTGTATAACTTGTATTATCATCTACATTTATGATGAGTATTTCTGTTGAAACGATGTGGCTATGCAAAATCACTTGATGTTTTTGGAACTAGTGAATGTAACGCGCCAATGTAAACTCAGATTTTTTTGTTATAAATATGAACTTTATCAAACAAAACATGCATGTATTGTGTAACATGAAGTCCTATGAGTGTCATCTGATGAAGATAATCAAAGGTTAGTGATTCATTTTATCTCTATTTCTGCTTTTTCTGACTGCTATCTTTCGCTGGAAAAATGGCTGTGCTTATTGTGGTTTGATGGTGACCTAACATAATCGTTTGTTGTGCTTTCGCTGAAAAGCATATTTGAAATCGGACACTTTGGTGGGATTAACAACAAGATTACCTTTAAAATGATATAAGACACATGTATGTTTGAGGAATTTTAATTATGAGATTTCTGTTGTTTGAATTTGGCGCCCTGCACTTTCTCTGGCTGCTGTCATATGATCCCGGTAGCGGGATGCAGCCATATGAAGTTTTAATGATAATGCAGAGGATTTAACTAAGGTTGCTGTTGACGCACTTAGTTTTTGGGGGTCAAATTTGTCTCCACTTTGGGGTGATCAGTCCTTGGTTCCAAATATTGGGGAAGATGCCAGAGCTGAGGATGATGTTAAAGAGTTTAAGTATAGCCAATTGGAATTTGTGGTCTGTATATTTTATCATTTCATTTAGGATATCCACGTGCCTTTTTAGGTTGCAGGGTTTGTATTTTGTCCTGTAGTTCATTCAATGTAATTGGAGAATCCAGTGGGTTCTGGTAGTCTTTAATAGTTGATTCTAAAATTTGTATTTGATCATGTATATGTTTTTGCTGTTTGTTCTTTGTTATAGAGCCAAAACGATTGGAGAAGTGGTTTATCCATACATCTACGTTTTGGATAGATAACTCTTCATGTTGTTCTTTGTTTAGTGGTTCCAATTTTCACAGAAGTGGTTAGATTCTATGGATTCTTCAATTACATTGAGCTGAATTCTGACGTGCTGTTCCTTCTTTTTTGTAGTGTATTTCTGAAGTTTTCTGGGTCTCTATGTTTCTGGTTGGAAAGGTTTCTCAATTTCTTTCTTAGGTTTTTGCATTCTTCATCAAACCATTTGTCATTGCTGTTAATTTTCTTAGGTTGTCTGCTTGAAATGTTTAGATTTGAGAGGGAAGCTGAAAGGTCAAATATACTGTTCAGGTTTTCTACTGCCAAGTTTACACATTTACTATTACATTGAAACCTTTTGTCACGGAAATTGTCTAGAAGGAATTTAATTTGTTTTTGCCTAATTGTTTTTTGGTAGATTTCCACAAAATGTCCATTCCATCTATAGTATTTCTTAATATTATTCAGTTCCTTTGGCTTTGATGCCTCATGATTGAGCATAGCTCTGTTCAAGTAGAGCGTTATTTTGCTGTGATCTGATAGGGTGTCAGACTGTGAACTCTAAGAGACTCTGCGTTGAGGTCAGTGATAAAGTAGTCTACAGTACTACTGCCAAGAGATGAGCTATAGGTGTACCTTCCATAGAAGTCCCCTCTAAGCTTACTATTGACTATGTACATACCCAGCATCCGACAGAGCTGCAGGAGTTGTGACCTGTTTTTGTTGGTTATGTTGTCGTAGTTGTGTCTAGGGGGAAATTGGGGGAGGGAATGCTGTCAGCTCCAGGTAGGTGTTTGTTCCCCTTTGTGCTGAGGGTGTCAGGTTCGTTCCAGTTCTGGCATTTAGGTCGCCACAGACTAGTACATGTCCCTGAGCCTGGAAATTGTTGATCTCCCCCTCTAGGATGGAGAAGCTGTCATTGTTAAAGTATGGGGATTCTATTGGGGGGATATAGGTAGCACACAAGGAAGTTTTTCTCTGTTGAGATAATTTCCTTATTAATTTCTAGCCAGATGTAAAATGTTCCTGTTTTGACTAATTTAATAGAGTGTGTTAGGTCTGCTCTATACCAAATTAGCATACCCCCTGAGTCTCTTCCCTGTTTCACACCTGTTAGTTTGGTGGATGGGACTACCAGCTCTCTGTAATCTAGAGGGCAACCAGTGGGTCCGTCTTCTTCATACCATGTTTCTTGTAGGATGACAATGTCTGTATTTCCAATTTCTTTGATGAAGTCTGGGTTCCTGCTCTTTAGGCCAAAGGCAGACGACCTCAGACCTTGTATATTCCAGGATGAGAGAGTAAAAGCTTTGTGTTCCATAGTGTCTAGTGTTTTTTTTGTGTGGTTTAGGCCTGGACCATCACGGTAAGTGTGAGCAGAGCATGTTGAGCATCTGATACATACCTGTAAAGTCGCAGGATGGGGCTTGGGCGGGTGTAATAGTGGGGGTTGGGCCTGCTGCTCTGCTCACGGCCTGGGCATATGTCCTGCTGTCATGTTGAGGTCTTTGCCGCGGGGGCCATGTGGTGGGAAGAAGGGGCATAGGTCTGATATGGGGGGGCCTTTATAGGGTGTGGCCAGGGTTTGCTTGGGGTGGTCTTAGCTGGTTGGGGTGTGGCTGGTGATCCTCTCTCTCCCTCTGTCTCTCTCATTCTAGGGGAGAGGCACTACCACCACAATCAGCCCCAGCCCCCAAAGACAGACCACAGCCAGATACACTGACCCTTGACCCTGGCTAAAGGATCTACACTAAGTGTGTCCTTGTGCGAATCGCAAAGGTATCCTACTAATGTACATTAGGTAAGCAACATGACCATGACTTTGAATCCTCCTAGGCCAGTTATAGACCACCACCAGGTGTTCATGCAGTGTACTTGTTCATGTACATTTGGTGAGTAATCTTGGTCCCAGGGGACATGAATGCATTCAAACTGTTTGAGCCACGATGTGAATTGTAACTCAAACAATGGCAGTGGGTTTGGTGGACCACACCATCGCTGTTGGTTGGTTCTCAATAGCGGAAAACATTTACCATGGGTAAAATACCAACTTTTAAGAATTGCTTCCAAAGTATACTTCTGTAGCAACATTTCCACCGGTTGCAGTTTGATAACCCACTGTCCAGTGGCCATATCCAAACAACCATATCAAGCAACATATTTCAACATCGGATGAGTACCCAAAGCAAAAATATCTTCATCCCGTGAAGAGAGGAATGGAATGCTGATGATGGGCTTTTATCAAAGAACCAATAAACTCCATGCAGTAAGCACATTTCCACAAGTGCATCTAAAAAATGCAGACAGACACAGTCACTGTACTATCTCTCTCCAACTCCCACACCAAAGATTATTTCAGTATTCAAAGAGAGTAGATATACTGTAATTAAATGGTGAGCAAATTTAATTCAGTTCCCCATTTGGGTCATAGTCGTTCAATGGTGGAAATGGAGGCAGAAAGTAAACAAAACGCCCTGGGTAAGGAATGACAGCCATTAGCACTACATCTCACGCACTACACCAGCTAAGTGTGGACAGCCAGAGATGAATGTATAAATCCTTAACTATTACGGTGATGGTGGAGAAATTGCAAGATTATGTTATAATGCTGTTATTGCATCAAATGGTTGTTTTATGCAACAGAATAAGGGGTTG
Organism: Salvelinus namaycush; assembly: GCF_016432855.1. NCBI lineage: Eukaryota > Metazoa > Chordata > Actinopteri > Salmoniformes > Salmonidae > Salvelinus > Salvelinus namaycush. The sequence continues at coordinate 3,860,269 of NC_052340.1, read as the reverse complement.
CTAGAACGCTCATCTGTGTGTGTTCTACTGAGGATGGGCCTCTGGAAGATTTACGATGTCTTTGGGTGATACCGCATTCCAGAGCATGAGTTAATGTTTCTGTTCTACAAGGTACCAGGGAGAGATGACCCCAGGGCCAGACCCTGGTCTCTACACAATGAGATACTGTCTGCTGTGAATTATAAGTATCTTTCATACAAATCTTAACCGTGCGACCCATTCCATACAGCTGTTGTTTGTCATGTAGCCTGAAGGGGGTATATCTTGGCTATAAAAGACATTTGTACTTTTGTCTCGGGGCTCTCAACGAATCATCTGAGTGTGATTCGTCGACCAGCCATCATTAACGTAGAGCACTCAATCGATTCACTTTATATGTATGTGTTGTATTCACCTGCTCCCTTATTAATAAGTGTATAAAGATTTAGTTTAAGTATAACTCTTACTTGTGTGATAAGTTTGTCTCTCCTAATTTGATGGTAAAGAAATGAACCACCACACGGTATATTCCTCCTCTTTCATCAAATGTTTTTACACCATACTAAGATATAAAATACTGAATATCATGAAACGGCAGCCATTTGATGTACATGACTTTATAAAATGGCAGAGATATTACAATTTCAAATCAAAATCAAATCAAGCTTAGTCACATCTCGCGAATACAGCAAGTGTAGACCTTACCATGAAATGCTTCATTACAAGCCCTTAGTCAACAGTGCAGTTCTAGAAGAGTTAAGAAAATATTTAACAAATTAACTAAAGTAAAAAATAATAAAAAGTAACACAATAAATAACAATAATGAGGCTATATACAGGGGGTACCGGTACCGAGTCAGTGCGTGGGGGTACAGGTTAGTTGAGGTAATCTGTACGTGTAGGTAGGGGTGAAGTGACTATGCATAGATAATAAACAGCGAGTAGCAGCAGTGTAAAAAACAAATGGAGGGGGGGGGGGGGGGGTTCAATGTAAATAGTCTGCTGGCCATTTGAATAATTGTTCAGCAGTCTTATGGCTTGGGGGTAGAAGATGTTAAGGAGCCTTTTGGTCCTAGACTTGGCGCCCTGGAACCGTTTGCCGTGCGGTAGCAGAGAAAATAGTCTATGACTTGGGTGACTGGAGTCTCTGACAAATTTATGGGCTTTCCTCTGACACCGCCTATTATACAGTATAGGTCCTGGATGGCAGGAAGCTAGGGCCCAGTGATGTACTGGACCGTACACACTACCCTCTATAGCCCCTTGCGGTCGGATGCCGAACAGTTGCCATACCAGGCGGTGATGCAACTGGTCAGGATGCTCTCAATGGTGCAGCTGTATAACTTTTTGAAGATCTGGGGACCCATGTCAAATCTTTTCAGTCCCCTTAGGGGGAAAAGGTTTTGTCGTGCCCTCTTCACAACTGTCTTGGTGTGTTTGGACCATGATACTTCATTGGTGATGTGGACACCAAGGAACTTGAAACTCTCGACCCGGTCCACTACAGCCCCGTCAATATTAAATGGGGGCCTGTTCGGCCCGCTTTTTCCTGTAGTCCACATTCAGCTCCTTTCTCTAGCTCACATTGAGGGAGAGGTTGTTGTCCTGTCACCACACTGCCAGTTCTCAGATGTCCTCCCTATAGGCTGTCTCGTCGTTGTCGGTGATCAGGTCACTTGTGTCATCAGCAAACTTAATGATGGTGTTGGAGTCGTGTTTGGCCACACAGTCGTGGGTGAACAGAGAGTACAGGAGGGGACTAAGTACACACCTCTGAGGGGCCCCAGTGTTGAGGATCAGCGTGGCAGATGTGTTGTTGCCTACCCTTACCACTTGGGGGCGGCCGGTCAGGAAGTCCAGGATCCAGTTGCAGAGGGAGGTGTTTAGTCCCAGGGTCCTTAGCTTAGTGATGAACATCGTGGGCACTATAGTGTTGAATGCTGAGCTGTAGTCAATGAACAGCATTCTCACATAGGTGTTCCTTTTGTCCAGGTGGGAAAGGGTAGTGTGGAGTGCAATTGAGATTGCGTCATCTGTGGATCTGTTGGGGCGGTATGCGAATTGGAGTGGGTCTAAGGTATCCAGGAGGATGCTGTTGATGTGAGCCATGGCCAGCCTTTCAAAGCACTTCGTGGCTACTGACGTGAGTGCTACATGGCGGTATCATTTAGGCAGGTTACCTTCGATTCCTTGGGCACAGGGACTATGGTGGTCTGCTTGAAACATGTAGGTATTACAGACTCAGTCAGGGAGAGGTTGAAAATGTCAGTGAAGACACTTGCCAGTTGGTCCGTGCTTGCTTTGAGTACACATCCTGGTAATCCGTCTGGCCCCATGGCTTTGTGAATGCTGACCTGTTTAAAGGTCTTGCTCACATCGGCTACCGAGAGCGTTGTCACACAGTCCTCCAGAACAGCTTGTGCTCTCGTGCATGCTTCAGTGTTGCTTGCCTCGAAGCGAGTGTAAAAGGCATGTAGCTCGTCTGGTAGGCTCGTGTCACTGGGCAGCTCGCGTCTGGGTTTCCCTTTGTAGTCCGTAATAGTTTTCAAGCCCTGCCACATCCGACGAGCTTCAGAGCCGGTGTAGTAGGATTCAATCTTAATCCTCTGTTGACGCTTTTCTTGTTTGATGGTTCATCTGAGGGCATAACGGGATTTCTTATAGGCGTCCGGATTAGTGTCCCGCTCCTTGAAAGCGGCAGCTCTAGCCTTTAGCTCAATGCGGATGTTGCCTGTAATCCATGGCTTCTGGTTGGGATATGTACGTACGGTCACTGTGGGGACGACGTCGTCGTCGATGCACTTATTGATGAAGCTGATGACTGAAGTGGTATACTCCTCAATGCCATTGGATGAATCCCGGAACATATTCCAGTTTGTACTAGCAAACAGTCCTGTAGGCTAGCATACGCGTCATCTGACCACGTCCTTATTGAGCGAGTCACTGGTACTTCCTGCTTTAGTTTTGGCTTGTAAGCAGGAATCAGGAAGATAGAATTGTCAGATTTGCCAAATGGAGGGCGGGGGAGAGCTTTGTATGCATCTCTGTGTGTGGAGGAAAGGTGGTCTAGAGTTGTTTTCCCTCTGGTTACACATGTGACATGCTGGTAAAAATTTGGTAAAACTGATTTAAGTTTGCCTGCATTAAAGTCCCCAGCCACGAGGAGCGCCGCTTCTGGATGAGCATTTTCTTGTTTGCTTATGGCCGTATAGAGCTCATTGAATGGGGTCTTAGTGTGTGGTCGTAAATAGACGGCTACAAATAATATAGATGAGAACTCTCTTGGTAGATTGTGTAGTTTACAGCTTATCATAAGGTACTCTACCTCAGGCGAGCAACACCTCGAGACTTCTTTAATATTAGACATCGCTCACCAGCTGTTATTGACAAATAGACACACACCCCCACCCCTCGTCTTACCAGACGTAGCTTCTCTGTTCTGCCGGTGCATGGGAAATCCTGCCAGCTCTATATTATCCATGTCGTTGTTCAGCCACGTCTCGGTGAACCATAAGATATTACAGTTTTTAATGTCCCGTTGGTAGGATAATCTTAATCGTAGGTCAACAATTTTATTTTCCAATGATTGCACATTAGCCAATAGAACGGATGGCAGTGGGAGTTTACTCGCTCGCCTACGGATTCTCAGAAGGTAGCCCGACCTGCGCCCCCTTTTCCTCTGTCTTTTCTTCACACAAATGACGGGGATTTGGACCTGTTCCCGGGAAAGCAGTATATCCTTCTCGTCGGAGATGTTAAAGAAAAAAGATTCTACCATTTCGAGGTGAGTAATCACTGTTCTGATGTCCAGAAGTTATTTTCGGTCATAAGAGATGGTAGCAGCAACATTATGTACAAAACAACGCAAAACAAAAAAAACAGCACAGTTGGTTAGGAGCATGTAAAACGTCAGCCAAACTCTTCAGCGCCATCTAATCCAATACACATAAAGTTCAAATGGCTTAGTTGGCAGATCTAGTGTTTAAAAAATGTCACCTCCAGAAAAAGATGGTCACTGAACAGGCCTTTGGAGTTAGTTTCTGAAGTATCCTCAGGGAGACTGCAAAAGGTTAGATAGAGAAGAGAGCGATAATCTCACTGAACTCAGTGAGATTCAACCTTTGCCAGAAGATCTTTCCAGTCTGTACCTTTAGCAACCAAACCTTTTGGAACAATCCCTGGGGTAACAAGTTACTGTCTGTCAGGACATGAACCTCTGATGCAGTTCTCTTCCAATATTATGTTTGTAGATAAATGTCAAAGAAGAGTTTACTTGACATTTATTTCCATATGGCAGTCGAATACATGGGGTATTTCCATAAAATAAAATGCATAACAACAATAGGGACAATGAAACAAGATAACTCAGTGGAATGTCTCTTGAGGTTCACTGCTACAGAAAGGCAGAGACCTTGTAGAAGGCTGACAGTTTGAAATGCATAACTACAGGACTTTTTGATGGATAGCTTGTCAAAACCACTCTAACGTCAATATAATTCCAAATGCTGTGAGGTAGTGGTTTATACTGTGTGGAGGTTAGAAGCCAGATTCCTAAATTGTAGCTTAGCAGACTAATGTTCTCCAGCATGGGAACCAATCCCTGGAGTGGCAAGAAGAGACATCATTAACAACTGCAGAGGACACCCACAATTACAGTCCTATGATAAATATCACAAGCTAGGGGTCACCAAACTCCAAAGAGCTATGTTGATATCAAGTAGGCCCAGACAATAAATAGTGCTTCAATTAACAATTTTTATTGTTATGAGGGAAGATATTTCATCTCCCCCTACTTCAGCTCCAGTGTCAGAACCACTCTCTCATTAGAAGCTCTCTGCGTGCCATAAACTAATTTATATGGTTCCTGATCATTACGAGCTAAATGCACCAAGGGCTTCATAAAGCATCAATGTGTCTATTGATTTCACCATGTCTCAGTTTTTTTCCATTCTTCCCGGAGCTCGATTTCAGGTTCTTACATTCAGTTCCCAAACCTGCTGTTCGCCTCCTGGCTAATCAAATGTAACCTGGCTAAAAGGTGACAGCAATTGAACCAGACGCTGAATCTGACATCGAGGCCTCGGTTGGCCCCTGGCCAGTGCCACCGCCTGAATTTTCAGTCATTTATTCATTCATAAAAATATTGCCGATGATGTCGACGGACTCATTACAATGCAAGGAATAGGAATAGAGTTAAGAAAATGTTTACCAAATAAACTAAAGGAAAAAAATGCATAAAAAGTAACACATTAAAATAACAATAACGAGGCTATATACAAGGGGTACCGGTACAGAGTCAATGTGCAGGGATACAGGTTAGTGGAGATAATTTGTACATGTAGGTAGGGGTAAAGTGACTATGAATAGATAATACACAGCGAGTAGCAGCAGTGTAAAAAACAAAGGGGGGGGGGGGGGGGGGGTTGCAATGTGTTCAGCAGTGTTGGGGGTACTGGCTTGGGGGTACAGTAGAAGCTGTTAAGGAGCCTTTTGGATCTAGAATTAGCGCTCAGGTCACTGGAGTCTTTGACAATTTTTGGGGCCTTCCTCTGACACCACCTAGTACTGTTGAAGTCGGAAGTTTACATACACCTTAGCCAAATACATTCAAAAAAGCCAGACTACGGTTTGCAACTGCACATGGGGACAAAGATTGTACTTTTTGGAGAAATGTCCTCTGGTTTGATGAAACAAAAATAGAACTGTTTGGCCATAATGACCATCGTTATGTTTGGAGGAAGAAGGGGGAGGCTTGCAAGCCGAAGAACACCATCCCAACCGTGAAGCACGGGGGTGGCACCATCATGTTGTTGGGGTGCTTTGCTGCAGGAGGGACTGGTGCACTTCACAAAATAGATGGCATCATGAGGATGGAAAATTATGTGGATATATTGAAGCAACATCTCAAGACATCAGTCAGGAAGTTAAAGCTTGGTCACAAATGGGTCTTGCAAATGAACAATGACCCCAAGCATACTTCCAAAGTTGTGGCAAAATGGCTTAAGGACAACAAAGTCAAGGTATTGGAGTGGCCATCACAAAGCTCTGACCTCAATCCCATAGAACATTTGTGGGCAAAACTGAAAAAGCGTGTGCGAGCAAAGAGGCCTACAAACCTAACACAGTTACACCAGCTCTGTCAGGAAGAATGGGCCAAAATTCACCCAACTTATTGTGGGAAGCTTGTGGAAGGCTACCCAAAACGTTTGACCCAAGTTAATTAAACAATTGAAAGGCAACGCTACCAAATCCTAATTGAGTGTATGCAAACTTATGACCCACTGGGAATGTGATGAAAGAAATAAAAGCTGAAATAAATCATTCTCTCTACTATTATTCTGACATTTCACATTCTTAAAATAAAGTGGTGATCCTGACTGACCTAAGACAGGGAATTTTTATTAGGATTAAATGTCAAGAATTGTGAAAAACTGAGTTTAAATGTATTTGGCTAAGGTGTATGTAAACTTCCGACTTCAATTGTAGGTCCAGGATGGCAGGAACCTTGGCCCTTGTGATGTACTGGGCCGTACCCACTACCAGGTGGTGATGCAACCGGTCAGGATGCTCTCGATGGTGCAGCTGTAGAACTTTTTGAGGATCTTTTCAGTCTCCTGAGGGGGAAAAGGTGTTGTCGTGCTCTTTCCCGACTGTCTTGGTGTGTTTGGACCATGATAGTTTGTTGGTGATGTGGACACCAAAGAACTTGAAATTATCGACCCGCTCCACTACAGCCCCGTTGATGTGAATAGGGGTGTGTTCGGCCGTCCTTTTCCTGTAGTCCACGATCATCTCCTTTGTCTTGCTCACGTTGAGGGAGAGGTTGTTGTCCTGGCACCACACTGCCAGGTCTCTGACCTGCTCCCTATATGCTGTCTCATCATTATCGGTGATCAGGCCTACCAATGTTGTGTCATCAGCAAACTTAATGATGGTGTTGGAGTCATGCTTGGCCACGCAGTCCTGGGTAAACAGGGAGTAGAGGAGGGGATTAAGCACGCACCCCTGAGGGTCCCCTGTGTTGAGGATCAGCATGGCAGATGTGTCAGGAAGTCCAGGATCCAGTTGCATAGGGAGGTGTTTAGTCCCAGGGTTCTTAGCTTCGTGATGAGCATTGTGGGCACTATGGTGTTTAACAATGAGACTATGGTGTTTAACAATGAGCTGTAGTCTATGATCAGAATTCTCACATAGGTGTTCCTTTTGTCCAGGTGGGAAAGGGCAGTGTGGCCTCTTGAAAGCTCTTGTTTCCATGTTCAACACATTTCTGGTAAAATTGCTTTTTGATGAATGTTATAATAACAATTATTTTCAATTTTACAGGCTCTAGTGAGCTTATGTCAATCTTAAATGGAATAAATGTTCATTATTAATTAAAGTGTTCCCTCAATGCAATCCTAATTTATTTTGTTCTTATGTCTAGTATCTCTTAGCCTGCCCCCCCTGCAGTTGTGTGGATGAAGAAGTGTGAGCTATCTGTGATCTCCATTTGACCTTGTGCCCCCTTGCTCCCCCGGTGATAGGAGAAAAATGTCTACCTGCTAATGGACTAATTTGATTGTCTCAATTGCATATTGCCTGACAGTAATTGATTTTCCTCCACTCGAATGAAAATAAAATAACCATATATTTATTTTCTTTGTGATATGTTTGTGTGGAACAAACAGCTGACTGAAACGGGATGGCGGTGCATTCTTGATGTCGAGTCCGTTTCTGCGGTAAATGTGGTGAAACTTTATTGCTCCTTGCTCAAATGTAAAATGTTCATTCAAATGATGTTAACTGATGTGGCTCATGCAATGGAATGTATTTTTTGTCAAGTCAGTTGAGTTGAATCAACAAATCACAGCACATATTGATGGGTACACTTCCTGCTTCTACTTCCTGCATTGCTCCTATTGGTACACTCGCAAAGGCTGCCAGTCCACCCATTATGGGTTTTCATTAGCTTCTATAGCCACAAAGTCATAATCCACAGGTAGAAAATCAAAATTGGCTACAATAATATGCTTTTTGGTCTTAATTTAAAGGCACAGTGCAGTCAAAAATTTGATTTTTCAGTGTTTTATGTACCAGTCAAAAGTTTGGACACACCTACTCATTCAAGGGTTTTTCTTTATTTTTACTATTTTCCTCATTGTATAATAATAGTGAAGACATCAAAACTACGAGATAACACATATTGAATCATATAGTAAGCTAAAAAATGTTAAACAAATCTAAATATATTTTAGATTCTTCAAAATAGCCACCCCTTGCCTTGATGACAGCTTTGCACACTCTTGGCACATTCTTTCAACCAGCTTCTCCTGGAATACTATTCCAATAGTCTTGAAGGAGTTCCCACATATGCTGAGCATACCATCACTCTCCTTCTTGGTCAAATAGCCCTTATAGCCCTGTTGAAAAACAAATGAGAGTCCCACTAAGCGCAAACCAGATGGGATGGCGTATCACCGCATAATTCTGTGGTAACCATGCTGGTTAAGTGTGCCGTGAATTCTAAATAAATCACAGACAGTGTCACCAGCAAAGCACCCCCACACTATCACACCTTCTCCTCCATGCTTCACGGTGGGAACCACACAAAAATAATTCCAGGTGACTACCTCATGAAGCTGGTTGAGAGCATGCCAAGAGTGTGCAAAGCTGTCATCAAGGCAAAGGGTGGCTACATGATTACTTACTACATGATTTCATATGTGTTATTTCATAGTTTTGATGTCTTCACTATTATTCTACAATGTAGAAAATAGTAAAAATAAAGAAAAACCCTTGAATGAGTAGGTGTCCAAACTTTTGGCTGGTAGTGTACTTACACCCCAACACACACGAATGAAATGGCATCAAACGCATGGAAACCATTTGTTTGATGTATTTGATACCATTCCACTTACTCCGCTCCAGCCATTACCACTATCCCGTCCTCCCCAATTAAGATACCATCAAGCTCCTGTGATTCATACCTCTTGACTTATTCCACATTTTGTTGTGTTACAGCCTGAATTCAAAATGGATTAAATATTATTTTTTTTCTCAGCCATCTACACACAATAGCCCATAATGACAAAGTGACAACATGTTTTTAGAAATTGTAGCAAATTTATTGAAAATAGAATAGAGAAATGTCATGTACATAAGTATTCACGCCCCTGAGGCAATACTTTGTAAAGCACCTTTAGCAGCGATTACAGCTGTGGGTCTTTCTGGGTAGTCTCTAAGAGACTACTGGGGTGTGGAGTGTTCAACATTTGCACATTATTCCTTTAAAAATTCTTCAAGCTCTGTCAAATTGGTTGTTGATCATTGCAAAAAAACTATACATTTTCAGGTATTGTCAAAGATTTTCAAGTATTTTAAATGTAAAAACTAACTAACTAACATTCACAGTCTTCTTGGTAAGCAACTCCAGTAAGCAACTCCAGTGTAGATTCAGCTATTGTTTTAGGTTATTGTCCTGCTGAAAGGTGAATTCATCTCCCAGTGTCTGGTGGAAAGCAGACTGAACCAGGTTTTCCTCTACAATTTTGCCTGTGCTTCGCTTCATTCAGTGTTTTATATATATATTTTGTATTTTACCCCATTTATTTCTCCCCAATTTCAATCTTGTCTCATCGCTGCAACTCCCCAATGGGCTCGGGAAGCGAAGGTCGAGTCATGCGTCCTCTGAAACATGACCCGCCAAACAAAGCTTCTTAACACCCGCCCGCTTAACCCGGAACTGACGACCGGTGTCAGCCTGCCGAATGGGACTCCCAATCACGGCTGGTTGTGATACAGCCTGGGATCGAACCCGGGTCTGTAGTGACACCTCTAGCACTGTGATATAGTGCCTTTGACCGCTGCACCACTTGGAACACCCATTCCGTTTCTTTTTTATCCTGAAAAACTCCCCAGACCTTAACGATAACAAGCATACCCATAACTTGATGTAGCTACTACTATGCTTGAAAATATGAAGAGTGGTACTCAGTAATGTGTTGTATTGGATTTGACCCAAACATAACACTTTGTATTCAGGACAAAAATGTAATTGCTTTGCAGTATTACTTTAGTGCCTTGTTGCAAACAGGATCCATATTTTTATTCTGTACAGGCATCCTTTGTTTCCCTTTGTCAATTAGGTTAGTATTTTGGAGTATCTAAATTGTTGTAGAACCTTCCTCAGTTCTCTCCTATCACAGCCATTAAACCCTGTAACTGTTTTAAAGTCACCAATGGCCTCAATGCTCAACTGAGGGACCTTACAGATGTGTGTATGTGTGGAGCAAAGAGATGAGGTAGTCATTCAAAAATCATGTTAAACACTATTATTGCACACAGAGTCCATGTAACTTATTATGTGACTTGTTAAGCAAATGTTTAAGCCTGAACTTATTTAGGCTTGCCATAACAAAGGGGTTGAATACTTGGGGTATGTACGTACAGTCACTGTGTGGACGACGTCATCAATGCACTTATTGATGAAGCCAGTGACTGATGTGTACTCCTCAATGCCATCAGAAGAATCCCGGAACATATTCCAGTCTGTGCTAGCAAAACAGTCCTGTAGCTTCGCAACTGCTTCATCTGACCACTTTTATTGACCGAGTCACTGGTGCTTCAAGCTTTAGCTTGTAAGCAGGAATCAGGAGGATAGAATTATGGTCAGATTTGCCAAATGGAGTCTGTGGAGTGGTCTATAATTGTTTTCCCCTCTGGTTGCACATGCTGGTAGAAATTAGGTAAAACAGATTTAAGTTTTCCTGCATTAAAGTCCCCGGCCACTAGGAGCGCCGCCTCTGGATGAACGTTTTCCTGCTTGCTTATGGGCGTATACAGCTCATTGAGTGTGGTCTTAGTACCAGCATCAGTTTGTGGTGGTAAATAGACAGCTACGAAGAAGATAGATGAAAACTCTCTTGGTAAATAGTGTGGTCTACAGTTTATCATGAGATACTCTACTTCAGGCGAGCAAAACCTTCCTTCCTTACGATTAGATTTTGTTCACCAACTGTTGTTTACAAAATATACATAGACCGCCACCCCTTGTCTTACCAGAGGCAGCTGTTCTATCCTGCCGATACAGCGTAAAATCCGCCAGCTGTATGTTATTCATGTTGTCGTTCAGCCATGACTCGGTGAAACATAAGATATTACAGTTTTTAATGTCCCGTTAAATGTACAGTTAAAAATAAAGAATATAATTCATGATATAATCAGAAATACTATATCGGGACACTACCGCCTGTATTAAAAGTTCAAGACAGCTTGGAACGACATAGTTAAAATGTGAGTGGTGGTAAGCAATAAAAAGTGACTGCAAAATACAGGCAAAAGAGAGGCTTGTTTGGGACAATCTTAGTAAAGGTCATTTGTATACATCCTCCATTTAATCCTTCCTCTGTGCAATGTGTGTGCTTGTCTTAGCTTAATGGGATTCATAATGAATAAGAGTGCCAGTCTTTTCAGAAAACTCTCAAAGTGAGAGAAGATAATGAAATAATGTCCCCTGTCTGAGGAAACGTGCCTCTATCTTGGGGTGACGCATGTACAGTGCCTCTATAAAGTATTCACACCCTTTGCTGTGTAAAAATGGATGAAAGTGGACGATTTTGTGTCACTGATCTACACACCATAACCCATAATGCAGCAGTGTGTGAAGAAGCAGTGACGCTTGGCAGGGTAGTGTTTCGGAGGACGCATGGCTCTCGACCTTCCGTAGGGAAGATGCAGCAATGAGACAAGACTAACTACCAATTGGATACCACAAAATTGAGGAGAAAAAGGGGTAAAAGTAAAAAATCTAAATATGTTTACAAATGAAAAGCTGAAATGTCTTGAGTCAATAAATATTCAAACCTTTTGTTATGGCAAGTCTAAATAAGTTCAGGAGTAACCGATTCAACCACACAGACTAGAGAAGTTAAACAATGGATCGCAAAGGGCACCTATTGGTAAAAATACGACATTGAATATCCCTTTGAGCACGGTGCGGTTATTAATTACACTTTGGTGGTGTGATGGTGTATCAATACACCCAGGCCCTAAAAAATACAGGTGCCCTTCCTACCTCTGTTGCCGGAGTGGAAGGAAACCGCTCAGGGATTTCACCATGAGGCCAATGGTGATTTTAAAACAGTTACCGAGTTTAATGGCTGCGATAGGAGAAAATTTAGGGAGGATCAACAACATTGTAGTTACTCCACTAAACTAAAATAATTGAGACTTATTTATAAAACCCTCTTAGGCCTCACTCCCCCCTGAGATATGTACTGTCACATTCTGTTAAAGTTCCCCAATGCACACACATCCCTGTGTCGCTTGTCTTTTCAGCTTGCTGCAGCTAGCGACTGGAACGAGCTACAACAAACACTCAAACTTGGTAGTTTTATCTCAATCACTTCATTCAAAGACTCAATCATGGACACTCTTACTGACACTTGTGGTTGCTTTGCGTAATGTGTTGTCTCTACCTTCTTGCCCTTTGTGCTGTTGTCTGTGCCCAATAATGTTTGTACCATGTTTTGCAGCTGCCATGTTGTGTTGCAACCATGCTGTGTTGTCATGTGTTGCTGCCTTGCTATGTTGTTGTCTTAGATCTCTCTTTATTTTGTGTTGTCTCTCTTGTCGTGATGTGTGTTTTGTCCTATTTAAAAAATAAATAAAAAATGATCCCAGCCCCCATCCCCGCAGGAGGCCTTTTGCCTTTTGGTAGGCCGTCATCGTAAATAAGAATTTGTTCTTAACTGACTTGCCTAGTTAAATAAAGGTTAAATAAAATAAAAATTTGTGAAAAGAATAAAACAGAGTGAAAAGAAAAAAGCCTGTACAGAGTTAAAAAATATTACAAAACATGCATATCATTTGCAATAAGGCAGTAAAGTAATACTACAAAACATGTGGCAAAGAAATTACCATTTTGTCCTGAATACAAAGTGTTATGTTTAGGGCAAATCCAACACCACACCACTGAGTACCACTCTTCATATTTTCAAGGTGCCTGCATGGTTGTGCCTGTATCACGTTATGAGTATGCTTGTCATCGGCAAGGACCAGGTAGTTTTTTTTTTGTATAAAAATAAACGCAATAGATCTAAGAAAACAGTCTGCTCTGAAACAGACACTGGTAGACAATTTCACATTTCAGCAAAAAAATGACCTAAATGACAAGGCCAGATATACACTGGAGTTGCTTACCAAGACGACATTGTATGTTCCTGAGTGGCCTAGTTATAGACTTAAGATCATCTTGAAAATCTATAGAAAGACTTGAAAATGGCTGTCTATCAATGATAAACAACCGACTTCACAGAGCTTGATTAATTTGTTTAAGTATAACGGGCAAATATTGTACAATCAAAGTGTGCAAAGCTCTTAGAGACTCACAGCTGTAATCGCTGCCAACGGTGATTCAATCATGTATTGATTCAGGGAGTTGAATACTTATCTTGATTCGATAAGTGTTTTATTGTCCATATAAAATCATTTAACAACAAAATGTGGAAAAAGTCAAGGGGTATGAATACTCTGAAGGCACTGTATCAATAGTTTCAAAGTTCTTGATCAACACAGACTACTGAATAGATTGAGACTTCTGCCTCAGTCCAAAGCTACATACAATATGATATATCTATTTGAGGATAAATATCTCAGCCCCTTTCTCCACTACCAGAGAAGCAAAGATATACAGTGCCTTTGGAAAGTATTTAGACCCCTTCGCTTTTTCAAATTTTGTTACGTTAGGCTTATTCTAAAATTGATTAAATAAATAAAAATCCTCAGTAATCTACGCACAATACCCCATAATGACAAAGCGAAAACAGGTTGAGGCATTTTTGCTAATTTATTAAAAATACAAAACAGAAATCCCTTTACATAAGATTTCAGACCCTTTGCTATGAGACTTGAAATTGAGCTCAGGTGCATCCTGTTTCCGTTGATCATCCTTGAGATGTTACTACAACTTGATTGGAGTCCACCTGTGGTAAATTCAATTGATTGGACATGATTTGGAAAGGCACACACCGGTCTGTCTAAGCCATGAGGTCGAAGGAATTGTTCGTAGAGCTCCAAGACAGGATTGTGTCGAGACACAGATCTGGGGAAGGGTACCAAAAAATGTCTGCAGCATTGAAGGTCCCCAAGAACACAGTGGCCTCCATCATTCTTAAATGGAAGACATTTGGAACCACAAAGACTCTTCTTAGAGCTGGCCGCCCGGCTAAACTGAGCAATCGGGGGAGAAGGGCCTTGGTCAGGGAGGTGACCAAGAAGCCAATGATCACTCTGACAGAGCTCTAGAATTCCTCTGTGGAGATGGGAGAACCTTCCAGAAGGACAACCAACTCTGCAGCACTCCACCAATCAGGCCTTTATGGTAGAGTTCCTATTGGGCAAAACATGTTCCGAAACAAAACAAACTGCAAACGCATCCAACAAGTTTATAGAGTCACAGCGTTGATGTAGTCATTGCGTGCTCGGAATATGGGACCAAATACTACTAATATTTTAGCTTCACTGTTTAAATAAATACAGAGAGAGTGTAGATAGTAAGTACTTGGACTTGACTGCTGGGGTAATTTGACATCTTTTATGGCGGTATTTGCATCAAGTCTGAACATTAAAAGGGTTAATTTTAAAAAGACAGGAGTGCTCTCTCTCTCTACTCTTATGACTACCATGCCTTTGAAAATGTCATTCTTGCCCCTCCATTAATAATAGAAGTTGGACAACATCCAATCCTCTGTATGACCATCGGATTGGATTGAAGTGGATAAGGCTGCTCATATTTCAGGGCACAACGTCAGGTTTTGAGTCACACAATGACTTCCTCGGTGTCATTTACAGATTAAAAATTATAGCGTCTTAAAGGAGGCCTGGATATCCCTACTTTAATCATTTAACTAGCCAATATCGCCAAACATATGTGAATATTATCATCAATCAATTTCACACAGAATAACCCATTTGTAGCCTATCAATGATGATGAGGTCACTCTCCTTTCACTCAAAATAGTCCAGTAAGAAACATCTTCGAGACTCTTGAAACCAATTCATCCCATGCCAATTCATTTCTGGGAAAATCCCAAAATATGTAAATTAAGTCAGGAGAGTGCCAATAATCTGATGACCACGTCTGATAAGATATAAAGCCGGAGACGGATGAGGATGACAGTGTAGAAACCAGATATTAATGAAAAAGAGAGAGAGCGACAAGTTGATTAAGGGGTGGGTAAGTGAGTAGCCTGTGGCACAATCTGTCACTGAGATGACACCGTACCTCCGAACAAACACCTGCAAGTGTGCAAGCGCGCACACACGCACCCCACACTGAGTGTTAAAAACATTAGGAACACCTGCTTTTTCCATGGCATGAAGACATTGACTGACCAGGTGAATCCAGATGAAAGCTATGATCCCTTATTGCTGTCACTTGTTAAATCCACTTCAAATCAGTGTAGATGAAGGGTAGGAGACAGGTTAAAGATTTTTAAGCCATGAAATATTTGAGACATGGATTGTGTATGTGTGTCATTCAGAGGGTGAATGGGCAAGACAAAAGATTTAAGTGCCTTTGAACGGGGTATGGTAGTAGGTGCCAGGCGCACCGGTTTGTGTCAAGAACTGTAATGCTTTGGGTTTTTTCACGCTCAACAGTTTCCCGTCATGAATGGTCCGCCAGCCAAAGGACATCCAGCCAACTTGACACAACCGTGGGAAGCATTGGAGTCAACATGGGCCAGCATCCCTGTGGAACGCTTTTGACACCTTGTAGAGTTCATGCCCTGACGAATTGAGGCTGTTCTGAGGGCTTAAGGGGGTGCAAGTCAATATAAGAAAATGTGTTCCTAATGATTTGTACACTCTGTATGCATTTCCAGTACTGTACGTGCACACGCATGCAGACACACACACACACAAGCTTGTAGACAGACGGACAGCTCAGCACACCCACCACCTACAACTAGCTTATGCCACAAGTCGACCACGCCCCACCGTACCAAACACAAAATAAAAGTGCAGAAAATACCAACCTGTCGATGTCCAACATATTCACATACTAAAGTCTGTTTTAGCAAATAAACTGTGCGTGCGTGCGTGCATGTCAAAATGCGTGGAGCATAGTGATACTCTGAACAACAATGTGACATTGGAGAAACAAGGATGGGGGAGGAGGAGAATGTTAAACAGGAAGCACTGGATCAGAGCCATGTATTCAGATGGCTCTGGTCTCGACTAGATAGTCAACATACATTTCAAACATGGAGAAATATGATGGGCGGCTGGAGGAAATTGAGTGTTTCTCTCCTACAATATGATGATACCAGCATAAACCATGATAGACGAGCAAGTTAACCTTTATTTATTGTAATTTAAATGAGATAATTGATTAGCTACATTACATATCTACCTCAGTGTTATTTCATATAAGATACAGTGCCTTGCAAAAGTATTCAAACCACTTGGATTTCTTCACATTTTATTTTGTTACAAAATGAGATTAAAATTAATTTGTCATTTTTTTTGTCAATAATCATACACAAAATACTTTGTAATGTCAAAGTGAAAGAAAAATTACACCTCTTTTTTTAAATACACTACATGACCAAAAGTATGTAGACACCTGCTCATAGAACATCTCATTCCAAAATCATGGGCAAAATCATTGTCCCCCCTTTGCTGCTGTAACAGCCTCCACTCTTCTGGGAAGGCTTTCCACTAGATGTTGGAACATTGCTGCAGGGACTTGCTTCCATTTAGCCACAAGAGCATTAGTGAGTTCGGGCACTGATTTTGGGCGATTAAGCCTGGCTCGCAGTCAGTGTTCCAATTCATCCCAAAGGTGTTCAATTGGGTTTGAGGTCAAGGCTCTGTGCAGGCCAGTCACGTTCTTCCACACTGATCTCGACAAAACATTTCTGTATGGACCTCACTTTATGCACGGGGGAATTGTCATGCTGAAACAGGAAAGGGCCTTCCCCAAACTGTTGCCACAAAGTTGGAAGCACAGAATCGTCTAGAATGTCATTGTATGCTGTAGCGTTAAGAATTCCCTTCACTGGAACTAAGGGGCCTAGCCCAAACCATGAAAAATAGCCAGAAACCATTATTCCTCCTCCACCAAACTTTACAGTTGGCACTATGCATTGGGGCAGGAAGCGTTCTCCTGGCATCCGCCAAACCCAGATTAGTCCGTCGGACTGCCAGATGGTGAAGCGTGATTCATTCCTCCAGAGAACGCGTTTCCACTGCTCCAGAGTCCAATGGCAGCGAACTTTACACCACTCCAGCCGACGCTTGGCATTGCACATTGTAATCTTAGGCTTGAATGCGGCTGCTCGGCCATGTTTGTGCTGTTTGGAACTTGGTAATGAGTGTTGCAACCGAGGACAGACAATTTTTACACATTAAGCGCTTCAGCAACTTAGCGGTCCCATTGTGTGAGCTTGTGTGGCCTACCACTTCGCGGCTGAGCCGTTGTTGCTCCTAGATGTTTCCACTTCACAATAACAGCACTTACAGTTGATTGGGGCAGCTCTAGCAGTGCAGAAATTTGACGAACTGACTTGTTGAAAAGATGGCATCCTATGACGGTGCCATGTTTAAAAGTTACTGAGCTCTTCAGTAAGGCCATTCTACTGCCAATGTTTGTCTATGGAGAACGCATTGCTGTGTGCTCGATGTTTTACACTTGTCAGCAACGGATGTGGCTGAAATAGCCAAATCCAATCATTTTAAGGGATGTACAAACACTTTTATATATCTAGTGTAAATTGTTGCTTAAGTATTCAGCCCCTTTGTTTAGGCAAGCCTAAATTAGTTCAGGAGTAAAATGTGGCTTAACAAATCACATTAGTTACAAGGACTCACTCTGTGTGAAATAATAGGGGTTAACATCATTTTTGAATGACTAACCCTTCCTCTGTCCCCTGTACATACAATATCTGTAAGGTCCCTCAGTCAAGTATTGAATTTGAAGCACAGATTCAACTACAAAGACCAGGGAGCTTTTATATAGCCTCATAATTAAGGGCAGGGATTGGTAGATGGGAAACAATAACAAATCAGACATTAAATATCTCTTTAAGCATGGTCAAGTTAATAATTATGCTGTGGATTATGCATTAAATCACCCAGACACATCAAAGATACAGTGGTCCTTCTGAACTGAGCTGCAGGACATGAATGACACTCCTCATGGATATTATCATGAGGCCATTGTTGATTAGTGGTTAGAGCGTTGGACTAGTAACCGAAAGGTTGCAAGATCGAATCCCCGAGCCGACATGGTAAAAATCTGTCGTTCTGCCGCTGAACAAGGCAGTTAAGCCGCTGTTCCTAGGCCGTCATTGAAAATAAGAATTCGTTCTTAACTGACTTGCCTAGTTAAATAAAGGTTATATATATATATATTTTTTTTTTACCGCTACAGTGTTCAATGGCTGTGATGGGAGAAAACTGAGGCTGGATCAACAACGTAGTGAGTCCACAATAATGACCTAAATGACAGAGTGAAAAGAAGAATACAAATATAGAGAATACAAATATTCCAAAACATACATCTTGTATGCAACAAGACACGAAAGTAATACTGCAAAAAACACAGCAAAAGAATACACTTTTTGGCCTAAATGCAAAGCGTTCTGTTTGGGGCAAATCCAACACAACACGTCACTGAGTAACTGCCTCCTTATTTTCAAGCATGGTGGTGGCAGCAGACAAAAAGGCCAAATCTACACTGTAGTTGCTTACATAGAAGACAGCAAAATAGTTGTAAGAAAGAATAATGGGCAAATATTGCACAACCCAGGTGTGCAAAGCTCTTATAGACTTATCCAAAAAGACTCAAAGCTGTAATTGTTTCCAAATATGTTTCTGTCATGTATTGACTCAGGGAGCTGAATACATATGCAATGACGATATTTTTTGTTATTTAATTTGTATACATTTTCCAAAAATGTCTTCCACGTTGACATGAGTATTTTGTGTAGATTGTTAATAACAAAAAAAATGACAATGAAATGAATTTTAATTCCACTTTGTAAGACAATAAAATATGAAAAAAGACTTCTGAATACTTTTTGCAAGGCACTTTATTGAAGGTGAGTCTGGCTCAGAAACCAGCCAGCTAACTTAGATAGCTATACTAGCTAGCTAGGTCTATACATTTTGAAATGTATGAATTGCATTCCATTGGATGTTATTGCATTGAAATGCATGAATAACTTGTTTGCATTGGTTGTTACTGCACTGATACTTCTGTTGCCTTGACTCTTTCTTATCTCTGTTATTAAGCTCTCCAGGTAGCCTAGGAAAGCACTGAGCCCCCAAGTTGTCCCCACAAACCCAAGTGCTTGAAATGTCCTCCTCTGCCTTCATCCCCAGACTGCTTCACTGACTGCTGACATTGCCGACAGGTTAGGACAGACAGAATTTTGATAAACGTTAGGGTTTAAACTTCTTGTCATTGAGCATCTATCTTTCGATCCATCCATTTATCTATCTATCACTTCACTCGTAAATAATAATATTTTTTTTTACTCCTCCTGTTTTATTAAATACAGGGGTATGAGTGACAAAGTGTCATAGGGGGAGAAGAGGGCAAGTGACCTGGCAGAGGATGCTGAAACCTTCTTATGGTAAGACATGGTGAATGTATTATTTAATATGGCCATCGAAATGTTAGCTATTAAACTCAGATCCAACAATAATATCGAGGGGGTTAAAAATCCAGGGCTAAAAACAAAGTTGTCATTGCACGCTAAAGATTCATGTTTTGTTTTAAATCTGCAATTTGGATCCCTCCACAGCCTCATAGAGGATCTTTATACATTTTCTAACATCTCTGGATTACAACCGACTTATGATAAGTGTACTATATTACGTATTGGATCGCAAAAAAAAGTACACTTTTCCATTACCATCTAGTTTACCAATAAAATGGTCTGACGGTGAAGTGGACATACTCTGTAATCATATTCTGAAAGAAAGAAAGACCGAAAGAAATGATGAAAGTTAAACCAAATAGATAAGATCTTGCTGTCATGGAAAGGACGATACCTGTCTATTTGTGGAAAAATCCCCCTGATTAACTCTTTAGTCATATCCCAGTTGACCTATTTACTTATGGCACTGCCTACACATAACTACTTGTTTTTTGTAATTATATGAGCAACATAGTCCACTTTATTTAAAATGGCAAGCCAGACAAAATTAAAAGGGCCTATTTATATAATGAATATGAATTCGGAGGGAAGAAATGATTAAATATTAAAGAATTGGACCTCTCACTAAAGGCTTCGGTCATACAAAAACTATACTTAAATCTGAACTGCTTCTCTAGCAGATTAGTAAGAATGGCTCACGCCGTGTTCAAGAATGGGCTTTTTCCCTTTATTCAAATCAAATTTGATTTGTCATATGCGCCGAATACAACAGGTTTAGACCTTACAGTGAAATGCTTATTTACAGCCCTTAACCAACAATACAGTTAAGAAAATACCCCCCCAAAAAAGTAAGAGATAAGAATGACAAATAATTAAAGAGTAGCAGTAAATAACAATAGCGGGGCTATATACAGGGGGTACCGTTACAGAATCAATGTGCGGGGGAACCGGTGTCGAGATAATTGAAATAATATGTACATGTAAGTAAAGTTATTGAAGTGACTATGCACAGATAATAACAGAGAGTAGCAGCAGCATAGAAGGGGGGGGGGGGGGGGGCAATGCAAATAGTCCGGGTTGCAATTTGATTAGCTGTTCAGGAGTCTTATGGCTTGGGGGTAGAAGCTGTTTAGAAGTCTCTTGGACCTAGACTTGGTGCTCCGGTACCGCTTGCCAACAATTTTTAGGGCCTTCCTCTGACACCGCCTGGTATAGAGGTCCTGGATGGCAGGAAGCTTGGCACCGGTAATGTACTGGGCCGTACGCACTACCCTCTGTAGTGTCTTGCGGTCAGAGGCTGAGCAGTTGCCAAACCAGGCAGTGATGCAACCCGTTAGGATGCTCTCGATGGTGCAGCTGTAAAACCTTTTGAGGATCTGAGGACCCATGCCAAATCTTTTCAGTCTCTTGAGGGGGAATAGGTTTTGTCGTGGCCTCTTCATGACTGTCTTGCTGTGCTTGGACCATGTTAGTTTGTTGGTGATGTGGTCGCCAAGGAACTTGAAGCGCTCAACCTGCTCCACTACAGCCCTGTCGATGAGAATGGGGGCGTGCTTGATCCTCCTTTTCCTGTAGTCCACGATCATCTCCTTTGTCCTGATCACGTTGAGGGAGAGGTTATTGTCCTTGCACCACATGGTCAGGTCTCTGACCTCCCTATAAGCTGTCTCATCGTTGTCGGTAATCAGGCCTACAACTGTTGTGTCATCAGCAAACTTAATGATGGTGTTGGAGTCATGCCTGGTCGTGCCTATTCAGATTACAACCTCTCAAAATTACATTATTTTATAAAACAAGCCATAGAAATCTGGTTGCAATTTCAGTTTAATCCACCAGAAAAGATAGATTAAATATTACAGTTAAACTCAAATATACTAATTGATAAAAAAAACCTGTAGTTTAAAAATGGTATAATATTTGTAAATGATATCATAAGACTGGCGGCATTATGTCACACATGCAGTTAACAAAAATATATGGATATGTCTGCTCAATCCAAAATTACAACCAACTGATTGCAGACTTGCCGCAAAAATGGAGAAGGCAAGTGGAAGGGGGAGAAGGTAAGGAACTTGTCTGTCGGCCCTGCATTAAAGACCAAAATAGGTTTTAAAAAATTGTGGAAAATAAAGAGGTATACCAGTTTCATTTAAGGACCCCAAAATTTACAGCTGCGCCTTACAGGTTGCAAAATAGTTGTGAAGAGATTTTCGATGTACCGATTCCATGGCACCTGGTTTATGAACTGATACACAAAACGACGCCGGATTAAAAACGTAGTTTTTCAATTACAATTATTGCTGGAGGTCATTTTGCAGGGCTCTGGCAGTGCACCTCCTGGCACAAAGGTGGAGGTAGCGGTCCTGCTGCTGGGTTGTTGCCCTCCTACGGCCTCCTCCACGTCTCCTGATGTACTGGCCTGTCTCCTGGTAGCGCCTCCATGCTCTGGACACTATGCTGACAGACACAGCAAACCTTTTTGCCACAGCTCGCATTGATGTGCCATCCTGGATGAACTGCACTACCTGAGCCACTTGTGTGGGTTGTAGACTCCGTCTCATGCTACCACTAGAGTGAGAGCACCGCCAGCATTCAAAAGTGACCAAACCATCAGCCAGGAAGCATAGGAACTGAGAAGTGGTCTGTGGTCACCACCTGCAGAATCACTCCTTTTTTGGGGGTGTCTTGCTAATTGCCTATAATTTCCACCTGTTGTCTATTCCATTTGCACAACAGCATGTGAAATTTATTGTCAATCAGTGTTGCTTCCTAAGTGGACAGTTTGATTTCACAGAAGTGTGATTGACTTGGAGTTACATTGTGTTGTTTAAGTGTTCCCTTTATTTTTTTGAGCAGTGTATATACACAACTGAAGTCGGAAGTTTACATACACCTTAAACAAATACATTTAAACTCAGTTTTTCACAATTCTTGACACTTAATCCTAGTAAGAATTCCCTGTCTTAGGTCAGTCAGGATCACCACTTTATTTGAAGAATGTGAAATGTCAGAAAAATAGCAGAGAGAATGATTTATTTCAGCTTTTATTTCTTTCATCACATTCCCAGTGGGTCAGAAGTTTACATACACTCAATTAGTATTTGGTAGCATTGCCTTTAAATTGTTTAACTTGGGTCAAACGTTTCGGGTAGCCTTCCACAAGCTTCCCACAATAAGTTGGGTGAATTTTGGCCCATTCTTCCTGACAGAGCTGGTGTAACTGAGTCAGGTTAGTAGGCCTCCTTGCTCACACACGCTTTTTCAGTTATGCCCACAAATTTTCTATGGGATTGAGGTCAGGGCTTTGTGATGGCCACTCCAATACCTGGACTTTGTTGTCCTTAAACCATTTTGCCACAACTTTGGAAGTATGCTTTTGCGACCAAGCTTTAACTTCCTGACGGACGTCTTGAGATGTTGCTTCAATATATCCACATAATTATCCATCCTCATGCTTCCATTTATTTTGTGAAGTGCACAAGTGCAGCAAAGCACCCCCACAACATGATGCTGCCACCCCCGTGCTTCACGGTTGGGATGGTGTTCTTCGGCTTGCAAGCCTCCCCCTTCTTCCTCCAAACATAACAATGGTCATCATGATCAAACAGTTCTATTTTTATTTAATCAGACCAGAGGACATTTCTCCAAAAAGTACGATCTTTGTCTCCATATGCAGTTGCAAACTGTAGTCTGGCTTTTTTATGGCGGTTTTGGAGCAGTGGCTTCTTCCTTGCTGAGTGGCCTTTCAGGTTATGTCGATATTGGACTCGTTTTACTGTGGCTATAGATACTTTTGTACCTGTTTCCTCCAGCATCTTCACAAGGTCCTTTGCTGTTGTTCTGGGATTGATTTGCACTTTTCACACCAAAGTACGTTAATCTCTAGGAGACAAAACGCGCCTCCTTCCTGAGCGGTATGACGGCTACGTGGTCCCATGGTGTTTATACTTGCGTACTATTGTTTGTACAGATGAACGTGGTACCTTCAGGTGTTTGGAAATTGCTCCCCAGGATGAACC
Organism: Salvelinus namaycush; assembly: GCF_016432855.1. NCBI lineage: Eukaryota > Metazoa > Chordata > Actinopteri > Salmoniformes > Salmonidae > Salvelinus > Salvelinus namaycush. The sequence continues at coordinate 3,836,622 of NC_052340.1, read as the reverse complement.
AGACTTGTGGAGGTCCACAATTTTTTTCCTGAGGTCTTGGCTGATTTCTTTTGATTTTCCCATGATGTCAAGCAAAGAGGCACTGAGTTTGAAGGTAGGCCTTGAAATACATCCACAGGTACACCTCCAATTGACTCAAATGATGTCAATTAGCCTATCAGAAGCTTCTAAAGCCATGACATAATTTTCTGGAATTTTCCAAGCTGTTTAAAGGCACAGTCAACTTAGTTTATGGAAACTTCTGACCCACTGGAATTGTGATACAGTGAATTATAAGTGAAATAATCTGTCTGTAAACAATTGTTGGAAAATTTACTTGCACAAAGTAGATGTCCTAACCGACTTGCCAAAACTATAGTTTGTTAACAAGAAATTTGTGGAGTGGTTGAAAAACGAGTTTTAATGACTCCAACCTAAGTGTATGTAAACTTCTGACTTCAACTGTACATGCTCCTATGAACTTTACATGTTGGTCCTCATGGGTCCTTTTACATGTAAATTACCTAACGGTTGATGTCAATTAATGATAATAATTTAAAAAAATAAGAAAATACATATATTTCAATAATAATATAGATGGGTTATCTAACCAGATATGCAATGACCCATGGTTGGGTTACTGGTTGAGTTTTTAGTGAGATATAATCAATGCTATTATGGTTGGCAAGTCATTAATCAAGGCTATAACATCATCTCATAGCTCCCCATCTTGACTGTCAACCACTCTAAACTGATTTCTATTTGAGTCGTGTGTGCTCTTTCACAACGTCCTTGCCTCGCTCGCATTTTTCTCGATCTCTGTTGACAGGCAACAATGCTTGCCTTTTGAAAGAGAGGAAAGACTTCTGAGGAGTTGAGACGACGGTAAAGTACATCATGTCGGAAAGAGTAAAAAGCTTCCTGACCTTGGGAGAGATCCCAGTGTGCCAAAGTAAAAGGCTTGTCGAGCCATATCCTCAACGTTTTCTTTGCTATATCCTCTCCCTCTGGGACTAAAAGCCACAGAAATGACAAGGTGCAACCTCTGACTTACTACAGGGCTAGTCTGGCACAGCTGTAGATCACTCTAATGCTATGTGACTGCTGGCAGAGTTGGATGAGGAGCAGATACCTCCAGCTTTGGCTAGCTGGAGGGTCCCAACAGTCCTTGGCTGTTTCCACATACCTGTCCATCACCATCACAACTGGGTGGTGTTCAGTAGGGGGAAAACGTTTTGAAACTAAGTGAAACGGGGAGGTGCTACCTGAACTTTTCTAATATTAAACAAAAATGTTGGTATTTGTTGCAAAACTTTTTCTACAGTTTGCCTACTGAACATGACCCAGGTTTAGTGCAGGCTGGCATGTCGTAAGGGCTGACTGTGTCCACGCAGGGGAGTACATTTTTTGGATGGTAGGGTAGTATACAGAGACACGTGAAAGAATGCCATTGTTAGTTTTCCTCACGACCTTGCCCTATTGATCAGAGACGACCTAGTTAATTAGACTAGTTTGGTTCAACACTACATAGGAGAGTCTAGATGCCTGGCATGCCAGGCGAACAAAATACTTGGATAGTGGATAAGGCTGAGGCCAAGACTCTGACGCTGAGCAAGTTGGTATCCTGCAGAGTAATCAGAATCTACACATCTGAGAGGATAGTCTGTGAGAGCAGAAATCCATGTTGGGAGATTCACACATTATATCATATGTAAACCATTCTCACCACCAGAGAGAAAGGATTAAAGCACTATGACTGCTCGAATTGATCAAAGTCAATAAATGCTTTCATCAACTAGCTTTGCCTTCCACCCCAAAAGCAGACGGTATGTGGGAAGAAAAAAAGGATATAAATTACATTACAGCCAACCAGGTGGGCACAGCATTGCAAAGACATTATAGACAAATATGCCTTCAAATACCCATTCTCCGTATCCTTAATCTGTTTTTGCATTCATATTGTTTTTATTTTTCATTTACCAAACACAGGCGCCAATGAAGTGTGAAGGAGTTAGGATATCATACTGTTATGTTTCCCTTCAAAGTAATCAATCAACAAAGTCATTCCACTAACCATGTTTATCCATTAGAATTTTAAAACTGAATAAAATAAATACAGAGGGTGCTATTCAATCAAGTCTGATAAGCAGGGTTCAAGAACCAGTTAAAACAACATTGGTCTTACACTGCAATAATGTACGTTTTTAGTGATGTTCAGTAGGCTACTTAACATAATAATATGTACTCTGTAAAACAAAAGAGACTCACTGCATATACAGCGCATTTGGAAAGTATTCAGACCCATTCACTTTTTCCACATTTTGTTACATTACAGCCTTATTCTAAAATTAATAACATTTAAAAAAAAATCCTCATCAATCTACACACATCAATACCCCATAATGACGAAGTGAACACATATTTTTAGAAAATGTTTGCAGATGTATAAAAAACAAACAGAAATACCTTATTTGCATTAGTATTCAGACCCTTTGCTATGAGACTTGAAATTGAGATCAGGTACATCCTGTTTCCATTGATCATGTGTGAATTTAAGTATGCTCTCTCTAATTCTCTCGTTCTCTCTTTCTCTCTGAGAACCTGAGCCCTAGGACCATACGTCAGGACTACCGGGCATGCTGACACCTTGCTGTCCCCAGTCCGCCTGGCCTTGCTGCTATTCCAGTTTCAACTGTTCTGCCTGCGGTTATGGAACCCCTACCTGTCCCAGACCTGCTGTTTTCAACTCTTAATGATCGGCTATGAAAAGCCAACTGAGATTTATTCCTGATTATTATTTGACCATGCTTGTCATTTATGAACATTTTGAAAATCTTGGCTCTCTAATTTTCTCCTTCTCTCTTTCTTTCTCTCGGAGGACCTGGGCCCTAGGACCATGCGTCGGGACTGCCACCCGTGGTGACTCCTTGCTGTCCCCAGTCCGCCTGGCCTTGCTGCTATTCCAGTTTCAGCTGTTCTGCCTGCGGTTATGGAACCGCCACCTGTCCCAGACCTGTTGTTTTTCAACTCTTAATGATCATCTATGAAAAGCCAACTGAAAATTATTCATGATTATTATTTGACCATGCTTGTCACTTATGAACATTTTTGAACATCTTGGCATAGTTCTGTTATAATCTCCACCCGGCACAGCCAGAAGAGGACTGGCCACCCCTCATAGCCTGGTTCCTCTCTAGGTTTCTTCCTAGGTTTTGGCCTTTCTAGGGAGTTTTTCCTAGCCACCGTGCTTCTACACCTGCATTACTAGCTGTTTGGGGTTTTAGGCTGGGTTTCTGTACAGCACTTCGAGATATTAGCTGATGTACGAAGGGCTATATAAAATAAAATTGATTGATTGATTGATTGATCATCCTTGAGATATTTCTACAACTTGGAATCCACCTGTGCTAAATTCAATTGATTGGACATGATTTGGAAAGGCTCACACCTGTCTATATAAGGTCCCCCAGTTGAGAGTTGTCAGAACAAAAACCATGCCATGAGGTCGAAGGAATTGTCTGTGAGACAGGATTGTGTCGAGGCACAAATCTGGGGAAGGGTACCAAAAAAATTCTGCCGCATTGAAGGTCCCCAAGAACACAGTGGCCTCCATCATTATTAAATGAAAACAAGTTTCAAACTGAGCAATCAAGGGAAAAGGGCCCTGGTCAGGGAGGTGACCAAGAACCCGATGGTTACTCTGACAGAGCTCCAGAGTTCCTTTGTGGAGATGGGAGAACCTTACAGAAGGACAACCATCTCTGCAGCACTCCACCAGGCCTTTATGGTAGAGTGGCCAGATGGAAGCCACTCCTCAGTAAAAGGCACATGACCGCCCACTTGGAGTTTGCCAAAAGGCCCCTAAAGACTCTCAGACCATGAGAAACAAGATTATCTGGTCTGATGAAACCAAGATTGAACTCTTTGGCCTGAATGCCAAACCAGGCACTGCTCATTACCTGGCCAATACCATCCCTACGGTGAAGCATGGTGGCGGCAGCATCGTGCTGTGGGGATGTTTTTCAGTGGCAGGGACTGGGAGACTTGTCAAGATCAAGGGAAAGATGAACGGAGCAAAGTACAGAGAGATCCTTGATGAAAACCTGCTCCAGAGTGCTCAGGACCTCGGACTGGGGGCGAAGGTTCACCTTCCAATAGGACAACGACCCTAAGCACACAGCCAAGACAATGGAGTGGCTTTGGGACAAGTCTCTGAATGTCCTTGAGTGGCCCAGCCAGAGTCCGGACATGAAACCGATCTAACAATCTCTGAGAGAACTGAAAAAAGCTGTGCAGCGACACTTCCCATTGAGGTACGTTTTCCGAGACACATCTTGGACAGCTCTGCAGTGTCTTAATCTACACAGGAAGTCTGTCCGACCCTAGTGCAGTTGTAAGCAAGCAGGTCGGGTCTACCGGCTACCCAATAAGTTGCCTCTCAGGGGTAAATCACCTCACCTTAGCGCTTCTATTTTGAGAAATGAGAAGTAATGTACTTGTGAGTTAGTTTCTCTATAATAGCATTACTTACTGTGCAAAAATACCACAGCAGGTTATACCACAGAACTTAAAATGCTTCAGGACATATTAACAATAATTAACCGCCTGAACTCTGTAGTGTAATTAGGGAAGTACTATAATTGAATGTAACATACACAGCATAAAATTTTGTCACCAGCCTGACAGATGTATACAGTTTTTACTTGGCATTCATGTCATTTGCCATTTGATTTGCATTACAGGAGTAGATTGGGGAACACTTACATGGAGCATACTGAATGAGAAAGAGGTTAAGAACTCCTTAAAATGAATAATTAAAAATAATTGTTGCACTCGCTTTGTCTAGGCCTGGTTACATGGTCTGTAACATGAAAGAACGTGTGCATGTATGTGAGAAATCAGCGTTTGAGGATTGTGTTGGATGTACATGTGCCCAGGCAAACTGCAACCTTACCTTGGTCCAGGGCCAGCTCTGTCTCTCTTGACCCCTTGGTCGGCCAGTCTAAGCAGATTATTATCTGCTCAGATGGTGGCGAAACATAAATATGCACAAAAAGGAAAAAAAATACCAAAGGCATACGCAAACCTCAACTCAAAATCAAATGAAAGGCCTCATGATCATTAAAACAAAAGCCCTATCCTCACGGCTTGCAAGCTCAGACAATGACTGACGATCGCCACAGACTTGGCTCAGCAACTAGACCTGGTTGCTGCCACCTGGGGGATTGAGTGTGGAAGTGCATCCTAGAGAGTGTGTTTGTCTATGTCCTGACACTAACCTTCCCACCATATCATAACAACACACATTCAATACAAAAATTAGCAACACCTGTTTAGGAAATATAAAGAAGCAGTGCTAGCCTCAGTCAATGAAAAATCTACCCTCGGTCCTCCCACTCATTCAGTTGACTTGAGAATTTCAATAGCATGTGAAATATTTTGTGTGAACAGTTATCTTGGCAGGGATAAGGTGAGAACTGTGTTGGCACAGTGATTTCTGCTGAAAGACTGGGCAACATCTTGTTTGTGTACGGTTAAGCCTGTTCCCATTAGATAGGTCAGAACAGACCTGCTTCAAAGCACATCCACAAACACTGCTTTCTGGGTATCCTGTAGGATAGTAAAACATATGTTTTTTTTTTAATTATGATTTATTGTCAAATAGGTGCAATGAAATGTTTTACACGGTCAGCCATAGTAGTACGGCACCCCAGGAGAAAATAATGGTTAAGTGCCTTGTTCAAGGGCACATCAACAGTTTTTTCACTTTGTTGGCTCAGGTATTTGAACCGGCAACGTTTCAGGTTCTGGCCCAATGCTCTACCAGGTAAACGTACACACACACACACCTATCTCACTCCTTTTGATGATCATACCAGATGATTGGCAAGTTAACAACAGGTGGTTAAAAAGATTGCTAAAATATGCGACTTTGTAGAGCAACATTTTTTTACTGACAAATAAATACCAGAAAGAATCCCTTGTGTTGTGGGGTAGTCCGCAATGACAGATAAACATAGTTGTGGGGCGGAGAACATAAAAAGCATGGTAGCTCTGTGAATTGAAATGGGAAACTACTAATACGCCACTGTGTGGCCTGAACTGACCTTTGTAGGTCTGTGTTTCCCGAGGTGATAAAAACACTTGCATACCTGCCTCAGTCCTGAACATGTTTTTATATTCTACAGCCTTTGCAGTGAAAAGTGGTGAAATGTTACACAAGTGTTTCTGGTGAAACAAAAGAAGCTGCCAAATCAATTTCACACCAAGAGTAAAACTGAAGAAAATATTTAATGGGGGGAAAAGTGTTTAATGAAAACGAATACGATGAAAATACGACAGAAACAACCAGTGAAGAGCAACACTACCAATAACAGACAAGAAGCAACACCTCCACACAATGACAGAGCTGCTATATGGCTAACAGCATGAGGTCACTCACCAAATTGGATACGAACTGCCTCATACTAACTGCACTACTACTGTACACCTATGTGGTTACTGCAGAAACACTTGTGTACCTGCGTGTTTCTCTCACCCGAGCTCCTGCATCAATGATCCAGTAGCGAGCCATCTGTCACTGTCATTGTAATTAATCGGCTGCTATTTAGTGGATAATGAGATGCTGTTGTGTCGTTTTTGTGTGTGTGGCTAGCTACAATTTTTCAACAATTTTCCTATTTTCCCCGTGTCTGAAGTGAATTGAAGGTGCCTGGGGATAAGTCAGTAGAAGCCTCAAGCCATGCCTGACCAGATGGGCTTCTTAGCCTATTTACTTGACAGTTTTCCCCTGTTTGTCATTCTCATGTCGCTCTCTCTTACCAGCCTTCTTTACAATAGCTGAGCATATTGGAAATCTAGACGCTAGCGTCATGCCAAAGACGGGGGGACGACATGTCAGACGTTGTCTCAGCTTAAATGACAAAAGCCTTTGTCTTTCTGCATCTGGCGAGCTATAGTGTGATCATATGAACTGTTCTATATTTACCAGATTGCTGGGAAGAGGTGCCAATTTCACTAAGCTAATCTGACAGCAATTGCCCTGCCTGCTGCACACAGAGAAATATTTTTCAATCATGAGTGAAAATTAAATGCCGGACTGGATGGGCGCTCTTGATTCTGAAATGGAAATTGCACTGCCACATGTAATATCTCACAATGTGCTATTGCCTTTCACATTCAGATCATTTGTCCTCCTTCACTCTTAAAGGACCCCCCCAGAGGAAGTTTCTGCCACTATTTAGATGCAATTTCCTGTCCTAGAGAGGAAATGCACATTTAGGTTCCTCCTCCGAAGAATGACGAAGGCTACTTATCAGTGGAGGCTCTTCAGAGGAGAAACGGGAGGACCATCCTCCTCAGTTAATTTTTTTTGTTTTTAAGTGAAACAGTAAAAAATTTTACCTTTTTAGATAAAACTATACTAAAAATATTCACCTCACCAAAATAACTTATTAAAACACACTGTTTTGCAATGATCTAGAGTAGCCTCAAAAGCACTCTATGGGGAAGCACCGTGGTGTAGTCGGGGTACATTGACTTCAATACATAACCTAGGAGGATCATGGTTCTCACCCCCTTTCATAGACTTACACAGTAATTATGACAACTTCTCAAACCTATCAGAGCTCTTGCAGCATGAACTGACATGTTGTCCACCCAATCAAAGGATCAGAGAATGAATCTACAGTAGTACTGAAAGCATAAGCTACAGCTAGCTAATATTGCAATGCATAAATGTGGTGAGTAGTTGTATCAAAGAGACAATAGTTGAATGAATTTCTTCTTTTTTTTAAAGTTTTGAACGAATAAAACAATATTAAATGAAGGAGAAGCAAGAGTGAGAAAGAGCTATATTTTGTTTCTCTCACTTTCACTTACTTTGCTAGCGAATACAGCTATCTAGTTTAGCTTACTCAAACACCCGGCGCAAACAGAGAGAGATGCTATGTTAGCTAGCTGGCTATGGCTATCCAACACTGGAACTCTTCCAAGTCAAGGTAAGGTTTTATTAATTTATGGCCACTGGGGCACGCCTCTGTAACTGCTAAACTGCTTGCTGTACTGCATGATTGTAGCTGGTTTACTAACAAGTTAGTTCTAGTAGCTATTTTGACTATGACGTTAGCTAATATGGTGACAACAATGTAGTCTGTGTGTAGCGGTTAGGTTTGGCTTGGATTTTTTTTTTTGCCTGGTCACAGAAAGCTGTTGTGTTGTGCAATGAAGTCCACAAGGGAAGGGAAAAGGTGGAAGGAGGAGAGCGCTTAGATGGGGGAAGAAATTATACTACGATTATACAGCTTTATCAAGCAAGCTACCTATCTTGCTACCCTTATCTAGCTAGCTAATGTAATCTGTTGTTGTTGGTTTTTTTTACTACAACATATTCAAAAGATTAGCCAGCAGGCGCTACGGCTAGTTCTGTTGCTGGATTTGTCAAGCATTGATTTAGGGATATACATTTTTTCTTTTGCCACAGATGGAAACCACTGGTCTATCTTTGACTTCGCCATGTATTGTTATCTCAAGTTTTGGCATCTTCCATAAATTGCGGCAGCGAACCGCCATATAAATAGTTAGAAAGAATAAGATGAAGCTACGGTAATATGGATAACGGTTGAAAGATAACTGATAAGCATTTTTTCTACATTGTAATGGGCACGGTGCAACCTTGGAAGGTACGCTGCTGGCAGGCTTCGGCTGCGGTGTAGCAAAGCCAAGTCAGCCCGTGCTCATGGTTCTCACAGGGGAAATGAAATGATAGGCTACAATGACTTTGCTCATGATCATGCACGCCGCAAATAACATGTAACTACAAAGTTCCTTGAATTTTATTTTGCGAATGCCTTTTTACTATCTGGATAGACACTTCTGGTTTCTAGCTAACGTTACGCCAATCAAAGCAGTGAAACAGAACTTCAGCGGTCAAAACTATTCATCTTGGGGCAACGGGGGAAGCGAGTTTGCAAAATGCTAACATATAACGCAATTATACCATACACACACATATATATATATATATATATTATACAGACTAGCTAAAAAATAAATGAAAACTGGCAAATGATCCAATGGATTATGAGAATTTTGGGGTAAAAAAAGTGGAGGTGTAAAAACACAAGTTTGCACCCCCTATTTTAATTTGCTCCATGGCTCAGGCAGCCAAGTGGACACAAGGCTGTTTGGCTCATCTTAGCTGCGAAGAAGAATAACTTTCTGATTTATAAACAATGTTATGCAGGTGGGTGGTAACATTCAAATAAAACCCAGCCCTGAAACGAAACATAGGCTGAAAATATTTGTGTATGTTATATCATAGGATAAGACACCGCATTCATCCGGATTTGCACAAAGTGGCAGTTCGGATTAGTCACTTCAAGCCCAAATATATCATACTTTGACTGAAACGATGACTTATTGACTTAAATTGTAGTGCAACATCATCGGTAAGCTCTGGCCATTCTGCTTGAAAAAGTGGATTTCTACTGGCGTTTAAAATGTATTAAAATGTGTTTTACCTCTGTGGAGGATGACTACGTTTTACAAACCGTGGGGAACAGAATGTCAGAGTACGTCAGGTACAGGGTAAATAGGTGACCTACCTCCTCTCCTTTTAATGGGAAAGAAGGGATCACAGAGTGATGTACCGCACGTTCGTTTGCCTCTTTTTCAACTCCCATGCGGACCACCGCCTGCATCTTAATGGCCTATATCTGGCTGTCCATCTCAGGCCAAACGCAGGATTCAATTTGTACGGAAATTGGCTGATTACATGACTAACCAGAATTTCAGTAGGCCAGGGATAAATTAGGTTTGTTAGGCTGTTTACTTCCGTTCATTATCCTCCTTATTTGCCGTCAAGGGCTTTCATCATCAGCAGTTTGATGCTAAGCCCATTCCAGTTGATGTATTCCCCTCAGCTTATCAATAGAGAGGTGAGCAAACTGGCAAATCACAACTCTCTCGAGTCAACAAGCAGTATGCAACGAAGTTATGGGGGGGATGGGAAATGGAAAAATAATTTGACAAAAGGCTAATACTTTATGAGTTAAGCAGTACTTGGTGGTGCGTTCATGAGGGCTATCTATCCGTGGATGGGTCCCATTTGAGAGATGGATGTTTAGTGGTGAGTGCTGTGGGTGGCGCAGTCAAGCATCATTTGGCTGACCATGCTTCCTAGGTACACCGTTAATGGCGGTTCGAGTGCAGCGTGAATTGGTGTGAGGCGCTCAATGAGGCTACACCACTAAAATACATTTGCATAGCCGCGTTAGTCAGCCAGTCAGACATCAACCAACGCCAACGGTGGGAAGTCTTCATCCAAATCATTCAAATTCAATGTGTCACAGTGATGCATTCAACAGATCAGCATTACCGAGAGACGAAGCTCAGGCAGATATCAAGCCTGTGCACTTCAGATTTCACGGTGCACCTTGTTTGTGTAATAGACTCAAAGCATCACCTCATACCATCCACGGCAGCTTGCTTGTGCCTCTGCACATTAATTTGACTGTCAGTTTCGGCTGGCGAGGATGAGTAATGTATGAGAGACACTAGGACATGAAATTACTTGTTCCTATCACCCTGCCAATCACCCTGCCAGCTGGGGGTGTGTAGAGTATCCCAACATACCAGGAGAGGGACACACGCCTGAATGCATGCATGCACATACGCATGCACACAAACACACAAATCAAAGGTTATTGGTCGCATACACAGATTAGCAGATGTTACATATGGTGCAGCTAAATGCTTGTATTTATAACTCCTACAGTGCAGCAATACAATATGAAAATAAGTCCAAAACAAGAAAGAAATGCATTCATGTCACGCCCTGACCGTAGAGCTTTTTATGTCTCTATTTTGGTTTGGTCAGGGTGTGATTTGGGTGGGCATTCTATGTTCCTTTTTCTATGATTTGTATTTCTGTGTGTTTGGCCGGGTGTGGTTCTCAATCAGAGGCAGCTGTCTATCGTTGTCTCTGATTGGGAACCATACTTAGGTATCCCTTTTTCCCTCCTTTCGTTGTGGGTAGTTAACTTGTGTTTGTGGCACTATGCCCTCGTAAGCTTCACGGGTGTTTTTTTTCGTTTGTTTTGTTGGTGACATTTTCGTAAATAAAAGGAATATGTACGCTCACTACGCTGCACCTTGGTCCACTTCCTTTGACGACCGGGACAGAACTACCCACCACCAAGGGACCAAGCAGCGTGCGCCAACCTGGAGGACGAGCTGGACCGGGGAGGAGAGAATGGCGGGGGACAAGACCCGGTCACGGACGCCCGAGAGGCAGCTCCCAAATTTTTTGGGGGGGGGCACACGGGGAGATTGGCAGAGTCGGAGTTTAGACCTGAGCCAACTCCCCGTGCTTACCGTGGGGAGCATGTGACTGGTCAGGCACCGTGTTATGGGGTGATGCGCACGGTGTCTCGAGTGAGCATTTACAGGCCGGTGTGCTCTGTGCCAGCGTCCCGCATTTGCCGTGTGGGAGTGGGCATCCAGCCAGAACGGGTTGTGCCAGCTCTGCGCTCGAGACCTCCAGTGCGCCTCCACGGCCCAGTGTATCCGGTGCCAGCGCCAAGAACCAAGCCTCCAGTATGTCTCCCCAGCCTGTGCCTGCTGCCAGAACCAGACCTCCTGTATGTCTCCCCAGCCTGGTGAGCCCTGTGGCAGCTCCACGTATCAGACTGCCCATACGTCTCCTCACTCCAGTGATGATCCATGGCAAGAAGCCTCCACTGGTGATCCATGGCACGAAGCCTCCAGTGATGATCCATGGCACGAAGCCCCCAGTGATGATCCATGGCAAGAAGCCTCCAGTGATGATCCATGGCACGAAGGCTCCAGTGAGGAGTCATGGCACGAAGCCTCCCACGACGGCCTCCAGTCCGGAGCCTCCAGCGACGGCCTCCAGTCCGGAGCCTCCAGCGACGGCCTCCAGTCCGGAGCCTCCAGCGACGGCCTCCAGTCCGGAGCCTCCAGCGACGGCCTCCAGTCCGGAGCCTCCAGCGACGGCCTCCAGCCCGGAGCCTCCAGCGACGGTCTCCAGCCCGGAGCCTCCAGCGATGGCCCCCAGTCCGGGGCCCGCAACGAGGGTGCCCAGTCCGGGGCCCGCAACGAGGGTGCCCAGTCCGGGGCCCGCAACGAGGGTGCCCAGTCCGGGGCCCGCAACGAGGGTCCCCGCACCAGAGGTGCCACCAAAGTGGGGTGAGCCAGTGGTGGAGCGGGGTCTGCGTCCCGCACCTGAGCCGCCACCGCGGATAGATGCCCACCCAGACCCTCCCCTATAGGTTCAGGTTTTGCGGCCGGAGTCCGCACCTTTGGGGGGGGTACAAATATTTACACGTTAAGTTTGCTGAAAATGAACACAGTTGACAGTGAGAGGATGTCCATTATCTTTTCTACATACTTTATGTCTGGTTTAAGTCATTTAAGTTTATACTGAAAGTGTTTTACCATCCCAAAATTGTATAAAATCAAGTGCTTAAGCTTCCCGAAAAAACGCTTAGGCGGCACGCCTAAGGATTTAAATGGCAGACAAATCCCTGGTTTACTTATTTAGGATACAGCAACATAAAAGAGAATGACATCGATAATTATGCATTTCTGTTCAATAACCAAAATAGATTTTTTCGAAGTCAATAGGTCATGTCATTGTTGGCACCCCATTATTTCTGCAGACATCATTGAATCTTCATTTGGAGTAGCTTTTGGAAAACGGACACATAAACTGAGGGAGATTTTACTGAAATTCTATTACCAAACGTTGCATCTGCACAGTTCTTCTAGTAATTGTGTTTTTGTCAAATGTTCAGTGTAAATTGTCAAAGCAGTCCTTGTGCGTAGAGTTGTATGGTTTGTTAAACGTATACATTTTTGTTTGCCGCAATTCCGTGACCGTGGAATTGCCCAAGAGACAAGCCATCAGTCATTAGAATAATATGTGAACCTTCTGTTTAGTGCCACAAGTGTATCACGTTCCCAGGTTAAAAAGCTAAGACCCAGGAGATTCAACGCAGGGTGGTGTACTGTATTAAGCAACTGACCCTCTACATCTCCACAGGGCATAGTCACGTATTGATTTTGGCAAAATAAAATATGGAGCACGATGAAATGGAGTGTGGGCAGTGTGAGCCGTTCCCTTGGCTCAAATGTGTTCGTGTGTGCGATTGCTCCTGTGGTTAACACTCAGCCTGGATCTAAACCGGGGCCTATGAGTCATAGGCTGCTCTAGCAAGATGATGCTCTATTCTTCTAAAGGCTTAGGGTAAATAAACATGGTCTGGTCTGTCTGATCGCTCTCCAACCACTAGAATGACCCTTGTCCAGATACTGCAGGCCTAGCCACCATCTGTGTCAGCCAGACAGGACAACACTGGCCTTCTGTAGTACTGTAGTCACTGCTCTGTGCTGCCCCATTCTCAAGATTATAAATAGAGGAGAGGGAAGGAGAGGAGGATAAGAGGTTGGAGAGGGAGGGAGAAGAGTATAGGAAAGGAGGAAGATAAGAGGAGAGGGGTGGAAAGTATAGGAGAGGAAAAGGAGGGGAGGCCTGCTTCTATCCCCCCTGTCTTGCATCTCAACAGAAAAAGGAGGAGGGCAGGAGAGGAGTGATGCGTCTTGTTTGAGATGCTGTTAACGATGGGGCTAAATTACACTTAATCGATCCATGTGAACTTCACCGCTGTCTAGGCCTCACTGACATTGTAATTACATGGTAGCGACAATTAGGGCATTAACACTAGCTAGCGGACGAGGCTAATACGCCAGCATTCACGCAAAGCACATCTCCCTTTCACACAATGTCATCTCATTTCCTGGCACCACCATGTCAAATGGACAACTGTTCTCAATCCCCTCTTAATCTGTTTACTTGAATTGGCGTATATCTTTAATCCGCCCCTTTTTTCAAATGTTTGCCTAAAATGACATACCCAAATCTAACTGCCTGTAGCTCAGGACCTGAAGCAAGGATATGCATATGCTTGATACCATTTGAAAGGAAACACTTTGCAGTTTGTGGAAATGTGAAATGAATGTAGGAGAATATAAACACATTAGATCTGGTAAAAGATAATACAAAGATTATTTTTTTTTGTATTGTTTTTGTACCATCATTTTTGAAATGCAAGAGAAAGGCCATAATGTATTATTCCAGCCCAGGCACAATTTAGATCTTGACCACTAGATGGAAGCAGTGTATGTGCAAAGTTTTAGACTGATCCAATAAACCATTGCATTTCTGTTTAAAATGTTGTATCAAGACTGCCCAAATGTGCCTAATTGGTTTACTAATACATGTTCAAGTTCATAACTGTGCACTCTCCTCAAACAATAGCATGGTATTATTTCACTGTAATAGCTACTGTAAATTAGACAGTGCAGTTAGATTAACAAGAATTTAAGCTTTCTGCCAATATCAGATATGTCTGTGTCTGTCACGATCGTTGGAAGCATACTCGGACCAACGTGCAGCGTGATCTGGGTTCCACATCTTTTTTTATTTAAAGTAAGTGAACCACACAACAAAACAATAAAGAATAAACGAAACGTGACGACAATGGAGTGCTAACATGCAACTACACAAACAATATCCCACAAACACAGGTGGGAAAAATAACGACTTAAATATGATCCCCAATTAGAGACAACGATTACCAGCTGCCTCTATTTGGGAATCATACAAAACACCAACATAGAAAAACAAACTAGAACACAACAGACATACTAGATCACCCCCTATTCACGCCCTGACCTACTATACCATAGAGAAACAATGGCTCTCTATGGTCAGGGCGTGACAATGTCCTGGGAAATGTTCTTGTTACTTACAACCTCATGCTAATCACATTAGCCTACGTTAGCTAAACTGGGACCCACCGATCATGTAGAGGTTAAATTATTCAAGCTCTGTCAAGTTGGTTGTTGATCATTGCTAGACAGCCATTTCAAGTCTTGCCTTGGTTATTGTCTTGGTTATTGTCCTGCTGAAATGTGAATTTGTCTCTCAGTGTCTGTTGGAAAGCAGACTGAACCCGGTTTTCCTCTAGGATTTTGCCTGTGATTAGATCAATTCCGTTTCTTTGTATCCCCCCAAAAACACCTCTTGCAAAACCAGGGTTGTGGGTTTGATTCCCACAGGGAACCAGTATGAAAATGTATGCACTCACTCCTGTAAGTTGCTCTGGTTAAGAGCATCTGCTAAATTAATACATTGTAAATGTAAAAATACCCATAACATGATGCAGCCACCACCATGCTTGAAAATATGAAGAGTGGTACTCAGTGATGTGTGTTGGATTTGCCCCAAACATAATGCTTTCAGGACATAAAGTAAATTTCTTCGGCACATTTTTTGCAATTTTACTTTAGTGCCTTATTGCAAACAGGATGCATGTTCTGGAGGCTTCTTTCTTTTCAATCTGTCATTTAGGTTAGTATTGTTGATCCATCCTCGCTTTTCTCCTATCATACACCATCCAAAGTGTAATTAATAACTTCACCATGCTCAAAGGGATATTCAATGTCACCTTTTTTTCTTTGTGCCCATCTAGCAATAGGTATCGTTCTTTGCGAGGCATTGGAAAACCTCCCTGGTCTCTGGTTGAATCTGTGTTTGAAATTCGCTGCTCGACTGAGGGACTTTGCAGATAATTGCATGTTTGGGGTACAGAGGTGAGGTAGTCATTCAAAAATCATGTTAAACACTATTATTGCACACAGAGTGAGTCCTTGCAACTTGTTATGTGACTTACGCAAACTTATTTAGGCTCGCCACAGCAAAGGGTTTGAATACTTAATGACTCAAAACATTTCAGTTTTACATTTTTTTATGAATTTGCAAACACTTTGAAAAACATAATTTCACTTTGACCTTATGCGGTACAGTGTGTAGGCCGGTGACACAGCATCTCCATTTAATCCATTTTAAATTCAGGCTGTAACACAACAAAACGTGGAAAAAGTCAAGGCGTGAGAATACTTTCTGAAGGCCC
The DNA here is from genome assembly GCF_016432855.1 of Salvelinus namaycush. NCBI lineage: Eukaryota > Metazoa > Chordata > Actinopteri > Salmoniformes > Salmonidae > Salvelinus > Salvelinus namaycush. The sequence continues at coordinate 3,820,645 of NC_052340.1, read as the reverse complement.
TGTCCCAAGCATCTTAATCTACAGATCCATGACCAATGTATACAGGGTGAATGTACTTCACCCAGCGTACACCCTTGAGCACAAGACTATTGATCTGATTAAATCATCCTCATTTGGCTGATCACTCCCATTGGGAAGGCAGCATATCAATAAGAGACACACATCTATATTCCTCTTATTACGGTGATTAACACTGTGAACCCACTAGTGAACAATGCCTACCCCTCACAAATCATTTGGTCGGTACAGGCAGAGTGCCATTATGTCGCCGAAGACAAAGGCAAAAGTCTTTGTAATTGTGCATCTCATTACCAAAGATGACTGACACACAATTTCCATTCCAAGGGTACCCTTTTGACGTCTGATAATTAGATGTACGGACTACTGTTTGTTTCATTGAGTTCATGCACGTTCCATGAAAGATTGATTCCCAAACGTACAATATTTTGATGATACTCTCTATCCGTGTGCTTATTTGTGCTGAGCTTTTCTACAAAATAGGATCATACTCAAATGTACACAGACTTAAGGGTTTAGGGTCTTCTTTTCTAATCTTGTTTATCTGTTGCTTTATCCACACAGCGAGATTTCAACGAGCCAGATTTCAACTCAAAAATAAATACAAACCTCGTCTTCCCTCTCTACCTGGTGTTTCATTGAAAAATGTGTCTTCCTGAACACAACCGGATAGCAAGTTTTGATCTCTGCTCTCTCTAACTGTAGTTTAAACTTTGAAAACATTGTTGTTCATCTACCACTTGACCATGAGTCTTTCTAAACACAACCTGCTCGTCAGCTTTGATGCTCCAGTACTAGCCTTCCTCCTCTCCACAGCATATCAACTACTCCAAAGCCTCTCTGTCGGAAGCAGTCTGGCTGAAGCACACGGCATGGTGTCTGTACATCAACTTTATTACCCATTTCCCCTTGTCCTCTTCATTTTGAGTGAATGCATCTGACTTAGCTACATCTCCTTTGGGACTGTGTGTATGTGAAGGGTTAATAAACTTAAAATGAAATCTCAACGAATGAAATATTGACTCGTGGTTAACATGAAGACGGTAGAAGCAACCATAAACAATCCCGATTACCAAGGCAACGCTGTCCGTATCGTACATTAACCAGAGTGAACTCCAGCGTTTTTTTTCTTCTCACAAAGTAGTTAGCCATTGGGAAATAATTACTGTGCTGGATAGCACTTTCAACGGGTGACAAAGGAGGACAAATAATTTACCCCTCTATCTGACGAAATGTCTCCATCCGTGAAATCACGCCATGCAGGAGTCGCCAACGACCTGTGAAGAATCAGGTGCAGTTTAGCGTTTAACCGCTATAGCAGTCTGTAGGTGTGTGGTGTCATAGTCTTCAACTCTGCAGTCGGAGGTTGTCTAGTGTCCCTGTGCATTACCACCACTCAGGGACTAGCCACAGCTCCTCATCGATACTCTTTTCATTTCATTTAACATTAGGTTAAGAAATATTAGGTTAAAAAAAACAGTGACATTTCTGTCTATGTGGATCCTCGTCAGACAGATTAAGTTTTGTTCTGTCTGCCAGATCCATTTGAAATCTGTACTATGGGCGAGGGAAGGGGGGGGGGGGGGGGGGGGGAGTTTTATACCAGTTATGACCAGCAAAACTAATTTTGATTCTTGCAGAATTCAAGTTTACAGGCGGGTGTTAGTTGTTCCATTATTAATGCATGTTCATGTCAAACCTTGCATTCCAATCCCTATGCTTGTAAAGGCCAGTACTGTTTCCTAGAGATAGGCTACACGACACAAACAAACAAGAATGTCCTATAAGCCGAGCTAATAAAGATAAAGATAAGCCTACTATTGACTGGGATTTAGGAGCAAATGTCAGCTCGGCTCATTGAGATGAGAAGAAGCAAAGTTAACGGCTAGAAAAAAAGGAAAACACAATTCTCTTTATCCCCAGCTGATAGATGAGGCCATCTTTGTTCATGGCCTTCCCTAATAATCTGAAAGAAGGAGCTAGTATCCTTCTTCTTCCTTCATGGCCTGAGTAATCAGAGGAGAAAATACCCCCCTCTCAGCTCTTTAGACAACATCATTAATAATTGTTGTGTAATTAAATTAAGTGTCCTCTCCCTTTTGGCGATGGGAGTGATTAGTCCCCCAAATGAGTGGCCCTGATGGCCAGCTCCCCGCGTAGATGGCTTCACCGAGCTGCTGCTGATGGAAAGACGGGAGAGACCATCAACAGGGGACGGGGGTGGGAGAAGACACACCGACTCTTACTCCCTGTGGGAGGAGGTACAGTAGGAGGAGGAACGAAGGTACTGAAACCGCCACAGCAAAGAGATAAATAATGACCCACTAGCGGACAACCCCACCCGCCCTCTCAAAAAAAGAACCCGTTCCGATAAATCACTTTCTAACGTGAAACAGCAATAGTCCAGTCTCTTCACAGGTGAAATTCCAAAATCATATCTCTTGCCCCTCTTTCCTTTAGCTCACCCTCCCTACACCCCGACCACTCTACCTCCCCTTCCAACTTCCTCCCCCCCCCCATGCGAGATTTACGATGCCCGCTGCCCCGACCCCACCCCCTAGCTACAAAAGCTTCTGACACGTGTTAGACTGGCTTCCAATGGGGTGTGTCTGTCCAGGATCTAGGCCTGGCTGCAGTCTAGGCGTCTGATAAATTGAATCCCCCAGGTGTCGCGGTGAAGGAGCTGGCCTGTCAGGTGTGTGACCCCGCCTGTCGCTCAGACAGCCACCACAGATGCTTGCCGCTAGCCGTCAGACAAAGAGATAGGGAGAAAAGGAGAAAGGAAAGAACGGCCAACATATGCTGCTCTCCCTCATGCCAGGCTGACTGGCTTGTCCATCCTCCCTGCTGCCCCTCACCTTCCCCTAACAAACCACTGCCTTTTTCCTTCTAGGAACTGTATCCATATGAAGTAGTTCTGGAGTCACTGAATGTATCCCTCCCCTGCAAGCCATTCAAAGTCCTCTCACTGCACTTGTCCTCCCTCTGTGTTGACAACAGTTAACATAGTTATCTACTGTTGGCCAACGACTAATGAGATGTAACCACTCCGTCATAAAGTGTGACAGATTGGCTCGGACCAAATCATCCTTGGGTTTTTTCCCAAAAGCGCACTCCATTGTCAGGTAACTATTAGAAATGAACAGAGCAGAGGGCCCCCTCTTCAATCTACCTCTGTTCACAAACAATTAGGCTGCTTTTACTCAGGCAGCCCAATTCTGATCTTTTGCCCAATTATTGGCAAAACATCTGATCTGATTGGTCAAAAGACTAATTAGTGGCAAAAGATCAGAATTCGGTTGCTTGTGTAAACGCATACATACATTCATGAAGTATATCTTATGCAGTCGATCATTCACTGGCCCAGCAGGTTACAGCTACATGCCCTCTGCATCTTTAGTTAAACCTTTAACTGGAGCAATGGCTTGACTGATCTCTCTCTCTGTAGCCAAAGCACCATTGAAGAAAGACCAATTCAATATACAGACGCAAACAAGTGAATCCCTATTAATGCCGTTTTACCTTCCTTCCCTTCTCTCAGCAAGGGCTTACTCGCTGTGACGATGGTACAACACCATTCCAAGTGTACACTTTGGGGTTTAGGGTGAGGGGTTGGAATTAAAGGGTTTAGGCTCTGTTTTTAATTGATCCTAACCAAAACACCTATATGTATTTCAACCACTCACAAAACAGACGCTGTTCGCAATGAAAGTTCTGTCATGTTTCTAGGACTGTAGTGGTGCATGACAGCTCCTGTGAAACCAGACACCCTCTACATAAAAGACTCCCCCTTTAATCCTGTGGAGTGGCATCTCTAGCAGGAGCCGAGTTGCACAGAGTGGCACTGTTCTGGCTCTCTGATTTGTGGGATATCGGAAAAGCCTGCAGATTCATCTGACTGTGTAGCGCTGACTAGCAGTGCATTTCCACATAACACGATGGTGTCACACCCTGATCAGTTTCACCAGTCCTCGTTATTGTCTCCACCCCCTCCAGGTGTTGCTTATTCTCCCCAGTGTATTTATCCCTGTGTTTCCTGTCTCTCTGTGCCAGTTCGTCTTGTATGTCAACCAGCGTTTTTCCCATCCTCCTGCTTTTTTCATTTTCCTTTTTCTAGTCCTCCCGGTTTTGACCCTTGCCTGTTTCTGGACTTTGTACCCGCCTGCCTGACCATTCTGCCTGCCTTGACCACGAGCCTGTCTACCACTCTGTACGTCCTTGACTCTGATCTGGTTTTGACCTTTTTGCCTGTCCACGACCATTCTCTTGCCTACACCTTTGGATTAATAAACATTGTAAGACTCCAACCATCTGCCTCCTGTGTCTGCATTTGGGTCTCGCCTTGTGCCTTGATAGATGGGGGTAATGAAACAACGGAGACCCATTCATTCTCAATGGAGGGAATTGAAGTGAGCATGGGGACCATTTGGCAATGCGAGTAAACTCCCACCTGGTACGACCGAATCAACAGTTGCATTATGGGTATTTCTGTTCCCGGACTTCCTGACCCAATTGCTGGTTACTTAAGGATTCTGGGAGGAGATGAGGAACACTCGCTCAATTAGCAATAGTTAGGTAGAATGAATCTGAAATGATTCACTGACTATTACACCAAGGAGCCATCCCCAACCTCACGTTCATGTTTACACAAAACCAGACATGTTAACGATGATACATAATGTAATGAATGTTCCTTCAGGATGCCATGTCATGGGCATTTGTCACAATTCATTTCATTTTGCATGACTTTCAAACCAAGTGCGTTTTCTGGGATATAAAGGATGGATGTAAGGTGTCAAACGACAGTCCCCACAGACTGCTCACCCCAGGGCGCCATCTTGGTTTAGTCAATGAGAGGGCTGACTAACATCGAACACATCAAATACATCTTCTGCTAACTGCATGATACATTTCAGCTGTAACTTCTTCAGTGGATAAATATGGGAATGAATAACATTGTTTGCAGAAAAATCCTTCCAATTTGAGAGTAAGACACCCTGTGGTCAGACATCACAGCAGGAGTCACATGCAGTTGCTAAGCATTGCCTCTGGCAATGTTCACTGTAATATTTTCACAGACGTCAACACATGCGCACACACACTCAGATTCAGTCCACATCCTGTCATGGGGCAAAGAGATGGTGTCACAAACGTCGTTGGAAGCATACTCGGACCAACGTGCAGCGTGATCTGGGTTCCACATATTTTTTTATAAGAGAACCGCACAACAAAACAACAAAGAATAAACGAAACGTGACGTTCTGGAGTGCTCACAGGCAACACAAAAACAAGATCCCACAAAACACAGTAGGGAAATGGCTGCCTAAATATGATCCCCAATCAGACAACGCTAAACAGCTGCCTCTGATTGGAAACCATACCAGGCCAACGTAGAAATAAACACACTAGATCACCCACCCTAGTCACACCCCGACCTAACCAAAATAGAGAATAAAAAGGCTCTCTATGGTCAGGGCGTGACAGATGGCTGATAACAGGCCACCTCTGCCTCCACTAAAACAAGGTATCACAGGTAGCAGGATACGTAAGTCTGCTGCCCTCGCCTCAGGATTCATTATCAACCCTCCCCACTCTCTCCCGGAGTGCTCTGTAATTTCAAAATAAATAAATCCTTACCGACTTTAGCAGGGGGATTAATCAAGTTGTGAACAGCTCTCCTCCAAGTGGTCTGTCACTCCCACTAAATTCACATCAAGCATCATCAAGCATTGGCTTGCGATTGGCAGACATGACAGAGGGGATTAAAAGTGGCAAAACTAGACCCTACATCCCAGACTGGCTGCTGATCGTTTCATCTCTTACTCCCTCTCTACCTCCCTACCTCTTTCTCTCGCTCCCTCTTTCTTTCCTTCTCCCTCCCTCCCTCTTTCTCACGCTCCCTCTTTCCTTCTCTCGCTCCCCCCCTCCCTCCCCCATATCTCTCAGCTAAATCCATACAGTGCTATCAGGGGGCAAACATACCACCATGTTTGTGTACAGTATATTCATATGTGAAGTTTATCTATAATGAAAAATCAGGCTTTGTAGATCTAACTTTGGAAATGAGATGATAGCTGTATGAGGCCCTGTGTAATTTAGTCACAGAGTGGAGAGTTAGAGGGTAGGCAGGGTGGGAGAGAGGGGAGGGGTGAGTAAGTGCTCTGCTGGATCGAATAAAAGAGAAGAGGAGCTCATCTCATCGCTCACCAAGCAGCAGCCACAGGAAAATCAAATGGCTTGCTTGTTTTTCTCAACAAAAATCTGATGCTTTTTTTTATGTGACATGGATTTATTGCACCGGCTACTCAGGAGGAATGGAAAAAATTATCCCAATTTTGTTTGTTTTTCTTTGTTATTGAATGCCCCCCCTCCCTGGTCAATTGAGATATTGCGTGTGACTAACACGTTTCACCAAACAGTGTAGTTTTGTATATGCTGGATCTCTATGGCAAGACACATCATTCACACAAATTTTGTCAAAATCAGGCCAATGCTGTCTGTTTGACGAACGGACGGAGACAGGTCCACAGTCCCCTCCCCGATTTCATCATGGGGGACAAGTAGTCATATAATGACATCATATGACTATCCTAACTATTGCATTACGAAAGGATCATGCCTATTTTCCACACAGAAGCAGCTGTACAGCAGGAGCTAAAGAAGAGAGCATTGTGCTTCACAATGAATAATAGTGAATCACATTACTCACCATCAATCCCTTAGCTGTCCAGCACAACAACAACAGCAGCAGCAGCTCGTGGGTGGTGTGGGTTAAGACGAAGATTATACTGTCACTGGGCCACTGTGAATCCCTCTGAGCCTGCGTCCCAAACGCAACCTATTCCCTATTTAGTGCACTAGATTTGACCAGAGCCCATAGGGACTCTGAAATGCAGATCCATGTCCAGGTCATATCTCTGAACAGCAGAGTCATGATGCAACACTCCTTCTATGGTTCCTTCCCAGGACAAACCCACATCGAGTTCATTCACGCAGCGTGGAATTAATTCTGTCTGCTTATACTCCATACCGTTTTTAAATTGCCTACTCAGCCAAGCTCGCCAATCTTTAATTGAGAACTTCAAATTAGATGACTATTTTATTTACTTTTTTTTTTTCTCTTGCTCTCTCTCCAACAAATCGCCGTGATTATATGACTGTGTGTTTTTAATCCAGAGAGATACTAAACTGTCTTTCCGCCAAATACTATACCAAAGCCGCCGTAAATTATTCTCGTTAGTCCTTTGGCATCGTGCACAATGACACTTTAATAAACAGGCAGACAAACTCCAACCCAAACTGGCATGTGTGAGGAGAATCAATCCGCTGATATTGGCAGTGGCCTCCTCTTCTCCCTCAGTCAGACTAGACTGAGTGCTTTGATTTCAGCTTCCCGTTTACATCCATTAAGACAAGCTTGTAAATGAAGGCAGAAATCAGAGACGCTGAATGAAACGATTCGCTTTAGCCTCAGCCTGAGGTGAATAGGCGGATTATTACTGAGGTTTAGGTGAACTGAAAACGGAATGTGCTGCCATTATGAGGGACATTTTGTTTGGTGACAGAAAGGGACTATAGTGAAAAAAACTGATTGAGTTTAGAATATATCTCAGACACATCACCTGAGTGTATCTGGGGCTGGCGAGGCGGAGAGAGCAGTACAGTGTAGGCAGGCCAGGCCGGTGCTACAGACAGGCTACAGGCTACGGGCCGGTACAGCCCAGATGGACGGACAGACAGACAGCCTGGTTCCGCACCATCAGCCGTGAATGACTGACAGCTAGGCAGGTGAGATCTCCCCTTGAGTCCACCTCTTAAACAACTCCCCCTCCCTACGCCATAAACATTTGTGCACTGTACACACAAACACGTGTATACTCACGTACACAGGCAGGCTTTCGTATATGTTATGGGAGAGTTTTTACATACATGTACTGCTGTTTGAATAAACCGTGGTTCAGAACCACCTTCGCATCACAAGTAACTATCACGAGTAACCTGAGACCGGGAGATTTAGGTTGGCTCCCTGAACTAATGCCTATAGGGCTTTAGCTCAACAGGCCAACACAAACTCATGGCACCCAGGAAACCTGGTTTCGAAACTCAGTCGTTCCATATGCTTACCCGTCCGAGCCCATCCTAGTATCACAGTCACCTTGCTCTCATGCCACACACTTAAACCTCATTCGCACTGCTCCCATCTCACACGCGCTAACATCTGTGCGTCATTCATGATTATTCTAATGCCTCCCCTTTGATATGAACATAAAGGCAGAAGCTTTCCAGGAACATTAATCCCTTTTTGTATCCTCGCTTGGATGAAGAAAAAGGAGGCATGATAAATAGGAGAAATCAAAGGAGCTCTTCCTTCTGTTACTGTGCTTGCATTAGCAGCAGGAGCTCAAAATAGGATTTACAAAAGATGAATAAGGAACTGAAAGAGGTTAATAAGGCTAAAATAGGAGAAACAACATTTTAATGGGGTCTCTTACCCCATTTCTAAAGGTTTGGAGATGCGTTTCATCCCGACATTTGTAAAGTAGTCTATACAACATTTACTGTATAAACTGAGAAGACACTCTGTGATGAAATATTACAAACACTAAAATTGGTCAAATAAAGCAGCATACACAAGCGATCCAGCAATGAGAAAAATACCATAGTATTGTGGATCATTGCTTTGTCATTACGAAGGGTTTAACAGTAGCTTATCTCTCTACCCCTACAGTATACAAACATTGAGAAGGAGCTACATGACTGAGAAGAAATTCATACAAAAAGCCCTGAACAATTTCCATAGCAGTGACGACAGTATGATTATAACCACAATGTTGATAACTCCGTGCTGCACACATACAGTATTAGAACTTACATTCACTACGTCGAAATTATTAATTGCCCAGTGCTTTTCCTGTGTTTTATATATATTTCCACAATATGAGGTTGGAATAATACTGTGAAATTGTGAACATTTATTTTGGCCTGCCTGATATCACCAAGCATGTAAATTAGTTAATAGACCAATAAGAAAGAGAGTCCCAAACCTCTCTGCTAATAACAGCTAGTTTTCAGTTTTCCCCTCCCCACGCCCAGACAGTCTTAGCTAAATTCTTGCTTGAAAAATTGCTCTTTGCTAAGAAGCAATTGTTTCTTTTTGACCATTTTAATTGACAACAATCACAGTAAGGTACTTCATTGTTACGCAGAAATGATTTGATATTCGCTGAAGCTGGAGACTTACATTTCCCTCACTAACTTTAAACATCAGCTATCTGAGCAGCTAACCGTTCGCTGCAGCTGTACATAGTCCATCTGTAAATAGCCCACCCAATCTACCTACCTCATCCTCATATTGTTTTAATTTACTTTTCTGCTCTTTTGCACACCAGTATCACTACTTGCACATCATCATCTGCTCATCTATCACTCCAGTGTTAATCTGCTAAATTGTAATTACTTCGCTACTATGGCCTATTTATTGCCTCACCTCCTCAAACCATTTGCACACACTGTATATAGATTTTCTTTTTTTCTGTTGTGTTATTGACTTTATGCTCGTTTATTCCATATGTAACTCTGTGTCGCACTGCTTTGCTTTATCTTGGCCAGGTCGCAGTTGTAAATGAGAACTTGTTCTCAACTAGCTTACCTGGTTAAATAAAGGTGAAATAAAAAATAAAATAAAACATTTAGATAAAAATGGCTGCATTGGACCTTTAATTAAATGTTTCCATTATCAATACAGAAAAGGCTGTATAACTCCAGTCTTCTCAATGCCTGGAGCTATGAATAGTTATTTGTTTGCCAAACCATAATCAAGCACTTGAGGATTAGAATCTCCTTGGTGTTGCCTGAAGTTAGAGGGGAATTGTTTATAAGAAAAAATAGATCTGAAGAGGCCATGACAAAGGCAGTCATTTGATTGAATTACTGCACTATGGCACACACCAGTGTGTATGTGTGCACATGTGGGTTTGTGTGTGAAAGGGCGTACGAGATTGTGTGACAGTGTGTGTGGTGTGTTAGAGAATGGCCGATAATCGTCCCCTTTAAAATACGAGTGCACCGTGCTTCATGTCAAATTGCTGTGGTAGCTACAGACGGCGTCACTAGCTCATTGTTGCTAGCTAGCTTATCCTGAGGGACCTCTGAGCGACAGCATCTTTTTACGAGCTACCAACTCATGCTGCACACAATTTGGCTAACAAACTTGAATAACGGGACACAGCATGTAGAAGTCGAAACTGTTAGCTAATTTACTGTCCTGCAAAACAATGTCCATACAGCCTACAACATATTACAAAACAAGATACCGGTAGCTTGGTAGCTAACTAGTTAGCTAGTCAGTTAGCTAATAAACAACATTCAGAACATTTACAGAAATATAACTTTTTGTTAGCTATCTTACAGCTGAAGCTAACATCAGTTCACTAGCCTATTTGTGATAATATGCCAACCATAACACAAAATATGCAGATTTTAAAACTGACTGTCACGCAAAGAGTGTGAGTTAAATGATTTGTCATAACCTGCAAACTATATAGAACCAAAACAAACTCAAATATTTTTGGCGGGCTGTAGTTCGCAAACGCTATTGTGCTTATCACCCTCACGGCAGTCAAGCAATGCATTCCGCCAATATCCGCCATAATCTAGTCTGGTTGTGGCCACAACTAGACCTTGTTTAAAATGTATCAATATATATAATCATATTTGTATGCCTAGAAATCAAAGAATGTACAAATATACACTTTTAAAAAAGTCTGTCACAAATGACAGCTTCAATAAGCCCCCTATGGTGAACGACATTTGAACCATGACTCTTTCTAGTTTTCAGTTCGTCATGCATACTCTGGGCATTACTGACCCAAATGAACAAAATTAGCCTAAATAGTTGCTATTTTGACTGAACGAGTTGAAAAGATCTGAGTTAGCAAAAAGCCAAACTTCCCATCAGTAGCAAACTGAGTTGTGCGTAACCTCAGTAGTGACTGATGCAGTTCATCTTAAAAGAGACAGCGCACACTTTTATAAAATATATAAATATTGTTTGTCATCTGTAGCCCCATAAAATCCACTGAAATCAGCAGAACAAGCTCTGTAACCCAATGCATGCACAAACTCATATTGGATCATTAATATTATGTATAAGGATGGGCATGCGTAATTGAGTGCTTGAAAGGACGTCAAAGCTCGATCTTTAACTAGAGATAAAAACATTTCTAAAGGCTGTAAAAACTACTTGGTGGAATGTGCTTTACGGCTGCCCAAACAGGCAAGTGAAATTTTGTCTTGACGAAAACGTGAATTTGCTTTGACTCTAGTGTTACATTTTGTATAAGTGCATTTCTGGGGCACAACAAAAAAGAAACTGAGCCAAGGATCACACAGTTTTCCTCCTTAAATTCACACATCACACATCTAACTAATGGGATACACAACCTACATTCCTTGCCAAATGACGACAGTTTTATCCCAAATGCAATGTGCTCCAACAATGAGCTGCAGTTTTGGAATAATGTTCCACTTAGGCTACTTTGTGAAGTGTTAGTGCCATTTAGAACACCGTTAAACATTAACAGGTTCCACACTGAAAATACGCAAAAACATTCGTTTGATAAAGTCAGAGCATATTTTCATCAGAATCATGACGCATAGGCCTACTCACCAAACAGATATCACGGCCGTAATGCATCACCCATGCAGTGTTCAATGTGGAATTGTTAATCCATTAAGAATATTCCGACTGTTGTTTGCAATTAACTAAATTGAACGTCTGTATATCGAAAAGACAGATTTTGGTTTGTTAACCTGAAAAAATTGTCTTTCACATTATCAATCTTTGAGAATAGCTGTTCCAGACAGGGCGGCCTTATTTCCAGAGCCCTTATCACAGTCAAGACAGCGATTTAATAGTCAAATAAAATGTGATGTAATATAACAGAATAAAATATAATAGAATATTTTTTCCAGAATAAAAAAAAGTTCAGTGTAAAGTGATGCAAATTTCGCAACTTTTTTCATTCTGTAAAAAACATTGTTCTTTTTTATTCTGTTAAATCACATTTTATTTGACTATTAAATAGCTGTCTTGACTGTGATAAGGTGTAACGGGCTTCCTCCTTCTCCTCATCCGAAGAGGAGTAGCAAGGATTAGACCAAAATGCAGCGTTGTGATAAGACATGATTTTTAATCAACAAAACAGAAAACACGACGAACACTTGAATAATTACAAAACAACAAACGACGTAGACAGACCTGGACGACGAACTTACATGAAACACGAAGAACGCAAGAACAGGAAAACTGACTACATAAAACGAACGAACAAACAAAACCGAAACAGTCCCGCGTGGCGTAACATACACTGACACAGGAGACAACCACCCACAACAATCAATGTGAAAACACCTACCTTAATATGGCTCTCAATCAGAGGAAATGAAAACCACCTGCCTCTAATTGAGAGCCATATCAGGTCACCCTTTAACCAACATAGAAACACATAACATAGACTACCCACCCAAACTCACGCCCTGACCGTCAAACACATACAAAAACAACAGGACACAGGTCAGGAACGTGACATAAGGGCTCAGGAAATAAGACCACCTACATCAAATCTCCTCATAGTGCAGATATTAGTCAGTTGTACAACTGAATGCATTCAACTGAAATGTGTCTTCTGCATTTAACCCAACCTCTGAATCAGATAGGTGCAGCTGCCATAATCGACATCCATGTCTTTAGCGCCCGGGGAACGGTGTGTTAACTGCCTTGCGCCGGGGCAGAACGACAGATTTTTACCTTGTCAGCTCAGGGATTTAATCCAGCAAATTTTCGATTACTGGCCCAACCACTAGGCTACCTGCCGTGACATGTGTGACACCCCATGCCCAATATTTTATTTAAATACTTAAAACAAGACAACTAGACTTAGCTTTTAAGTACTACTTAATGAAGAATTTTTTAATAAAACTGATTAAATGGATTTTAACACACTTGTGTGAAACCCTTTGCCATAATCTTCTACCGGGGTAACTGCCCCCCCACCACAGGATTTAAAAGAAAAAGCATTTTTTTTTTAAACAATATTTTTATGAAATAATTTTTACAAAATCAACTGTAGCCATTTATTTCCCTTCATAGATTATTCGCCAAAGCATGACCTTCCTCCACGTACCATTTTTTTTCAAAACATTGCATTTTTTTTTTTACATTGTTCTAGGGAGGGCTAGTTACCCAGTTTAAGCACCGCCTTCACCCAATCCTGATTCGTCCAAATAATCAATGACAAAAACCCAAAACCAGGAACTACTGCTGCTCGTAATCACATAATTCTAGGTGAGCTTTGACAAATTCTCACCGTTACATCTGTCCACGAGAGATTACACATACAGCAATAACATGTACTGTTTACGTTAGGATCTGTTCGCTGCTGATGTTCTATAAATAAATAATTAGGATACAGTGTGTTTATATTAGGTAGTACGGGATACATAAACTCAGCAAAAAACGAAACGTCCTCTCACTGTCAACTGTGTTTATTTTCAGCAAACTTAACATGTGTAAATATTTGTATGAACATAACAAGATTCAACTACCTAGACATAAACTGAACAAGTTCCACAGACACGTGACTAACAGAAATAGAATAATGTGTCCCTGAATAAAGAGGTGGTCAAAATCAAAAGTAACAGTCAGTATCTGGCATGGCCACCAGCTGCATTAAGTACTGCGGTGCATCTCCTCCTCATGGACTGCACCAGATTTGCCAGTTCTTGCTGTGAGATGTTACCCCACCGATTCCACCAAGGCACCTGCAAGTTCCTGGACATTTCTGGGGGGAATGGCCAAAGCCCTCACCCTCCGATCCAACAGGTCCCAGACGTGCTCAATGGGATTGAGATCCGGGCTCTTCGCTGGCCATGGCAAAACACTGACATTTCTGTCTTGCAGAAAATCACGAACAGAACGAGCTGTATGGCATTGTCATGCTGGAGGGTCATGTCAGGATGAGCCTGCAGGAAGGGTACCACATGAGGGAGGAGGATGTCTTCCCTGTAACACACAGCGTTGGGATTGCCTGCAATGACAACAAGCTCAGTCAGATGATGCTGTGACACACCGCCCCAGACCATGATGGACCCTCCACTTCCAAATTGATTCCGATCCAGAGTACAGGCCTCGGTGTAACTCTCATTCCTTTGATGATAAACGCGAATCCGACCATCCCCCCCTGGTGAGACAAAACCGCGACTTGTCAGTGAAGAGCACTTTTTGCCAGTCCTGTCTGGTCCAGCGACGGTGGATTTGTGCCCATAGGCGACATTGTTGCCGGTGATGTCTGGAGAGGACCTGCCTTACAACAGGCCTACAACCCTCAGTCCAGCCTCTCTCAGCCTGTTGCGGACAGTCTGAGCAGTGATGGAGGGATTGTGCGTTCCTGGTTTCACTTGGGCAGTTGTTGTTGCCATCCTGTACCTGTCCCGCAGGTGTGATGTTCGGATGTACCGATCCTGTGCAGGTGTTGTTACACATGATCTGCCACTGCGAGGACGATCAGCTGTCCGTCCTGTCTCCCTGTAGCGCTGTCTTAAGTGTCTCACAGTACGGACATTGCAATTTATTGCCCTGGCCACATCTGCAGTCCTCATGCCTCTTTGCAGCATGCCTAAGGCACGTTCACTCAGATGAGCAGGGACCCTGGGCATCTTTATTTCGTTGTTTTTCAGAGTCAGTAGAAAGGCCTCTTTAGTGTCCTAAGTTTTCATAACTGATGACTTTAATTGTCTACCGTCTGTAAGCTGTTAGCGTCTTAACGACTGCTCCACAGGTGCATGTTCATTAATTGTTCATGGTTCATTGAACAAGCATGGAAACAGTGTTTAAACCCTTTACAATGAAGACCTGTGTAGCTATTTGGGTTTATATGAATTGTCTTTGAAAGACAGGGTCCTGAAAAAGGGACATTTCTTTTGTTTATTAGGGAGTATGCTGTACATATTAGGAAATAGAGTCTACGGTGTACATATTCGGACATTCACGCTATGGTGTACATGCTACATCAGACATCCATTGAAAAATATATGTTTTATAGCCATAGACCAGCACTGAGAGCCACAAACAAGGTGCCAGAGTGTCAAATGATAGAGGAGAGAGAGATAACTGAAAGCCTCCATTTAAAAGGAAAGAGCAACCATGAAAGAACATCTAATTACTGTTATGAATTTATGCGAGGGACCAACTCTGAACCCTTAACGTAGGCTGAAATTCAAGTCTCAGCTAAGAGGCTGCGAGATAAGGGTATACAGAGGGATGGATGGATGGATGAAGGAACGAGAGAAGAGGGATAAAGAGAAGAGGGGAGGGGTAAACACCAGGGGGTAGAGACAGAAGAGGAACAGGAGAGGAGAAGAAAGAGAGGGCACTAACTTAAGAACAGAGAGTAGTGTCTACAATCTACATTTACCACAGACTAACATCACACTAAGTACCCCGTCCATGGGCTAAGAACAAACGCAGTTCTCATTCACCTTAATAGAATCACAACCCACCCAGTCCTTTTGAGCCTTTGATGTAGTATCAAGCATTCCAATCAAAGCCACTCTGAAATGTCACTCAAACAGGGAACGCTGATAGCATCTGAAGCACGTAGGCCGATGTTCTCTTTACTCTGGTATACACAAAGCTATTCTCACTGAGGTCTATACAGTACAGTGACTAGGAGGGTGCACAAGCACTCAGCCCCCACTGGAATTGTCTGGTTATGCTGTCAATCAATATGACCACAAAGCCGAGCACATGACATAGAGGGGTAACAAGAGAGTTGGATGGGTGGTGTGATGGGAGAGAAGATAACACAGCATTCAGTGAGACCGACAGAGCCAGGAAGATTGTACTGCAGTTTAGGTACAATAATAGATGTCAGTGTGGAGGAAGATTGCAGTGTAAAGCTACCGAAACAGAAACTTTACTGAGGCGAATCCCGAGCGTGGTATTATAATATTTTTTATTTATTTTATTAATAAGCAAATTTAACAAGTTGCACTTCATTTAACAGCCGGAAAGATTGCCTCAAAATGTGTGAAATTGTGTGTGGCAACCGCAAAAGGTCATCGTGGGACCCAGCCAGATAATGATGTCAATATCACAGTTGGAACGTCGTACAGCATCAACAGCAACAAAAAACATCAATGCAATTAACAAAATCACAAATATGCCTAATCGGTTCTAAATTACTTTTGGCCAAACTTGAAGAAGCCATCTGGCACGACGACGTGTAAACAGCAGGAAAGGTTTGATACAAACAGCTAATCACGTCAAGATTGAACTATAGCTGGATCATTAGAATCTTTAATTGCCATATGTTCTGAGTGCTGTTATTTCCTTGGCCCTTCTTTGTGAGGTCTTCGTCACGTCTATTAACATGATGTATTTGTATTTTTTGTATTTATTAGGGATCTCAATTAGCTGCTGCAAAGGCAGCAGCTACTCTTCCTAAGGTACAAACACATAAAGGCACTTACATTACACTTAAAACAAAAGATAAAACATATGACATTATTACACCACTACATATCTACAATATAAAATGTATAATACCACCATACAACGTTATTTCAATGTACATGTGTGTAGAGTGCTAGAGTGTGTGTGTGTGTGTGTGCGTGTGTGTGTGTGTGTGTCTGTCTTCACAGGCCCCGCTGTTCCATACAGTGTATTGTTATCTTTTTTTATCTGATTCTTACCTGATGTGGAATAGAGTTCCATGTAGTCATGGCTCTATGTATGCATGTGAGTTCATGCGTGCATATGTGCGTGAGGGTGGGGGGAGAAAAAGGCTCTGGCCTTGCTACTTGTCCAAATCTCACCGATGACTCAGACGTGACTCATTGCCAGTTATCATTCCGTAAAATCTCTTTCCCGCTACTCTATTGATGTTCTCATGGCTCTATAGACTGGGTCTGGAACTCTTCCCCTGAAAAACATTGGCAGGATTAAGCAAGACTGAGCCTGCATCTTGGACCGCCTACAATGGATCGCCTACACATTAATGGCATGATTCACTTCTTCTCACACACCGGTGTTTATGAGGGATATAGGCAGGCTCGCCAGCTCCGATTCGCCCGCGGTGAGCTGCTGAAGGACACATCTTGTCACAGCGAGCTAATTCATTGAAATCCCGCAAGGACCAAACACATTGGCATAACACACGTTGCGTATGTTCCGTCGTTTGATTGATGGTATGCTGTTTGTTGTTTATGGCGTCCAATGAAATGTCTGCACATGCTGTCGCAAAGGTATGCATCTGTCATTAACCTGCAACTTTAAACCTCAATAGACAGAAATAAGATACATCATCTCTGCTATTTTTTTAATAATGTGTCATGACTGTATGATGTGTGTCGTGTCGTACAAACACATTTTATGGAATTATCCCCTCAGAACAAATTGAGGCATTCAATCCCTTCTGTCTCAAAAAGGTTATACACGACAGGGCCATTTTGGGTTTTAAAATTCAACCATTAAAGGGGTTATTTTGCCTCTCAATGATACAATGCAGACTGAAATATAGCCGCGGGACATGCTATTGCCTTTAATGAATTTGAACAGGAATCAGGTACACAGGGTTGAGCGGTGAGCTGCGGCTAAGGGTTCTGATCCGTCCTGAGGCTAGCCAGCAGGAGAAGGTCAGACACGGGCCTGTGCAGTGGAAATGTCACTGTGTCTAGGAGACAGGAGACAGGTTAACAGGGGGACAGTCTCACAGTGGAGGTGGAGCGCTAGCTACCGACTCTCAGGGCTGATTGAGCCAGGGTGTTCTAGTGGATATTCTTTCCTGCCAGCCTATCTCTTCTCCTCAGCCATGATTATAACAAGTGGTAGGAGTATTTCTCTCTACCCAGCAGTGCTTTGTATCAGTGTTAGCTGCTTATCAAAGTATTTATGCATTCAACTAGTCTGTAACGTAGAACTGATAGGCCCTATGGACTTTTCTTCACAAAATTAGGCTGATCAGTTATCAGTGGCTGCTAGGCATCACATGGGCGGAGGGATACGCAGGCAGATGGTGGAGATAGACCCACCAGGCTATAAAAACATCCACCAATAGCATATAAGGCCTGGGGCATTGTACTACCAACAGTGGCAAGGGATCTACACGTGCATGCTGGAAACGTGAGAGAGATAGCTAGTGTTCCCATGACACGGCGAGTGTCCATGTGACTAGTAAATCAAATTAAAGTTTATTGGTCACACACACAGTTTAGCAAATGTTATTGCGGATGCAGCGAAATGCTTTTGTTACTAGCTCCCAACAGTGCAGAGAAATGTTCAGCTTAAGTTTAGTAGACCCTCCATTACATATGTGATGGCACGAAATTGAGAAAAATGGTACCCAGTCAGGCAGACAGGACCTTCTCCCCAAGCAGTTGATCTACAGTGCAGGTCACCTTGCGTGCCCACATTCAGTACGTACTGTGTAAAAACCACAACACAAATCACACGTCTGTAGCGGATGATGAATTTAGAGGTCAATCTGATCCGACGATCCTCTCCCCGTTTATCCCCAACATGATCTGTATGATATTTCACCTTAAGTTAAGCAATATTAGTCCAAAGTGCCCGCCTGCAACAACAAAACAGAGCCAACCGCCAGAGAACAGCCACCATTCATTCACCCCTGGGTGGTACAAATGTATTACTCCCAATTATCTTTGTACGCAGACATTCACTTTTAACTGAAGGCACACCAGTTGTCTTTGGCTTAGAGCCGTCGGAGGGTAAAAGCGGAAGCTTTAAGAAATACCGCTGGGAAAGAGACAGTAAAGGAGCGCACAAAGACATAAAGCACTGATCTATTCATAGGGCCAGGGCATTTATCTCCAGCTAAATGTAGTAACATCCACAGCACTGTCTGAAGCAGTAAAACACAGCCCCACTACTTTTATTACACCAATTTGAGCTAGTTCAATGAAACACGGAACCTTAATCTGGCTAGGCTAAGGAGCATGAAATAGGATGGATGGAACTCGACTGGCCTGCTAGTTTGGTCAGGTTGAACTGCCATAGCGTGCCTGGAAAGAATGGGGCTTACATGGTTAGTTATCCAAATGGCCTGGAACGAACTCATCTTATTTACAAGGGATCTGGGGCTCGACATCAGGGAAGGTGATAACATAGCATGGTTGGGTGCTCTGTTGTTCAGTAACTTTACTTTGATTAGGTTAGACTGTGATTTACCATCAGAACTTCTAAATGAAGGTTGGGGCTTAGCGAGGTCAAATCTTTTGCCAATAACAGTCCTGAATTTATGCAAGATGGTCTTACCCCCTCCTTGTCTGTTGAATGACTGTTGTTTGCATCTCTTCAGTGCTTAGGATCTTTCTCAGCTGAGATATTGCTGTAGGGGCAGATTGTTGGAAGCTCTTGAGGAATTCCAGTACTTGAGGACTGGGGCATTTCTGGTAGGGTCAATAAAATTCGCACAAAAGAGAGCAGAAAACTCGTCAAAACGTCAGTCAAAAAACTGCCAAACAAGGTCATGAACACAACAATCCGAAGGTAGCATGCAGATGGCAACTTTACAAACATACACTGAACAAAAATATAAAAACGCAACATGCAACAATTTCAAAGATTTGACTGAATTACAGTTCATATAAAGAAATCAGTCAATTGAAATACATTCTTTAGGTCCTAATCTATGGATATCACATGACTGGGAATACAGATATGCATCTGTTGGTCACAGATACCTTCAAAAAAAAGTAGGGTCGTGGATCAGAAAACCAGTCAGTATCTGGTGTGACCACCATTTGCCTCATGCAGCGCGACACATCGCCTTCGCATAGAGTTGATCAGGCTGTTGATTGTGGCCTATGAAATGTTGTCCCACTCCTCTTCAACGGAGGTGTGAAGTTGCTAGATATTGGCGGGAACTGGAACACGCTGTCGTAGATGTCGATCCAGAGCATTCCAGACATGCTCAATGGGTGACATGTCTGGTGAGTATGCAGGCCATGGATGAACTGGGACATTTTCAGCTTCCAGGAATTGTGTACAGGTCCTTGTGACATGGGGCTGTGCATTATCATTATTCATCTGCTCGGTACAGTTGAAACCGAGATTCATCCGTGAAGACCAAACTTCTTGAGCATGCCAGTGGCTATCGAAGGTGAGCATTTGCCCACTGAAGTTGGTTACGACGCCGAACTGCAGTCAGGTCAAGACCCTGGTGATGACGACGAGCACGCAGATGAGATTCCCTGAGGCGGCTTCTGACAGTTTGTGAAATTCTTCAGTTGTGCAAACCCACAGTTTTATCAGCTGTCCGGGTGGCTGGGCTCAGACGATCCCACAAGGAAAGAAGCCGGATGTGGAGGTCCTGGGCTGACATGGTTACACGTGGTCTGCGGTTGTGAGGCCGGTTGGACGTACTGCCAAATTCTCTAAAACAACGTTGGAGGTGGCTTGGTAGAGAAATTAACATTAAATGACCTGGCAACAGCTCTGGTGGACATTCCTGCAATCAGCATGCCAATTGCATGCTCCCTCAAAACTTCAGACATCTGTGGCATTGTGTTGCGTGACAAAACTCCACATTTTAAAGTGGCCTTTTATTGTCCCCAGCACAAGGTGCACTTGTGTAATGATCATGCTGTTTAATCAGCTTCTTGATATTCCACACCTGTCAGGTGGTTGGATTATCTTGGCAAAGGAGAAATGCTCACTAATAGGGATGTAAACAAATTTGTGCACAAAATTTGAGATAATATTTTTGTGCATATGGAAAATTGCTGGGATCTTTTATTTCAGCTCATGAAACATTGGACCAACTCTTTACATGTTGCGTTTATATTTTTTGTTCACTGTATATTTACTGGATTCTACATCCAACTTTCAATGCACAAAGACATGAGGAGGACATCTTGTTAGAGGCCACGCCCATTAATAACACCTGACCTGTCCCATAGTGTGCAATTTAAAGTCCGTAGGATTATGGTTAGGGCAAAGACTCTGTTATGCCACAAAGTGCACTGCCAGGGTTTGCTCCAGGCTACAATCTCTACCACAGAGAGTAGACCAGGTGAATCATAAATGCACAGCAACACTCAGCCTGAACAAAATATGTCCATGATGTTGATGCTCATAAAACATCCTACCTATGACACGCTGTCTGTCTTCAAGCCACTTAGTTCAAATCCCCTGTGATTATTCCCTATATTAAGCACAGTCCATTAATTCTCACTTTGTGAATTGGAATGAAAGTACTTTGGTCATTTCCAGAGAGAGGAATTAAACAGTCCAACACTATTGAGTCAATTGCAGATCAGGATATGATAAGGAAAAGCTCATTGAGAACATTTAAAATTAACTAGTAAATTGCATTTCAGAAAAGCCATTAGAGAGAAGAGCCAGAATACACAATTTCACTCAATAATAAAAAAAAATCTAAATGAGAACCTAACGTATTTAGGATCATATCTGCATATATCGAATACTGAAGAACTAGACCATAATTACTATTATTACTGTCACGTGTGCTCCCTCTCCGGCCTCTAGGTCACCAGGCTGCTCGTTATGGCGCACACCTGTCACCATTGTTACGCTCATCGGTGCGTCATCAGACTCACCTGGACTCCATCACCTCCCTGATTACCTTCCCTATATATGTCACTCCATTTAGTTCCTTCCGCAGGCGTTATTGTTTCTGTTCCTAGGTCATGTCTGTGCGTTGTTTGTGGTACGTGTTGGTTTCATGTATTTATTTAAACACTCACTCCCTGAACTTGCTTCCCGACTCTCAGCACACATCGTTACAATTACATATCTGGGTGAACTAAATAAATTGTCTTAATGTTTGAAATGTAATGACTTGAGCGCGTGACTTTTGGTCTTTTCATTGTATATTTAGAGCTTCCACTTCACTTTGTGATGCAGTATGTGACACAAAGTAAAGCAGTGCCGTGTTTCAATGTCAAAAGAAAGAGACACTGATTGTAGATCAAGGTGGATTAAAAGCGAATGCCTGCATCTTCTATAACTACGGTTTCCATACCCTTTCATTGTGCCTAAGAATCCAACTTGAGTGCCGATTTTATCTCTCGTAACAAGGCATAACATGCACCATTGGACTAATCCGTCAAACACTGGACCTCTTATTAATCCCATATCAAACACCATAGTGATTGGAAGGCTTGGGGAAGAAAACTAAAAAAAAATCACTGTGAAACATCCTATCATGCTATTGACGCTTTAACGATTGAGTCATTGTGCTTTAAGAGTTGACCCTGCTCAAATGAGATGAGTCAGCCTGTGGTTTTGTCAAGTTATTAGGTTTCCTTAGATCCCACAACACTCTCAGACTGCACTGTACCCAGATAATGACCAGGATTCTTACTGCAGACTGGCACTTCCACCCCCTCCTCCACCCTAATTGGTCAGACCAGGCGTAACAGATTCATTTGGCATTGAACCGTGGGTCAACAAAGTGAGATGGTTGGTTCGAGGTCACATGTATAAAGTAGCACAAAGACTCCCTTGGTTCCTCTGTTGGGGGACGAGGGGGGTTAATCACTTTTTCCAATAGAGGAAACAACACAGGCACTTCCATAGTATAGCATGTGTACTGTATGTGTGTATGGCTGATTGCATATGCAGATAATCTCTGTAGCATGTCTCTATCTATCACCCTGCCTGTATGTGTGAGTGAGTGAGTGAGTAGTATAGTGTGTGTGCGCGGGGTCTATCTGAGGCGGAGAGGGAGGACCGCTCCCTCCCCAGCATGTACTCTGTCTTCATTAGCCCCAGCTCTGTGTTTAAACGCAACAAAACCTAATACACACAATATAGTAAAGGAATGGATTGAGAATATATAAGTATAAAATATATGGATGAGCAGTGACAGAGAGGCTAATATGCAATAGATAGTAAGAATAGATAGTGAAGGATACAGTATATACATGTGAGATGAGTAATGTGAGATATGTAAACTTTCTTAAAGTGGCATTATTAAAGTGACTAGTGTTCCATTTATTAAAGTGGCTAATGACATCAAGTCTGTAGGTAGAAAACCGCCTCTTTGTGCTAGTGGTTGCAACCTCTTAAGGATCCGCCACTTTTTTTCAATTTTCGTCTAAAATGACATACCAAAATCGAATTGCCTGTAGCTCAGACCCTGAAGTAAGGATATGCATATTCTTTGTAATATTTGAAAGGACACACTTTGAAGTTTGTGGAAATGTGAAAGGAATGTATGAGAATATAACACAATAGATCTGGTAAAAGATAATACAAAGAAAAAAACAACAGTTATTTTGTATTGTTTTTGTACCATCATCTTTGAAATGCAAGAGAAATGCCATAATGTATTATTCCAGCCCACTAGATGGCAGCAGTGTATGTACAAAGTGTTGGACTGATCCAATGAACCATTGCATTTCTGTTCAAAATGTTATCAAGACTGCCCAAATGTGCCAAAAAAATGTATTAATAACTTTCATGTTCAAAATTGTGCACTCTCCTCAAACAAAAGCATGGTATTATTTCACTGCAATAGCTACTGTAAATTGGACAGTGTACAGTCGTGGCCAAAAGTTTTGAGAATGACACAAATATTCATTTTCACAAAGTCTGCTGCCTCAGTTTGTATGATGGCAATTTGCATATACTCCAGAATGTTATGAAGAGTGATCAGATGAATTGCAATTAATTGCAAAGTCCCTCTTTGCCATGCAAATGAACTGAATACCCAAAAAATATTTCCACTGCATTTCAGCCCTGCCACAAAAGAACCAGCTGACAGCATGCCAGTGATTCTCTCGTTAACACAGGTGTGAGTGTTGATGAGGACAAGGCTGGAGATCACTCTGTCATGCTGATTGAGTTCGAATAACAGACTTGGAATCATTGTTCTTACAAGGTCAACCATGGTTACCTGCAAGGAAACACATGCCGTCATCATTGCTTTGCACATGGCAAGGATATTGATGCCAGTAAGATTGCACCTTAGTCAACCATTTATCGGATCATCAAGAACTTCAAGGAGAGCGGTTCAATTGTTGTGAAAAAGGCTTCAGGGCGCCCAAGAAAGTCCAGCAAGCGCCAGGACCGTCTCCTAAAGTCGATTCAGCTGCGGGAACAGGGCACCACCAGTACAGAGCTTGCTCAGGAATCGCAGCAGGCAGGTGTGAGTGCATCTGCACGCACAGGGAGGTCGAAGACTTTTGGAGGATGGCCTGGTGTCAAGAAGGGCAGCAAAGAAGCCACTTCTCTCCAGGAAAAACATCAGGGACAGACTGATATTCTGAAAAAGGTACAGGGATTGGACTGCTGAGGACTGGGCTAAAGTCATTTTCTCTGATGAATCCCCTTTCCGATTGTTTGGGGCATCTGGAAAAAAGCTTGTCCGGAGAAGACAAAGTGAGCGCTACCATCAGTCCTGTGTCATGCCAACAGTAAAGCATCCTGAGACCATACATGTGTGGGGTTGCTTCTCAGCCAAGGGAGTGGGCTCACTCACAATTATGCCTAAGAAGACAGCCATGAATAAAGAATGGTACCAACACATCCTCCGAGAGCAACTTCACCCAACCATCCAGGAACAGTTTGATGACGAACAATGCCTTTTCCAGCATGATGGAGCACCTTGCCATAAGGCAAAAGTGATAACTAAGTGGTTTGGGAAACAAAACATTGATATTTTGGGTCCATGGCCAGGAAACTCCCCAGACCTTAATCCCATTGAGAACCTGTGGTCAATCCTCAAGAGGCGGGTGGACAAACAAAAACCCACAAATTCTGACAAACTCCAAGCATTGATTATGCAAGAATGGGCTGCCATCAGTCAGGATGTGGCTCAGAAGTTAATTGACAGCATGCCAGGGCGGATTGCAGAGGTCTTGAAAAAGAAGGGTCAACACTGCAAATATTTACTCTTTGCATCAACTTCATGTAATTGTCAATAAAAGTCTTTGACACTTATGAAATGCTTGTAATTATACTTCAGTATTCCATAGCAACATCTGACAAATATATCTAAAGACACTGAAGCAGCAAACTTAGTCGAAAATAATATTTGTGTCATTCTCAAAACTTTTGGCCACGACTGTAGTTAGATTAACAAGAATTTAAGCTTTCTGCCAATATAAGACATGTCTTTGTCCTGGGAAATGTTCTTGTTACTTACAACCTCATGCTAATCACATTAGCCTACGTTAGCTCAACTGTCTTGTGGATGGGACACCGATCCCGAAGATAATCTGATTGCCTTGAGATAGAAACTGTTTTTCAATCATCTCTCTGTCCCAGCTTTGATGCACCTGTACTGACCTCGCCTTCTGGATGGAAGCGGGGTGAACAGGTAGTGGCTCGGGTGGTTATTGTCCTTGATTAGCTTTTTCGCCTTACTGTGACAGGTAGTTTGCCCCCGGTGATGCGTTGTGCAGACCGCACCACCCTCTGGAGAGCCCTGCGGTTGTGGGCGGTGCAGTTACCGTACCAGGCGGTGATACAGTCCGACAGGATGCTCAACTGTGCACCTGTAAAAGTTAGTGAGGGTTTTCGGTGGCAAGCCACATTTTTTCAGCCTCCTGATGTTGAAGAGGCACTGTTGCGCCTTCCTCACCACACTGTCTGTGTGGGTGGACCATTTCAGTTTGACAGGGATATGTACACCGAGGAACTTAAAACTTTCCACCTTCTCCGCTGCTGTCCCGTTGATGTGGATAGGAGGGTGCTCCGTTTGCTGTTTCCTGAAGTCCATGATCATCTCTTTTGTTTTGTTGACATTGAGTGAGAGGTTATTTTCCTGACAGCACACTCCAAGGGCCCTCACCTCCTCCCTGTAGGCTGTCTCGTCTTTGTTGGTAATCAAGCCTACCACTGATTTGTCGTTTGCAAACTTGATGATTGAGTTGGAGGCGTGCATGGCCACGCAGTCGTGGGTGAACAGGGAGTACAGGAGAGCACACCCTTGTGGGGCCTGTGTTGAGGAACAGCGGAGTGGAGATGTTGTTTCCTACCTTCACCACCTGGGGGCGGCCCATCAGGAAGTCCAGGACCCAGTTGCACAGGGCGGGGTCAAGACCCAGGGTTTCAAGCTTAATGATGAGTTGAAGGTAATATGGTGTTGAATGCTGAGCTGCAGTCAATGAACAGCATTCTTACATAGGTATTCCTCTTGTCCAGATGGGATAGCGCAATGTGCAGTATGATGGCGATTGCATTGTCTGTGGACCTATTGAGGCGGTAAGCAAATTGGAGTTGGTCTAGTGTGACAGGTAGGGTGGAGGTGAAATTATCCTTGACTAGTCTCTCAAAGCACTTCTTGATGACAGAAGTGAGTGCTACGGGGCGATAGTCTGTCACGTAGAGTAGGCCAGAAGGCTAAACTGAAACATCTAACCTCTATCAAATAAAAAGATGGCGGAGCCGCAAAAGTACTTCTGTGCAAGGGTGTTTATTTGCAAAGTGAATCCGGAAGAAAAACAACAGTTCTGCTCCCCCCCAACATCAACAGCTCAATCCAACCTTTGAACTTTAAGAGAGGCTCCTTTTGTAGGGGAAGCCCCTCCCATCAGAATATACCAAAAACGAATTAATTAAGCAATTACCTTGATCAAAGCCTACATTTTCCACTCAGCTAAACATAATGAATTATATACATTGCAACATGTTTCATGATATAATATACCAATATAACACATTTACAAAATCTCATCCCTACTGACATGGAGTTTTCCAATATGCCCATTCACACGAACGAGCCATTCAGGACAGGCACTACAAAGCCAGCCCGATTACCGTAGCTCTGGTCCTTATCCCAGCATACTTGGAAGCTACAGAGACGGAGAGAGAGGAACAGAACCAAGCAAACAACGCACTCATCCATAACATTGATAAGTACAATAAACGTTGCTTAAATTAAACATGAACGCTTGTCTGTATATTCTTTATACCATAAACTGTTACTGACGGGAGGTAAGAATAAAGTGTGTAATGTATGTACTAAGATCGGGAAGTTAACAATGTGGGTCGACACACAAGTTAACGGAGCAGGGAGGTGCTATGAATGTGTGTGTGTTAGTGTACCAAACGCTGCCCGCGGCCAGTGACGGACTTCTCCGTCACATAGTAATTTAGTTCAGTTACCTTAGCTTTCTCTGGAACAGGCACAATGGTGGCCATCTTGAAGCATGTGGGGACAGCAGACTGGGATAGGAATTGATTGAGTATGCCCATAAACACACCAGCCAGCTGGTCTGAGCATGCAGCTAGGGGTGCCGTCTGGGCCGGCAGCCTTGCGAGGGTTAACACGTTTAAATGTTTTACTCACGCCGGCCACGGAGAAGGAGAGCTCACAGTCTTTGGTAGCGGGCCATGTCGGTGGCACCGTATTTGTCACATCTGCTCCTGCAACGCCCTCTACTGCTCATCCTGTGTCTCCTTGACCTGCCGCCACTCCCCCAGTACTCTCTCTCCGTCCCTCTGTGTGTGTGTGATTGTGTGGGCGGAGACAGGTGTGCTGGAGTCAGAGCAGATCTCCACCAGCTGCAACCTGTTCCATAATCAAGACCTCTACAAATAGTCAGCCCTGCCACTTCCACGCTGCCAGATCGTAATCTCTGCTCAGTCAGTCTACGGTTCTAGCCGTTTGTTACTATTCAGATCCTGTTATTCAGTTGTGCCCGTTTTCCTGACGACTGATGACTGACGCCGTTTTCCTCTCTGCTACAGTTCTGCCCGCTCTGACTCTGGCCCGTCTCCAGTCCCACATCCCGCCATACTGCTACTCTGTCCTGGATTCCCCACTCTACTACTCCCTTGGATTCCCCTCCAGACCTGCTTACCCTGTCTCAACCCCTCTCGCTCCAGCCTCAGCCTCCGCACCTGGTTTCCAGCAACCCGCCCGAGCTTCCCCTGACCTGCACTCCATCTCCCCCTGTGTTTCAATAAATACCTTGGTTACTTCATCCCAGTCTCCTTGTCAGAGTCGGCTCTTTGGTTCCCCTGTTCCACTCTGCGTAACAGTATTGTCCTCAAAGCACGCAGTTGTTTAATTTGTCTGGGAGCAAGAAGTCGATGTCCGCGACAGGGCTGGTTTTCTTTTTGTAATCCGTGATTGTCTGTAGACCCTGCAAACACACGTATCGTGTTTGAGCCGTTGAATTGCGACTCCACTTTGTCTCTATACTGATGCTTTGCTTGTTTGATTGCTTTACGGATGGAATAACTACACTGTTTGTATTCGGCCATGTTTGCAGTCGCCTTGCCATTATTAAATGCAGTAGTAAGTGCTTTCAGTTTTGCATGAATGCTGCCATCAATCCATGGTTTCTGGTTAGGGAAGGTTTTAATAGTCACAGTGGGTACAAAATATCCTATACACTTCCTTATAAACTCGCTCACTGAGTCAGCGTATATGTCAATGTTATTGTCTGAGGCTACCCGGAACATATCCCAGTCCACGTGATCGAAGCAATCTTGAAGCGTGGAGTCTGATTGGTCAGACCAGCGTTGGATAGACCTAAGCACGGGCGCTTCCTGTTTTAGTTTCTGCCTATAGGAGGGGAGCAAAAAGATGAAGCCATGGTCAGATTTGCCAAAAGGAGGGCAGGGGAGGGCCTTGTATGCATCAGGGAAGTTAGAGTAGCAGTGGTTGAGTGTGTTACTCGTGTACTGCAATTGATATGCTGATAGAATTTAGGTATTACGGCATTACAAAAAAATCCCTGTACTGTGATGAGAAAGCAGTAATGAAAAATAGAAAAGGCTTCTTCCCCCAAGGACCCGGTAAGCACACTTTTTAGTTGAGTTTTCTTCTCCATTCCTCTGCAAACAGATGCCATAAAGTCTTGTTGAATCACAGAGAACCGTGGGGCACGTCAAGCTCTAAAACCACCCTAGATCAAACAAGCTATTGTCTTGGTGATGCTGATTTCACTATGTCTGCTCTGCTGTAACCGTGATCTTTCTCACCAGACAGCTCCAATGAATTGAGAATTATTCAGCGTTAATCAATATTACTCTATTGATCCCGGTTGTGAATCGCTGTGTTTTCTAGAGCACCAACTATAAACTGATCTCAGCTTAAGGTAAACGACTTCCTTGGCCAGAGAGAGACATGATTTGCGAGGAGAGCACAACAGATGCTTGCATTAGGTATTTTCAGTGTTCCATCATAGCACACTAAAGGGCGGGCAATCCCTCAACAATTAGACATTATTGCCTGCAGATGCTTGCAGATGCTGCTTCTGTGCGTCTGAAGTACATAATGGCAATGAGATTGTATTTAGATTGCATATCATTTAATTTTATAATACAAGTGCTAATGATTAATTCAACAGAGTGAAGAAAAATGACAAGCACACTAATAAAAGGTGTATCTGAGAAGAAAATGTTGGTAATTGAAAAATAAGTAATACCAACTCCTTGATAATACTGAATACGGAGTAAGTAAAAACCCAACAGGCTTGCAGTATTTATTTTGTAGGAAAGTAATTGCATAGTACCTGTTACTTTTTTCCTCCCTTCTGAGTATAGAAACGTCATGTCAGTTGTGTATTTTTAGGAAGCCTGGGTTGTCTTGTGGCCGGAGCAGGTCAGGGAGAGGAGCAAGACAAGCTCAGACTTAAGCAGTGCGGCTGAGTAATCGCCCACTGCAGTTTCCCTCCTTCTCTGATCAATAGGAGACACAAGACACACTTGTTTCTCACTCAACTCATTAGGCTAAATAAGATTCTAATGAGAAGCTCAGAAGAGCTAAGGAGACATCTCAGGCCTACTGTACTCTATGTCCTCTGTCTGTTTCTTCTCCATCCTTCTCTCTCTCCTCCAGGCCCAGGATCATACACCATAGGGCCCTCCACCAGACAGTGGTTGTGTCACAATGCACTCGCATACTCCCCATCATGGTTTTAAAAGCATTAGATTGGTGTAAGCACTGGCTAGAGAGACTTTCCACCATTGTTAAATCCATGAGAGGAAGTATGCAGGAGAAATGGATACTTTGGGCAGAAGGGTAGAGAACTGGAACGCTTCAGAAGACAATGGGCTGATAGTAAAGCCACCCATGAAGCCACCCACATCACCATCACCACCACTTGGCCGGCCGGCAGGCAGCAAGTCTATCTCTGACTCACTCCACCCAGGGAAAATGGAGACAGTTATTATTCTGATGATGTCAGATGTACTAAGTGGGTTCGGCCAAGGATGACAAAAAACTGTCAATCTTCATAGGCTCGCTTGGTGCCCCCATCAAAATGAATGAATACATCTTGATTTAGCACGGTGCCCTTCTCAACTCTCGTCGAGGGCTTCAGATAGTAAAATGTCCTAGTGTGTAAGACAATAGATAGTAAAATATGCAGGTAGGCACGTTGCGGGGGCTCGAGGACAATTCTAGCGTCAGTGAGTGACACGAAGTCTGGGTAAAATGGACTCAGTGAGGCATATAGCCGAGTGAGAAGAAGGTCTGCTGCAGTTCCTCGACTCCGGTGAGAGTCCTGAGTACAAAACAGAACAGATGCCTGCTTATCTCGGTAGCGTGTGTCCTCCTGCCATTCCCCCTCACACACCCTGCCTCGATGACTCCTCTCTCAGCCCAAACTCAAACTGTAAACAACCAACTTTGCACACAGGTAGGGACGTCATGGCAAACAGAACATTGGGGCTGGGATGGGCTACTGGGGCCTTGTCTCAGGGAAAACAAATGATCTCTCATCCATGCACAGGAGCTAAATCAGCCAATGATGCCCGAGGTGTCTGGCTGGCAGCACTCCGTTTTAAGGAGCTGATGTGATGGACAGGTGTGGACGGAGGAGAGAAAACAAAAGGCGGGGGAGGGAGTCTTGGGAATGTGAGTTTCTTCGTGATGCTTTCCTTAACTCTGTTTGAGTTGTTCCCTAAGTGATTTTCTTTGATCAGATATTTCATTTCGCTGGGGAAAACTTGTTGTTCGGCTTGAGAACAAATGCCAGTGAGTGTGTGGCTCAGATACTTCCTTGCATAACAGGAAAACAAGTTAGGGGTGATTATGGATCATGTACACCACAACACACAAATACATTTCTGACTCAAATTAAAAAGATTATTCCTAATTGAAGTTGGCAGAGCAAATCAATCCGATTCGTCAAGGTACGGCGCACCTCTAGAATACATAAAACAAAAGCGTTGACATTTCAAAGTGTACTTCAGCTGTGCTTCAGGACCGCAGAAGCACTTTCTCCTGATTTACGCTTGCTGACATTTTGTTCTCTGGAAGTTTCAGATGTCAATTTAGAAGGATTGTAAAAGGCAAAACATTTAATCCGATTACCTTCCTCCAGGGTTTTCCTGTTAGAGAAACGAGACTTCAAATGTATAATTCACAAAACGAATCCAGTGTCTCACCACTGTTTTACAGTGTGTGATGTACTACATAATGTATGTCCCACGCATAGCACTGACTGCCAATGTGAGGGACCATTAGCTGCTGAGCTAACAAGTATGTAAAGTATTGCCTTTTCGTGCATCACTATTCCTAATGAAATACTGTAAGATATGAAGAAAAATCATCCATGACACACTAGAAAAAGGTCAAACAAGAAAGGAATCTAACGAACGGTCCTCATTGTAGCCTTTCGTGTGTAGAGCTTGTGGAGCCGTGGCAAAGACTACAGAGTAAAGGGTAGTGTACTGTATCACACACACTGCGATTACCATGAGCACATCTGTAATTATAAACAGTCAATCCACTGACATGTTTTCTACCTCAACCTGTGTTTGCCTTTACGGAGCTGATGTCTATGGAGCAGATCAATTCAGACCAGGGAGGGTGAGAATGTAGAAACACGCCTACAGTACATGTCAGAATGGAAAAGCAGACTGAAAGATGAGACACTTCTCCTCGCCACTTTAGTGGCAAACATGTCATTCGAGGTGGTGTGAATAGGAACTCAAATCGGGAATATATCTTACTAGTCCTTGTCCTTCTTGGAGGGAACGGGAAGGGCCAACTGTCGAGCAGTAATCTAGGGCTCATGGTCTCTCATGCTGAGTTGATAATCATAGCATCTCTCAGTGCGGCACATTGCCAGCCAAAGCCTGAGGAGATGGGATTCCTGTCACAATGTTTATTCAAGTAGGTTGAGGATGGTTCACCCTCGGACATTACCCAAAGAGGACTTGACTGCTCGGCAGAACGTCAACGCACCACCACGTACGGCTAGGGATACTAGATCCCACTGCTGCCACCAAATGTGACAAAGTAAAGAAGGATACAATAGTACAAAGGAATTTAAAGTATTCCCGAGCAGTGCAACAGATTGTGCTACTACTACTAGGATGCTGCTAAAAAACAATAATGAAATTGCCACACATCAGAGGGTCCTTGTTCACATTATACTTAGTTAAAAAGCAGTTAAATGAATACCCTGCTGCTGTGGAATGAATACTGATGTAGTCCTTCCCTCTGACGGAGGGGAACAGTAATCCCATGGCCCGGTGCAAGGACGTACTCCTTAAACCATAATCGCAGAACATCTCTTATCGGCACTGCTCTACGACATGATTAAAAAGTGGCACCAGACGCTCCACCTTCTCCACCCGGGATCTCCTCTTGCTCCCTGTCAATCAAACCTGAGCTCTGGCGTGTCACGACCGGACTGTCCAATTAGAACGGCTGGACAATCACTCACTACCACTACACTACACATTAAGGGGTCTCTCCAGAGAGCCCTAGGTTTGACATGTTAAGCCCTGAGTATGGAAATGAGGGTGCATGAGAAAAGCTACGCAGGCAGATTGGAAGATACCACTGACGTGAAGGAGGAGACGAGGAGCAGGGGAGAGTGGTCGCTGGTGTTATAGCAGAGGTCTCCAATCTTGGTCCTTGGTGAGGAGCCATTGAAACTGTGAAAGCCCACAGCACTAAAAGGCTCATGCTCTCATTTCAGACACAGAGCCGACTCAAGTCAACCAGGATAGGAGCAACAGGGATGGGTCCAGTAGCAGCCACACATTCATGCATGGATGCAATTAACATTAGGTAATGAATAAAGCAGTGAAGTAAAACAAAGAGCAGCGATTGTGTTGAACAATGGGTTGGTTGAATGGAGACCACTGTCACTGCAGTGGTGGAGGAGGAGGAGCATGTTAGGTGTGGTTTGCATTGCCTGGAAGCAGCAACAGGATCTCATGGAACGGCGGGGACTGTGAGGGGACACACACACAAACACACGCACACACTCATTATTTTTGTCGATGTGTTGTTTGTATTAATTTAAGAGTTGTATTGTTTGTATATCGTTCATTTGAAATGTGTCTGACTGTCCTTGTCTATCAGTGTTTTGTTACTTGTCATGTTTTGTGTTTTGTTTTTTTGTGGACCCCAGGAAGATTATCTGCTGCTTCTCCAAAAACGAATGGGGATCCAAATAAACAAATTAACAAGAAACATGACCAACCAGGTTCTTTTGTCACAAAACAAATCACACTAGTTGCTAGAAGCTACGTGAGAAAGGGTGTCCAATTTGTTTGCCATGGATTGATCACTGGAGGTCAGGGTAAACTAACCTCATCCCCAGGTGGTGTGGGAGACTGGTAGCATACAGATTCCGTCCACGTGTAGAGTGTACTTACTGCAGGTGCACTCCAACACTAGCACATGGGCAGACGTCTTATGATATAGACCAACGGGGTCTCTGCCTTACACTTCGAACACACTAACAGTTTCTTTGTGCAAAATAGGAAGCATCATCTGAATATGTGTGCAACAAAAGTTCAGCATTCACCTTCTGCTACCATTTCTGTCAAGCCGTCTACGCATACAGTTTGACGCATACATTCGATAAATCCACCGTATGCACCACAACGAACGCACGCTGCAAGGCAAACGAGGCGTTTCATTGGAAATGAATGTAATTCTGGTGTCCCAAAATGCAGCGACGCTGTCGGTGTGTTCGAAACGTTAGTCATTAACAATGGGGTACATTCAATACACTGAGCACAGGCAGCTCTGAATGTAATAATAGAGTCCAGAATTTCTTGCAGGACTATAAAAACAATGTGGATATAATTCAGAGGGAGAAAGAGAGTATTTTTTTTTTACGCAAATCAAAGTGATGTGAGAGGCGCTGAGGGCTTGTTCAGAAAAAAACGATTTAAAAGGGGAGTACCAAGAATCGATCCTTAGTGTTCATTTTCAGGACCGCTCAATAGGAAATTAGTATCGCAGGAATAAACAAATATCACATTCTTCAATTGAGAAGATCAGATGGATAAATCTAACAACTCTTCACTGTGTCCTGATGGAATAGTATGCAATATTCTATCATATGAGCAAGATTGCTCCTCTATCCACAGCCCGAATCATCACATGAAGATGTACAGTAAAGAAATTGTGCTGGGGAGGCAAATTATAGCAAGATAAATCACCGACATGTCGCATGCGACAACTGATAATGATAGCAATCCTCCCTTTCACATTTCATGATCAATTAAAGATTCTTGGCTTTGAAGTTCACTGTACGTCGACACAGGGCTTTGGGATGTAGCTTTAGAAACATGCACATTCAAGTTTATAGTGTGTGTGTGTGTGTGTCTTTTGTCTGTGCCTGATCATGCTGAGTAGGGTGGACAGCGGCGCTTACTGTATTTTCTTGACACGATATGAATATTCGGGATGTCTGACTTCACACCGTGTGACCATACAGAGCTAGAATTGTGTTAATGAAAAATAAAGTTATTCTTATTTTTTTTCAATTGCTTGAACGCTCTGCTGTCTGCAGGAGTGTCCGTATCTCCGTAACACCGTTGAGCCACTAGCTCCGAAGATCAAAAGACACAGTCCTGGCAGTGGCAGCCGGAATGCTGATTCACTCAATGGATGTATACAGTGCAGTGCGTCACCTAGTTCTCCCAAGAAGTAAGCCGAGGCACTGACAGCTGTTTTCAAGTGCTGCTGAAACGGATTCCCAGAGTTGACCAGAAGCCTGTACAGGTCATTCTAAAAGTATTGCTATGTCTCTCTAGAGCTCTGCTACCCGTCCCGAGCCTGACGTGCCACGACGCTATGCATTGGGTTAGGGCCTATTTTTATATATTTTTTTATCAATAACTGGGGTACAGGTAGGGCTCAGGTATCACTATATTGATCACTAACATTTTGAAGCTGAGCCATTTGCTCGTGCTCTGCTGCGCAGTACAGTGATATCTGGCTAAGATCATGACATGGTGTTAGAATGTTACGTTCGTCTTGTGGTGAATGAACGGACCAAGGCGCAGCGGGTGATGAATACATACTGAATTTAATTAACAGACGAAACACTGACAAAACACTAGAACAAACTACAAAACAATAAACGAAGTCAACAGACCTGAAACAAACGAACTTACATATAGACGAAGAACGCACGAACAGGAACAGACTACCTAAAACGGACGAACAAACGAAACAGTCCCATGTGGTAAACACAGACACAGGAACAATCACCCACAAACAAACAGTGAGAACAACCTACCTTAATATGGCTCTCAATCAGAGGAAACGTCAAACACCTGACCTCTAATTGAGAACCATACCAGGCAAACCATTAACCCAACATAGAAAACACATAACATAGACTACCCACCCCAACTCACGCCCTGACCAACTAAACACATACAAAACAACAGAAAACCGGTCAGGAACGTGACAGAACCCCCCCCTCAAGGTGCGAACTCCGGGCGCACCCCTAAAACTCAAGGGGAGGGTCTGGGTGGGCATCTGTCCGCGGTGGCGGCTCCGGCGGTGGACGAGGACACCACTCCACCACTGTCTTTGTCCCCCTCCTTAGCGTCCTTTGAGTGGCGACCCTCGCCCCCGACCATGGTCCAGGAACCTTCACCAAGGCCCCTCCTAAATAGAGGAGACAACTCAGGACCGAGAGGTAGCTCAGGACAGAGAGGTAGCTCAGGACAGAGAGGTAGCTCAGGACAGAGAGGTAGCTCAGGACAGAGAGGTAGCTCAGGACAGAGAGGTAGCTCAGGACAGAGAAATCGCTCCGGACAGAGAGGTAGCTTAGGACAGAGGGACAACTCTGGACTAATGGCAGCTCCGGACTGAGTGGCAGCTCCGGACTGAGTGGCAGCTCCGGACTGAGTGGCAGCTCCGGACTGAGTGGCAGCTCATGACTGTAGGGCAGCTCATGACTGTAGGGCAGCTCATGACTGGAGGGCAGCTCATGACTGGAGGGCAGCTCATGACTGGAGGGCGGCTCATGACTGAAGGGCGGCTCATGACTGAAGGGCGGCTCATGACTGGAGGGCGGCTCATGACTGGAGGGCAGCTCCTGACTGGCTGGCGGCTCTGGCAGCTCCTGACTGACGGACGGCTCTAGCGGCTCCTGACTGACGGACGGCTCTAATGGCTCGGGACAGACGGGCGGCTCTGAAGGCTCGTGGCAGACGGATGGCTCAGACGGCGCTGGGCAGACGGATGGCTCAGACGGCGCTGGGCAGACGGATGGCTCAGACGGCGCTGGGCAGACGGATGGCTCAGACGGCGCTGGGCAGACGAATGGCTCAGACGGCGCTGGGCAGACAGGCAGCTCAGACGGCGCTGGGCAGACGAGCAGTGCAGGCAGCTCAGACGGCGCTGGGCAGACGAGCAGTGCAGGCAGCTCAGACGGCGCTGAGCAGACGAGCAGTACAGGCGGCGTTGGGCAGACGGCCGACTCTGACCTGCTGAGGCGCACAGTAGGCCTGGTGCGTGGTGCCGGAACTGGTGGTACCGGACTGGAGACACGCACCTCAAGGCTAGTGCATGGAGCAGGAACAGGGCACACTGGACTCTCGATGCGCACTATAGGCCTGGTGCGTGGTACCGGCACTGGTGGTACCGGGCTGAGGGCACGCACCTCAGGGCAAGTTCGGGGAGAAGGAACAGTGCGTACAGGGCTCTGGAGACGCACAGGAGGCATGATGCGTGGTGCCGGAACTGGTGGTACCGGGCTTCATGGCACTTGGCTCAATGCTCACTCTAGCCCGGCTAGTGCGGGGAGGTGGAATAACCCGCACCGGGCTATGAACACGTACAGGAGACACCATGCGCTCTACTGCGTAACACGGTGTCTGCCCGTACTCTCGCTCTCCACGGTAAGCCCGGGAAGTTGGCGCAGGTCTCCTACCTGACTTCGCCACACTCCCCTTTAGCCCCCCCCCAATAAATTTTTGGGTGAGCCTCTCGGGCTTCCAGCCGCTCTGCCTTGCTAGCGCCTCATAATGCCGCCTCTCCGCTTTAGATGCCTCCAGCTCCGCTTTTGGGCGGCGACACTCCTCTGGCTCTGCCCAGGGTCCTTCTCCGTCCAGAATCTCCTCCCATGTCCATTCCTCCTTGAACCACTGCTGCTGACCAACTAACCACGCCCTTGAACCACGCCCTGACCAACTAAACACATACAAAACAACAGAAAACCGGTCAGGAACGTGACATAGAAGTACTTAAACCTCGTCAAATCTAAGACAGGAGAGATTTACATTTTGTATTATAATGTTCCTGTTTTGTCTGAGTTTAGTTACCAAAAGTAGCTAATAGCTAACTGCTCTCTCATGTGTCTTTGTTCGTTGAGCAGAGCCCAGCGATACTTTAGAGGAGATCTGAAACTCCATTGGAATTAAATGAATGCCCATTGTGTACATTGCCCATGCTACGTGGCATTCTGGGCGATACTGGGACAAGGAGAGCTCTGCTTTCAAAGAGTGAATGGGAGTCAATTGGGGACTAGCTCAAAAACCCAACATTAGCATGAATTTTGTGAACGAGAACTACAACATGACAAATCTTTTCCAAGATGTGAGATCATCTGTAATATTGTATAGTTTTGGAATACCCTGACTTTGCGAAGGGATTGCGTGATGATTAGCTTAGCAATCACGTGACAGAGCATGACAACGTGAATGCGTTTGGTCGACAGTCTGCTGGGTGGGGAGTTATACATTCCTCCATTTACTGCCCAATGGGTTTCCTATCTCCTCCTTTCTCTAATATATCTGGCAGAGCAGCCCGAGCAGCACATTCGTGTCACAGAGTGGAGAAGTTAATGGATTTACTAACGGAGGAAGTTTTTTCAGATTTCGGATGGTGGGCAGGGCCAGGCCTTAAAATTGGCAGAAGTAATCGGGCCTGGGTAGGGTAGGGCCTGAATGTCCGGGGCGTGGGAAGGGTTCGGGATTAAAATTCATAGCGGTACAGGGCTTTGTTTCTTTCCTCTTTCATACTTCTATCTACAGGGCAAACTAACATATATCCCCAACATTGTCTTTTGTCAAGAGCCCGACACAAGGTGCCAGGTAAGGGCTTGCTGTCATGGCAACTAGTATTGTGCACAGGAAAGAAATTATGAATTTCTAGCTGAATCAGAGCCAAATATAGATCTCTATTCATGCATTATTGACTCAAATAAAACTGACCTTTGAGTGGATGGTAGATGTCACCTTTAAACTACCCCATTAGTTCATGGCAAGAAGTCACAAATCAGGGATTTGTCTGCCATTGAAATCCTTGGGCGGGCTGCCGAAGCATTTTTTCAGGCCACCTAAGTCCAAACAGTTAAAAAATAATAATACAGAAATAAAGAAATAAGTATAACCAGATATAAAATATGTAGAAAAGATAATGGACCTATATACTGTATGTTTTTATAATATAAATCATTGAGAACTAACAATCACCAGAATAAAAGCTAGAAAGTCAGGAAGAATTGAAAATGTCCGTTGCAGGGGCCATCTTCTTTTTTATATATATATATTCACAAGGAAACCTATCAGAGACACCTACCTGCCTTGGACATACTAGGACCAGGAGTTTTTCTTGAGCATGAAGAAAAAAAGTTAAGGGCTATAACATGGGCCCAGAGATTTTCCTGCTCAGGTCACATGATCAGAGAAAACTCCTGTCC
Organism: Salvelinus namaycush; assembly: GCF_016432855.1. Lineage (NCBI taxonomy): Eukaryota > Metazoa > Chordata > Actinopteri > Salmoniformes > Salmonidae > Salvelinus > Salvelinus namaycush. Next base: position 3,781,705 of record NC_052340.1, on the reverse strand, counting down.
ATGCAAAGCATGTATTATGTATGTATTATTATGTATTACGTACATATGTATGACTGACCTCAGACCACTGCCATAATCGACTACAGTATTTCAGTCAAAAACTAAATCCATACAAATTGAACACCTCTGAAATAAAAGGTTAATTATAAATGATTAGGACTGTGTATGCCAGGTAATATGATTCCTTATTAGTTTGCAAGTTTTAATACGTTATTGATTGGTTGCAGAGGAAAATAGTAAACATTGCTGAATGGTAATGAAGGTGAGGCTATGGCAAACGCAGACAATTTATCTATGTCAATGTACAACAGGGAAATTAAGCATCCCCATGACTCGTGCGAAAGCCCAAGATTCAAGAAAGTCCACTTCAGAGACAATTTGCATCCGAGGCCTTTGAAATGTGATGCACTGCTCAGTAGGGCTTGGAAAGGTTCAATTCTACAGGCCACAGAATCAAAATGTCTTGCGTCTTCACATGGTAGATCCCACATGTGAACAGTTTCAGATGTTAATTTCATTGATCATAGCTTTAACAGTGCAAACATTGTAAGACATACCTGTGTACGTTAGATTGTATACGAGCACAATGTGCAGAAGATTGTTGGAAATATGAACACAGAAACAACAAGATGAGATTCAGCCATGGTAACATATTTGTTATTATAAACTGTCTGGTCTGAGCCCTGAATGCTGATTGGCTGAAAGCTGTAGTATGACAAAAAAGTACTTTGTACTGGTCTAATTACGTTGGTAACCAGTTCATAATAGCAATAAGGCACGTCGGGGGGTTGTGGTGTATGGCCAATATACCACAGCTAATGGCTGTATCCAGGCACTCCACGTTGCGTCGTACGTAAGAACAGCCCTTAGCTGTGGTATATTGGCCATATACCACACCTCCTTGGGCCTTATTGCTTAACTATATCCTAACATATGTTATAACTAGGCTATATAACATATTTAAGTTAGTTGTTCCACAAGCGTGACTGAGACCCAAGCGACCCAGCTGATAGGAGCAGAATAGAGACCATCACTATCACATCAGTGCCTGACATGAACTTAAGGATCGTCTTAGAAAGCCAGTCATCCTAGCTGAACAATTTCATAGAGAACACACAGTTTTCAGATTAATTCATTCATGTTAAATATTTTCAAAGCCTGAAGCGCCCAATCCCAATTGCCAATATTCGAATCAGCTTTGGAAACAAAAAAGTAATAATGCAGCAGTCGAAAGATCTATTCCTGCAAACTCAAACTCCCTTTTATGTCACATGTATAAAGGGTCCAGAGTTTTTCCTGACAACGTGACCTCACCAGGTAAACTACGGGGCCAAAAGTTTTTTGCTGGTCAGGTCATGTGGTCAGGAAAACTATCGGCTCTACACATTCGCGGCTCGCCGCAAGTTCGCAGAGTTTATCTCACTGACAAGTTTTAAAGCCTATTTCCATTAGCTGAGTCATAAGCTTCTCAAACAGAACTTGTCCCCTGTGTAATGTTTGGATTGTCAAATGCTCTGAAAGTGGCCCTTGAAGTTAAATGTGGTGAATGATTGTCCTTGTCTCAATTCTGTAGAGATCACCCTCCATCAGATGGTGAACGATGGATGCAGCAGGCCTGTCAACCTTCACTACACTAGGGAGTTGTGCCTCGGTGTCCAATCCATCAATTGATCAAGCATTCAATGAGATCATGCATCTTACTTCACTTTTCTGTCAGCCGGTACAAATTGCAACAACACACAGGTGTTTGCTCAGGCAGTCATCCAGCAGAGGAAGAGCTGAAAACTTCATTTGGATTTTGGGGGTGTCGCTGTTTACCTATTATCGTTATACTCTGAGGAATATTGGGGAATATTTACCTAAAAAAATGTCCTGATGAAGATAACCCAAGGATGTCCCATTCAACCTCGGAGAGTCTCCGCTAGTGCACAAATGGTGGTCAGAGAGTTGGACCCGGGGCCATTAAGATGCAGTGTCAAACACATGAGGGACATTGTTAGTGTACCCTTGAGCAAATGACTCCACCTGAAATTCAACAGCAAACAAACCGGCAGAATGAATATGCTAAATGTGACCTGTAGGAGCCGCCCTGAATGATGGTGTCGGCTATGCAAATAGATCAATCTCAGGATAAAAAGGCCATATTTGATGCATACGGGATGCATGAATCATATGTGTGTGTGTGTGTGTGCTTGCTTGAGAGCGGTGCGTGCCTGCCTGCGCCTGCGCGTGTGTGTGTCTCTCTACATGTGGGCGCATGTGCCTGTATGTGAGCACCCATGTGTGTTTTCAGCAGTCTGCCTGAGAGAGGGGAATGCGGATAGCAGGCTAAAAGAACTCAGACAGATGCTGAGCACGATAGAGCTGGCCCCTGCCCACTCAGAGGAAATGGGACTTTGTTAAGGACTAGTGACTGTCACTCTGTCCCTAACTGTGCAGGGGAGAGTGGGTGATGATAATTAAAAAAACTTCAACACAATCATCCCGGACACCCGGGGAGGAATGTCATGGGCACCCCGTGTGGGCCTCACATCTAGTCCACCACACACACGCACGCACGCGCACAAACAAACACACACCTATCCTGGCAGTTCTAGGTTATCCATCTCAGCTTAACACTAAGAATATCCCATGTTTTTAGAACTCTGAGATGTGGCTTTGGCGTGTGACATTTCCTACCTACCAACAAAAGATGGCTATACTTTCCTGGCTGAATGCAGCTCTTATGCCATGAAATAGACACCAAAGCCCTAATATGTCTAAATGGTAGGCTCTAGTTGGTCTACAATTAGGTTGATGAAATGTAGAGCTGTGTTTTGCAAATGGTGGCTGATGGGTTGCAGCCTCTCTTGGGTCCACAAATGTAGTCCACAAGGGGGTGCCAAAACAATAGCCTCCTGAATGACCAACTAACACCCGAGCATGCACCCACCGCTACAAACACAAGCTCTCTCTCTCTCTCTCTAAACACAGACACAAACACCTGTCACAGGTCAATCAAGCAATTCAAACTGAGATTCATTTGATTGGCAATATCCTGCAACACGTTTGTCTCCCTTATTCTAAACCTTCAATCATCAGATAAGTGGATGGAATATTGGCCCGATGTCTAGTTTAACCGATGTCCAAGCTGACGTGCATACCTATATAACGTAGGTAGATGGCGTAATGACGCCACGTAAAATGTTGCGCTACACGTGCAACACAGCATTCCAAGCTAATAGCAGTGACGCTATTACTGTGTAACTCTGGTAGGGCAACATGTGTACCGGTGCTCGACCAGTCGGCGAAAGCCAACGTCACCCATGACAGAGAACGGTTGATTGTCAAGGGCAATGAATTCCATTATTACATTTACATTTACATTTAAGTCATTTAGCAGACGCTCTTATCCAGAGCGACTTACAAGTTGGTGCATTCACCTTGATTATCTTGGCGTTAACGGATTTCGCCTTTGAGTTGTCTCACTGAAATGTTCTTACTCTTTCAAATGACTGCTCGACTTGTTGACTGCTCATCCACACAGCAGACATTGTGGGCTAGGTTAGGAATGAACGCCGTTTGGGTCTTGCGTATCAAAAAAGATACACGTCAAATACCACTGTTTGACGAGTCAAATAACATTATTTGACACGTTCAATAAGCTTTTAATTTGACACGTCAAATAACACAGTCTATTATAGAATGCTGTGTGATGTGCATGTGCAAGCCAAACACCACCACTACTATCAGTAGCACAGTCAAAGCTGTACAAAAAAATCTGCAAACAAGCAAACACCGGCCACGAACGATGTGTTTACAATACCGCGTTGGTAATAAAGCATTATTTGTTCGAACGCAACTTCTGTGGTAGCTACCTTTAGCTTGGTACCTAGCTAGCACCAATACAACCAGCCTGAAAGCAATGACCAGTTGAAACTGCAGTCATTTTCATTATTCTTGATTTAGGAATCAAGTATTAGCTAGGTAGCCACTTGTTGTTCGCCTATTTAAATTGAACTTCAGTACATGAAAATAAATAGCTAGCCAGCTACTTAACTCTGTTGCCCAAAGAGGCTCGACCGGAACGGGTTATGTGTTGTGAAGCTAGCCACAATAAGGATTAGGCACAATAGTGGAATTTGCGATTTGCCTTCAAAATGAAAGTACCTCTTTGAAAGTGATGCAGAAGTTTACAATTGATGGAATCATGTATATTTAGACTAGATAATGTTAAACAAGGTTGGAATGTGAAGCAATGAAATGGGGTATCAGTCTACTCGGTGACACCCACAGAACACAACTGTGAAGAGTTTACGCAAATATTAGCATTGTCGCTCTTATCGCGGGACTGTGACTGTGTGAAATCACCTCCCCAGTCAGCCTATTGTGTGTATTGACATTCATATTGCACTGTACAGCTTTACCCTAAGGATTGGGGATCAATGAAATGGGGTATCACTCTACTCAATACCCAATATATTTTTTCCCAACGTCCTCCTCGGAGTTATCAGACTCCAAAACATCCACGCAGTATTGTTTTTCCTCGGGAATAGTGTTCAATACACATAGGTTGACAATACATGTGGCTCATTTCACAGTTGTCATTGATCCACAATCCATAGTTAAGGCTGTACGGTGAAATAAGTATGCCCCCAATGCAATTCTAAAGTATAATACATCCAGTGTGATTTCAACAGATTTGTCAAATTAACAAATTATTGTCTTTTGTTGTTTTTATATAACATTCCAACCTCGTCTAGCATAATCTATTCAATTATGGCATATTTCTACTATTTGTATTCATTTGCATCCCTGTCAATGGCATACTTTTATTTTGAAGGCTAAACGCAAAGTCTACTATATTGTGGCTGATCCTTATTGTGGCTAGCTTCACATAATTAACAATTAATCAAATAAGAACCGTCTTATAAATTAGGGTTATTTTAGATGATAACACCTAGCTATATAGTCAGCTAGCTAACTATATAGCTACTGAAACAGATGTCGTTTTGCTATATTTTTGGGGAAGAACATTGTTTGCATCCATGAGCTAGATAGCTTTTTTTTTTACAACCAGCACTCTAGGTGCACGAGACAACTTTACCAGCATCATAGCATACGTATTGATGAATTGTTGTGACATATGAACTACGAGTCATAGTGTAATCAACATGTAATAACTACATAAAAAAATTATGAACACACTAAATTATTATGTGACGTGCAGTCATATTCAGGTCCTGATTGGTCAACAAGCTTATTTGACACGCAAAAACCAAAACGTTGTTCCATAGTATGAGAAATCCTGATTGAGAATGAAACGACTGAACAAATGAACAACGAAACAGCACAGCAAGTAAATGAAATAATTATGTTTTACTGGTAATGGGTACATACGTAATTGCCAACAAAATAACTTTTCGGTCAGTGTGGTGTGTGTAACCTTTATTTAACTAGGCAAGTCAGTTAAGAACAAATTCTTATTTACAATGACGGCCTACACCGGCCAAACCCGGACGACGCTGGGCCAATTGTGCGCCGCCTTATGGGACTCCCAATCACGGCCAAATGTGATACAGCCTGGATTCGAAACAGGGACTGTAGTGACGCCTCTTGCACTGAGATGCAGTGCCTTAGACCACTGCGTCCACGTGTGTGTGTTAACTATTTAACTGTACTAGAATGCTTAAAAGGCCGCTAAAATTTTAAATATCGGTATCATATTTTTTGGCAAGGAAAATATCCTAATCAGCCAAAAATGTAATATACTGTATGAGGCTCTCAGCAACTGCAAAACACAAAAGTATAAACTAATCAATAAAATGTATCAGTGAATAACAATCAATCACTCTAGCTGATTAATCTCTTATTCTAACTCAGATGGAGTTGACATTCATCAGAACATTGTGAGCATAGAGGCTGTCACAGGTGAAGCTTCCTAATCAGATTTATGCCATCTGTCGTTAAGGCCGGTGGGGGGGGGGTCACTGACAGTCACTCAATTAGCCCATGTCAGCTAAACATTTTTAGATTGGCAAATTAGTCTAGCCAGCTATCTAAACCTTGTAGTCATCATGGCCAAAGGGGCACTGACCTCTAGGGGGCCCCCATTGATTTTGTTAGTTACTCACTCAGATTTCATATTAACATGGCACAAGACATGGCAAAATGTGTAGAATTGCAGGAAATTAGTTTTTAAACTGCAAAAAAAATGTCTCTCCACCCCATGGCAAAATTTATGAACATTTGCTGAAATTGTGTAAATGTTTCTCTCTGCCCCATGGCAGAGTATAATCCATTAAGTTAGTTATACAATTGATAACATCTTCTCTACACCCCTTTGCAAAATGTGTAGAATTGCAGGAAATATCATTTAAAACTATAAAAATTCCCTCCGCTGTCAATTTTTTGGGGGCTGCAAGGTAGGGCACCCAACCAAATCTCGCTTAAAGCCCCTAAAAGGCTAGGGCAGCCCTGTCCATGGTCTATGGAAATCGGCCCTGAATGACACTTACATCCCAAAGAAAGACAGTATGTCTTCAAACCAATTTTGTGGCTGGAATTTTCCTTCGATCTTTTTTCAACTCCATAGTAGATGTATGATATGCCTTCATGCCCCAAATATCAAATAGGCTTATCCTACCACAGTTTAAAACCCCAGCTAGGCTACATTACAAAAGCACAAATGCAACAATTTACTTTTCAGAGAGGATAGGCGTTTGAGGCAATTCCTGTAGAAAGACATTTGATTAACTTAATTCACCATAATTGAGATAGAAAAAAAGATATAGGGAATTAATTAATTAAGGGGGGGGGGGGGCAGATAAATCAGGTTATTCAATTGATGCAACGCAGACCTCAATGACATTAGAGGGACCGATAAGGCATCTTGCATAGGCTATTGACATGACATGATCTTATATTTTCAATTAGTCATATTAACCATAAACAATACATAATGGAAGTCAATTGCCTACCATTCCTCAAAATTATTATCTCAGAATAGTGCACAAGCAGTCATTGTAGACTTGTACAATTTCTTACCTGGCTCTTTAACATCAATCGACGTTTTTGCTGTTTTTTTGTGTGTATAATTTCTCCTTATGGAACAGGTGTAGCCTCAGTCGGCTTTATCGGGAAGGAAAAAACGGCAGCCGTTTGTACAATGCAATCCCGAGTTTTCTATTGCAATGCCTCTTGCACGCTGGTTTAGGGAGAAATAACTTGCTATATGCGCGTATCGACCAGGCTACTCACTCAGGGACCATTTAAAAATCGGTTCCTTTTTTCGTATATCCTTGCGGTACCAGTTATATGGGGCATCGATTCGTTCTCTTATATCCGCATCCAAACAGTTGGAAATTATCCTCTACTTTCCTTTGAAGAAAATGATTGGTCCAATTTCTCCAAAGCTGAACAATTGTCGTTTCCTTCGAGTACTTTCTTCTCTTGAAATTGACAAGTAGCTTGAATTTCTTTCAGCCTATCTAATTCAGGTTATTGTCAAGAAAAAAAATGGGTATTTCTGTCTTCGGCCGTAGTTGAAAATGCTTTTGTACAGCTTGAGCTTCAGGGAGGATACGGAACGCAATTCATCCAAACGGTTAATTCATTCTCTCGAAATCTAGATCATGCATTAACCGAATAAGCAATCTGAAATTTCGTTTCTAAGAATCAAATGGACATCAAGTGCCGTCCGGAGCGATTCTGGGGAAAGACGCAGATGGTGTCTCAGTGAAGTGAAGTCCCCCTCACAGACTAGCTTTTGGTGCCTTACTACACTACATCCAATGTTAAAGGAACCAGCACTTGTTTCTGTGCAGTGAGTTTACAGGTGCATCACTACACAGTCCATGGAGTGTAATCCCAGCTAGCACATTTCGTTCCTTGGAAATTGTGGAACATAAGTAATTGGTTTCCCATTGGTTCTGGGAACTTAATGTTTTTAAGCGTTCTGAGAACGTAAGTAAAAATTTTGCCTGTTCTGGGCACATACGTTTTTAGGTTTCAGGGAGGTTCTGAAAACGTTTTACTATGGTTCCCTGAAAGTTTTCCTGGGAGGTTTTATAAACATTCTGAAAACAGAAATTATAGGCTATTTGAAGGTAATGAAATAACCTTCTGAAAACGTAAGCTTAATGTTGTGAATGTTTTGAATAAATGCAAAGGTTATTTTCAGGTTTTTGAATAACTTCCTTAAATCTTTCACTGAATGTTTCAAAAACAAAAATTATGAGGCAGATCAGCTTTAATATTGCAGATAGATTGTGGCCTCTATCAATGTAATTGTCTGCATAATTTCCAATCCCCCATATATATTTTGTTTTGTAAATATATATATGATTTTAAATACATATATTTTAATATATATTTTCCTTTATTATTTTCCCCTACCATCCTTCCCGTGATTGGAGTAAACTAATTCAATATATTTTTCTTCTTTATTATTTTCCCCTAACCCTACCACAGCTGTCACGTCCTGACCATAGAGAGCTTTTTATTCTCTATGTTGGTTAGGTCGGGGTGTGACTAGGGTGGGTCATCTAGGTGATTATATTTCTATGTTGGCCTGGTATGGTTCCCAATCAGAGGCAGCTGTTTATCGTTGTCTCTGATTGGGGATCATATTTAGGCAGCCATTTCCCCTTTGTGGGATCTTGACTATGTATAGTTGCCTGCGAGCACTAGAGTAGCTTCACGTTTCGTTTTGCGATTTATTGTTTTCTTTGAGGTTCACTTCCAAATAAAGAGGATGGAATCATGCCACGCTGCATCTTGGTCCACTCATTATAACGATCGTGACAACAGCAGGTAGCCTAGTGGTTGGAGTGTTGGGCCAGTAACCGATAGGTTGCTAGACCGAATCCCTGAGCTGACAAGGTAAAAATATGTTGTTCTGCCCCTGAACAAGGCAGTTAACCCTAGGCCGTCATTGTAAATAAGAATTTGTTCTTAACTGACTTGCCTAGTAAAATAAAAACCACCCCTCCCCTAATTGGAGTAAACTAATGGACAACAATACATGCTGACCAGACCGCATGCGCGCAAGTTGATTTTGACCACCCACATCAGACGTGATTAGGACACACAGGTTGAAATATCAAAACCAACTTTGAACCAATCATATTAATTTGGGGACAGGTCAAAAAGCATTAAACATTCATGGCAATTTAACTAACTTGCTGTTGATAGCTAATTTGTCCTGGGATATCAACATTAGGTTGTTATTTTAACTGAAATGCCTAAGGTCCTCTACTCCGACAATTAATCCACAGATAAAACGGTAAACAGAGTTTGTTTCTAGTAATCTCTCCTCCTTCAGGCTTCTTCTTTGGACTTTATATGGCAATTGGCAACCAACTTTAAGGTTTATTACCACAACCAACTGGACTGTGAACCTCAGTTCCTCTTTCAATCACCCACGTGGGTATATGCTCCTAAAAACCAATGAGGGGATGGTACATGGGTATATGATCCTAAAATCCAATGAGGGGATGGGAAAGGCAGGACTTGCAGCGCATCGAGCATCACAAATAGAACAAGTTCTATTTTAGCGCCTGGCTACGCGGACGTGCGCGAGCTGTGTGGGTGCAATGATTGAATAACATGTATGTGTACATTTATTTTGCAGCACTCACGCAACGCAAGTGCTGTGGTCAGCATGTTAGGCTTCCACTTCCAGTGTATACATACAACATACATTTCACAGAGAGTATATTTTACATTAGTTATCTTTCGTTTGTTTTTAGTCCCAGCTTTCAGCTACCCTCAACCCCTCCCATCTATCTCTAGCTGTCATGTACTTTTCCACTGTGCTGTGCTGTTACACACAAGTTCTGAACCTTTCTATTCTCAGTTTCTGATAAGAGAATTTCCAATCCCAATGATAATAACAATCAATCAATAGCTCTGACCAATTCCTGAGGTTTGTAAGACCATGGGTATAATAATAATTAGGCAAAGTCTCAGCTTATACAAAAGGTTAGTACAGTTTATTCAGAGAACGTTCTAAAGTCAGGAATACAAAACAATTCATTTTATACTGACTTCTCACACCCACACATTCACACAACCATACGCACACACACACACACACACGCATACAAACAGACAAACAGACTCACACACATGTCCTGCTACCCAGCCGCCAGAGATGAGTGACCTTGTCCTTGAGGCACACTCCCTGTTCTTCTCCCAAATCTCTAGTCAGGTCGGCACCAAGCTCAGACAGTCTGTGTTTATAATACCGTAAAGACATATTGTCTTTACCCTAATTCTGACTAGACTACACATTTATTGATTATGATTTTATACATTCTAATCACTTCAATACAATTATATGTTTCAGGGTGGAATATTCTAATCATTCAACTAACCGATAATTCTCACCTAACAGTTTCTACCCTCCCCTGAACTTAGTCACTGTCACTAGTCGGCTACCACCCGGTTACTCAACCCTGCACCTTAGAGGCTGCTACCCTATGTACATAGACAGGAAATCACTGGTCACTTTAATAATGTTAATATACTGTTTTATTAATTTCATATGTATATACTGTATTCTACTTTGTTCTAGTCAATGCCACTACGACATTGCTCATCCTAATATTTATAGATTTCTTAATTCCATTGTTTTACGTTGAGATGTGTGTATTGTTGTGATTTGTTAGATACTACTGCACTGTTGGAGCTAGGAACACAAGCATTTCGCTACACTTGCAATAACATCTTCTACATATGTGTATGTGAGCAATAACATTTTATTATATTTGCATTAGTATGGGCAGCACCAAAACAAGTGATCTAATGATTCTGTCTCTTTGCAGCAAAATCTGCAGAGCTGGGATGTGTCATGCAGTATAAGGAGCTGTCGTGAGGTGCGTACTGGCGGCAGAGAAGTCAGGCGCAGGAGAGCGAAAACTGATTTACAATGGTGTCGTTTAATATCCATAAACCACCGTCAACAGAGCAATAAATGGGTCAATCAAAACCCGGTAAATACCAGCATACCATGCATGAGCACTACAAGAAACAATTACCGACAAGGACATGGGGGGGAACAGAGGGTTAAATACACATGTGATTGATGGAATTGGAACCAGGTGTGAAGGAAGATAAGACAAAATCAATGGAAAATGAAAAGTGGATCAGCGATGGCTAGAAGGTCGGTGACTTCGAACGCCGCCCGAACAAGGAGGGACCAACTTCGGCGGAAGTCGTGACAGGATCAGAGACAGGTGCATAAATACGTAATAGGGTTTTCTATTACTCCACTCAAAATACAACATGTCATGGGAAAAAGGCATGGGGACGAAGCCCAAAACAGACACGTATATAAAATACACAGGGATGTAACCCAAACAAAAGAGTGAGGTTTAAACCTCTAAAGATTACACGGGACGAGACCTGAAATAACAAGTGGACAATACACGTAGCGCGAAAGCCGAAACAAAACACAGGTACTCACAAGACCAACGGACATGGGAACAATAACCGACAAGGACAATGGGGAACAAGAGGGCACATATATAACGTACTAATCAGGGGGAATAGGAACCAGGTGTGCGTAATGAGACAAGACAGTCCGGGGTTGGTGGTGATGAATCCAGTTCAGTGACGCCTAGAAAGCCGGTGACTAGGCTGGTGATGTAGACCTCCTGGTGATGTAGACCTCCGGAGCTGGTGCACGGAATGAGCAGCAGTACCGGGGGAATCCATGACAGGATGGTTGTATCCCCCATATATATAACATTCTACTGATTGAAAGAATTTTGTAGAATAATTTAAATAAAAAAACTACATTTTGAATCCGGTGTCATTTTGTGTATCAGTTCATAAACCATGTGCCATGGAATCGGTACATCAAAAATCTCCTCCCAACTACTTTGCAACCTATATGGTGCAGCTGTACCTTTTTTGGTCCTTAAATGAAACTGGTATACTTTCTTATCACAATTTGTTTTGCCAATGTGCCTTTAATGCAGGGCCGACAGACAAGTTCCTGACCTTCTCCCATTTCCACTTGCCTCCTCCATTTTTGCGGTAATGCTGGAATCAGTTAGTTGTAATTTTGGATAGAGCAGCCATTTCCATCTATTTTTGTTAACTGCATGTGTGACATAACTCCAGAAGTCCTATTCATGATATCATTTACAAAGATTATACCGTTTTTAAACTACAGGTTTTTTTAAATAAATTAGTAGAAATTTTTTCCACAAATAGACAGGTTTTGTGCTTTCCATGGTAGCAAAATCTTATCTAATTTAGCTAAAGTTATATTAAAATGTATTGTAGTGAGATCATTTCTTTCTTTCAGGAAATGAATACTGAGTATGTCCACTTCACCGTCGGACCATTTTATTGTTAAACTACTAGGTCATGTAAAAGTAGTAGTTTTAGACATCCAATACGTTATATGGTGCACATATCATAATTAGGTTTTAATCCAGAGAGGTTATAAAAAATATTTAGATCCTCTATGAGGCTGTGCAGGGATCCAAATTGTAGATTTAAAGAAAACATGAATAGTCAGCGTACAATGACACCTTTGTTTTTAAGCCCTGGATTTCTAAGCCTTTGATATTTTTCTTGGATCTAGCTAACATTTCGAAAGCCATAATTAATAGATATGCAGATAATGGACAACCTTGTTTTTTCTCGCCTGAATGTGCGGAACAAAATTGAGGCAATGATTAAGAAGTTCGAGCTCTTCTCTGTCTACATTAACAAGGTTAACACACAGTTCTTTCCATCATTGTATGATTTTTTGTGTGCAAATTAACTCAAATGTGATATAACGAAGCCCCTGAGTGAGTTGAGTGTGCAATTACACAGGTACTTTCCCGAAACGGATGACACAAAAAACTGGATTCCTTAACCCTTCCATTCCCTGCTTCCAGTCAACTTATCGATATCTGAACAAGAGAGCATCATCGAAATTGCAACAAGCGGTTCTGTAAAAATTGAATTGAATCAGAAGCCACTGCCATATTTCTGGATTGGGCTGCGCTCAGAGTATCCTGCCTTGGCAAATCATGCTGTTAAGACACTGATGCCCTTGGCAACCACGTACCTATGTGAGAGTGGATTCTCGGCCCTCACTAGCATGAAAACCTAATATAGGCACAGACTGTGTGTGGAAAATTATTTAAAACTGAGACTCTTTCCAATACAATTCAACATTGCAGAGTTATGTGCATCCCTTCAAGCACACCTTTCTCATTAACCTGTGGTGAGTTATTCACCATTTTCGATGAACAAATAAGGTTTTATATGTTAAGATGGTTAAAGAAAGAGCAAAATTATTGATTATTATTATATTATTATTTGTGCCCTGGTTCCCACAAGCCGGGTTGTGACAAAAACTCACACTCACACTGTGTGGCAGGCTTATAATGATGGCAAAAAACAACATTTGAGAGTGCACTGACTCTGGTGTTAGAGGGGGTACACAGCTGGAGGTTGAATGTTTGAAGGGGTACGGGACTATAAAAAGTTTGGGAGCCACTGGCCTATGTAATTAGGCCTTTACATGAGTCTTTCTGTAGGGCTGTTAATTTTACACTATTAATAAAAACCAAATTCTTACAATTAACTTCAGTTGGTGGAAATGGAGGAGACTGAAATTAAAACATATGCTTAAAGTACTTTGCTTCCTCTTTCAAAATATAGTTTGGTTAATCATGGATGACTGTCATTTGTAAGTTTCTGTAAATTACTTTTGGAAAGCATTTTTATGTTGAAGATAAAAAATATATATATTTGGTGCATTTTTCCCCATATTCCATCCAGTCCGCTTTATTTTTATAATATATTTCTTGAATAAGTTCCTCCTCTAACCAGGATTGCCATTAGAAAAATTGCATTTTTGGCAAGCAATTATTATTTTAGCAAACGATTATTGTGATTCATCCTATATTGTCCCTAACATCTTTACTCCCTAGCAACAGTTGTGGGACACACACACACACACACACACACACACACACACACACACACACACACACACACACACACACACACACACACACACACACACACACACACACACACACACACACACATTGTCCATTGTTAAGTCCCAGGTGATCGAGATCAGATGCATCCCCTGTAAGTGCAGTTATTGTGAAGTGGAAACATCTAGGAGCAACAACACCTCAGCCGCGAAATGGTAGGCCACACAAGCCCACAGAATGGGACCGCCGAGTGCTAAAAATAGCCTGTCCTCGGTTGCAACACTCCCTATCCAGTTCCAAACTGCCTCTGGAATCAACGTCAGCAAAGGAACTGTTTGTCAGGAGCTTCATGAAATGGGTCTCCATGGCCGAGCGGCTGCACACAAGCCTAAAATCACATTTACATTTTACATTTTAGTCATTTAGCAGACGCTCTTATCCAGAGCGACTTACAGTAGAGTGCATACATTTTATTACATTTTTACATACTGAGACAAGGATATCCCTACCGGCCAAACCCTCCCTAACCCGGACGACGCTATGCCAATTGTGCGTCGCCCCACGGACCTCCCGGTTGCGGCCGGCTGCGACAGAGCCTGGGCGCGAACCCAGCCCAGCCTGGGCGCGAACCCAGAGACTCTGGTGGCGCAGCTAGCACTGCGATGCAGTGCCCTAGACCACTGCGCCACCCGGGAGGCTACGTGCGCAATCACCGTGCGCAATGCCAAGCGTCGGCTGGAGTGGTGTAAAGCTCACCACCATTAGACTCTGGAGCAGTGGAAACGTGTTTTCTGGAGTGATGAATCACGCTTCACCATCTGGCAGTCCGACGGATTCATCTGGGTTTGACGGATGCCAGGAGAACGCTACCTGCCCCAATGCATATTGCCAACTGTAAAGTTTGGTGGAGGGAGAATAATGGTCTGGGGCTGTTTTTCATGGTTCGGGCTAGGCCCCATAGTTTCTGTGGAATGGAAATATAAACGCTACAGCATACAATAACGTTCTAGACGATTCTGTGCTTCCAACTTTGTGGTAACAGTTTGGGGAAAGTCCTTTCTTGTTTCAGCATGACAATACCCCTGTGCACAAAGCGAAGTCCATACAGAAATGGTTTGTCGAGATCAGTCTGGAAGAACTTTACTGGCCTTCACAAAGCCCTGACCTCAACCCCATCGAACACATTTGGAACGCCGACTGCGAGCAAGGCCTAATCACCCACCCCCAGTGCCCAACCTCACTAATGCTCTTGTGGCTAATGGAAGCAAGTAGCCGCAGCAATGTTCCAATATCTAGTGGAAAGCCTTCCCAGAAGAGTGTTTAGCAACAAAGGTGGGGGGGCAACTCCATATTAATGCCCATGATTTTGGAATGAGATGTTTGACGAGCAGGTGTCCACATACTTCTGGTCATGTAGTATATCTTAAGGCCATTAAACTGTTAAATAGTCATCACTAACTGGCCTCCACCCATTACCCTGCCCTGACCCTCAGACAATGTCACTAGCCAGTTACCGGCAGATAGCCTAGCGGTTAAGAGCATTGGGCCAGTAGCCAAAAGACTGCTGGTTTGAATCCCTGAGCCAACTAGGTGAAAAATCTGTCAATGTGCCCTTGAGCAAGGCACTTAACCCTAATTGCTCCTGTAAGTCGCTCTGGATAAGAGTGTCTGCTAAATGACAAAACATTTCAAAAAGCTACCAACTGGTACTCTACCCTGCATCATAAAGACTGCTGCCATATGTACATAGAGTCATTGAACACTGGTCACTTAAATAATGTTTGTGTACTGTTTAATCCACTTTATATGTATAGTGCCTTAGGAAAGTATGCACCCCCCTTGACTTTTTCCACATTCTGTTGTGTTACAGCCTGAATTTAAAATAGATTTAATGGAGATTTTGTGTCACTGGCCTATACACAACACCCCGTAATGTCAAAGTAGAATTATGTTTTTAGATTAAAAAACATATTAATAAAAAATGAAAAGCTGTAACATAATGAGTCAATAAGTATTCAACCCTGTTGTTATGGCCAGCCTAAGTAAGTTCAGGGGTAAAAATATGCTTAACAAGGGACATAGTAAGATTCATGGACCCACTCTGTGTTCTACCTAATAGTAGTGCAATAATAGTGTTGAACATGGTTTTTGAATGACTACCTCATCCCTGTACCCCACGCATACAATTATCTTTAAGGTCCCTCAGTTGAGCAGTGAATTTCAAACACAGATTCAAGCACAAAGACCAGGGAGGTTTTCCAATGCCTTGCAAAAAAAGGCCCCTATTGGTAGATGGGTAAAAAGAAAAAAGCAGACATTGAATACCCCTTTGAGCATGGGGAAGTTATTAATCTGCCCAACGATGCCTCTACCAGACAAGCTCAATGCATTTTATGCACGCTTTGACAACAGCAACATCGAGCCGGGTGTGAGGGCCGTCGCCGACCCAGAGGACTGGGTGATCTCGCTCTCTAAGGCCAAAGTGAGAAAGGTCTTTATTCAGGCCGACAGTTTTCCAGGGCGCGCTCTCAGAACATGCACAGAACAACTGGCAGGCATATTCACGTTCATTTTCAACCTCTCCTTGTAATCCCCGAAGAACACCCTGTGGAAGGCACAGTATTGCTGAATTGTCTACAGGGAGGGAGGTCATTTGCATACCGCCCCAACAAATCCATAGATGACGCAATCTCAATTGCTCTCCACTCTGCCCTAACCCACCTAGATAAGAGGAGTACCTATGTGAGCATGCTGTTCATTGACTACAGCTCAGCGTAGTCAACATCATTGTCCCCTCCAAGCTCCTCACCAAGCTTAGGACTCTGGGTCTGAACACCTCCCTCTGCATCTGGATCCTGGACTTCCTGACGGGCCGACCACAGGTGGTGAGGGTAGGCAACATCACCTCTGCCACGCTGACCCTTAACACAATGGCCCCACAGGGGTGTGTGCTTAGTCCCCTCCTGCACTCCCTGTTCACCCACGACTGTGTGGCCAAGCACAACTCCGACACCATTATCAAGTTCGCTCACGACACAACGGTGGTAGGGCTGATCACCGGTGACAATGAGTCAGCTTTTAGGGAGGTCAGTGACCTGGCAGTGTGGTGCCGGAGCAACAACCTCTCCCTCAACGTCAGTAAGACCAAGGAGCTGATCGTGGACTACAGGAAATGGGGGGGGGGGGTGGGGGGGAGCACGCCCCCATCCACATCGAAGGGGCGGCAGTGGAACAGGTAGACAGCTTCAAGTTCTTCTGTGTTCAAATCACTGAAGACTTAAAATGGTAGAAACACACACACACATTTGTGAAGAAGGCGCGACAGTGCCTTAGGAGGTTGAAAAGTTTGGCATAGGCCCTCAAAAGGTTCTACAGCTGTACCATTGAGGGCATATTGACTAGGTGCATCACTGCTTGGTATGGCAATAGCACCGCCCTCGAAAACATGGCACTACAGAGGGTTGTGTGGACAGCCCAGTACATCACTGGGGCCGAGCTCCCTGCCATCCAGGACCTCTATATCAGGTGGTGTGAAAAGAAAGCCCAGAAAAGTGTCAGACGCCAACCACCCAAGCCGTAGACCATTTTCTCAGCTGCCGCACGACAAGATCTGCCACCAACAGGCTCTTGAACAGCTTCTATCCCTAAACAATACGACTGATGAATAGCTAACAAAATAGCTACTCGGACTATCTGAGTTAACCTCTTATTGACCTTTTATTTCTCTATGCACACACACAGGGCCCTATCACACACATTGTCACTCCAACACACACAAAAACACTCACTCCATAATTTGCTCACTCACACATAATATGCACAGACATTTATACTGACTCTACACACCCGCACCCCCACTCACATGCAATCTGCTGCTACTCTGTTTATCTTATATCCTGTTACCTAGTCACCTTACCCCAATACATATATGCCTCCATCACTCCAGTATCCCTGCATATGTAAATATAGTATTGGAACTGACTTTTAAAATATTTCCTGTATATAGTATGTTTACTTCATTGTGTATTTCATATTTCCTATTCTTATTTCTTGTAGTTTTTTCTAGTAATACATTGTTATTGATTATTGCATTGTTGGGTTTTGAGTTAGCAAGAAAGGCATTTCCCTGTACATGCGCATGTGACATTAAAACTTGAACATTGAATTAACCATTGGATGGCGTGTCAATAACCCAGTCACTACAAAGATACAGGCATCCTTCCTAACTCAGAGAGGAAGGAAACCGCTCAGGGATTTCACCATGAGGCCAATGGTGACTTTAAAACAGTTACAGAGTTTAATGGCTGTGATAGGATAAAACTGAGGATGGATCAACATTGTTATTTAGACTATTATTGTGGAGTAATTACAGAGTGTATACTAAATATATTCTCAAATACTGTATTCTCGACATAGCTCATTGCATTATTTCTACTACTGCACATTGCATTTTACTTACACTTTATACACACATTTATATATTTATACATATATATCTACTGTAAATATTGAGTAAATTCATCCGGCGTATACATGTATCGATTGCATTTGGATTACTGTTACAGTGTTATTTGGGTTGCTAATTGGATTCATTCTACATTTCTTTATCATGACTCAGGATATGACACAGATGTAGACACCGGAGGCGGATAGTACAGTTCTCAGATTATTTAAAAGAAACACAGGGCAGGCAAAGGGCAGGTCGAGGACAGGCAGGGGTTTGTAAATCAGATCAGAGTCAGGCAGGTACAGGACGGCAGGCAGGTACAGGACGGCAGGCAGGTACAGGACGGCAGGCAGGTACAGGACGGCAGGCAGGTACAGGACGGCAGGTAGGTACAGGACGGCAGGCAGGTACAGGACGGCAGGCAGGTACAGGACGGCAGGCAGGTACAGGACGGCAGGCAGGTACAGGACGGCAGGCAGGTACAGGACGGCAGGCAGGTACAGGACGGCAGGCAGGTACAGGACGGCAGGCAGGTACAGGACGGCAGGCAGGTACAGGACGGCAGGCAGGTACAGGACGGCAGGCAGGTACAGGACGGCAGGCAGGTACAGGACGGCAGGCAGGTACAGGACGGCAGGCAGGTACAGGACGGCAGGCAGGTACAGGACGGCAGGCAGGTACAGGACGGCAGGCAGGTACAGGACGGCAGGCAGGTACAGGACGGCAGGCAGGTACAGGACAGCAGGCAGGTACAGGACGACAGGCAGGTACAGGACGGCAGGCAGGTACAGGACGGCAGGCAGGTACAGGACGGCAGGCAGGTACAGGACGGCAGGCAGGTACAGGACGGCAGGCAGGTACAGGACGACAGGCAGGTACAGGACGACAGGCAGGTACAGGACGGCAGGCAGGTACAGGACGGCAGGCAGGTACAG
Source organism: Salvelinus namaycush (assembly GCF_016432855.1). Classification (NCBI taxonomy): domain Eukaryota; kingdom Metazoa; phylum Chordata; class Actinopteri; order Salmoniformes; family Salmonidae; genus Salvelinus; species Salvelinus namaycush. The sequence continues at coordinate 3,762,386 of NC_052340.1, read as the reverse complement.
GACGGCAGGCAGGTACAGGACGACAGGCAGGTACAGGACGACAGGCAGAATGGTCAGAATCGGGAAAAACTAGGAAACAGAACTAGAGAAACAGGAAGGTGGGCGAGAACGCTGGTAAGACGGACTGGCAACAGACAAACAGAGAACACATAAATACACAGGGGATAATGGGAAGATGTGCGACACCTGGAGGGGGGTGAAACAGATCAGGGTGTGACATTGATTTGTTTAAAAGATTATATATTTTACTCCATTGTTGTGAGCTAGTAACATAAGCATTTTGCTGCACCCGCTATAACATCTGCTAAACTGTGTACGTGACCAATAAACTTTAATTTTATAACAGAACACAAAAATAAAGAAAACAATATATAATCTACCTCCTCTGTCTCCCGTAGTTTAAATAAACTAATTTGATTTTAATAATATCCAACTCTCACAGTCTTTCCAACAATGTCACCAACTCACCAAGCTTCTAAATCACACAAGAGCAGTACTACAGTAGGTTCATTCTCTGATCCTTTGATTGGACAACATGTTAGTTCATACTGCAAATGCTTTGATTGGTTGGATGACGTCTTCCCGGAAGTTGTCATCATTACTATGTAGGTCTATGGAAGGGGGAGCAGAGCGCAGCAGATGTTAATTAAGCAGGAATCGTGGTCGCAGGCAATGGTCAAACACTGGTAGGCAGTCAAAAACAAACAATACCTCACAACCATACAAACAGAAAGAACTGAACTAAATAGGGAGCTGATGAGACCAGGTGAGAAACGAACACAAGTGAAATCAATGAACAAACATGAAAGACAGGGCTACGTTCCAGAACACAAAGAAAAAGAACACAAGGTTGACTAAGAAAAGCAGAACCTTATACATGGTGCTACTCTAGAGGATGCGGTTGAGACTACTGTAGACCTTTGCTGCAAAACGTGTTTTAATTAGGTATTTGGTGATATGAATATATTTAGTATAATTTTAACTTAAAACGATAACTTTTTAAATGTTTAACTATTTATTTTATGAAATTCACTGAGGAGCCTCCACTGTCACATGGAATGACACTGGAGAGGCGAAGCAGGTACGGGGAGTAAAACATTTAATAAATAACGGACATGGAATGAGACAGGAACAGCGTCAGCAAACAGGTAACAAACAAAGAACAATCAATGCAGGGGAGGTAATAACAGGTAATGAGTGAGTCCAGGTGAGTCCAATATCGCTGATGTGCGTGACGAGGAAGGCAGGTGTGCGTAATGGATGATAGGAGTGCGTGATGCAGGACAGCCTGGCGCCCTCAAGCACGGGGGGGGGGCGACGTGACATCCACTGGCTAAACCTTGAGACAATTGCATGTACTGTCACACACACACACACCTTACAATGTAATACAAACTCATATCAATAAACACAAACAAAATCTGTGATTTTCACTTTCAAGTCCACTCAAGCTTTCCTTAAGTCCTATATGCTACTAGTAATAAGGAGCATGTTTTCTGACTTTTCACAGCTAAAGTTTTGTATATCTGTGATCTAATCCATGTTTTCTTGACATTTGCTTCCTGAGCCAATTTGCACCGCTGGATAATAAAGAGAATGTCAGAGACCCTGACCTTTTACCCTCACACACAACTATCATGCTTCCTGTCTTTACAAGGTATTGGTACACACACCTGCCGCTTAATATCGACTAGATTGATACACACACACCTGACCCTCAAAGAGGTAGACACATTTAATTGATTGGTACACAAAGAGGTAGAATAATATGAAATATATCAGTATACACTTCAAAGATCTAGAATTATATTGAATAGATCAGTATCTGTACACACACGTGACCCTCAAAGATCTAAAATTATATTGAAGAGATTGGTACACACACCTGTAGAATTAGGCTGATAAATAGATTGGTACACACACACCTGACCGTCAAATGGGTAGAATTATATCGAAGAGCATCACATCCACTTTGAGTAACGTGAGATGGCATGGCATTATTACTCCACTGAGATTAAGTGGATGGAACATTTGACATACAAGTGAATGGGAGGAAGCTTGTGTATATATTTTTGATGGTGGTACTGTATCTGGGTATTTGTGATGCATTATTCTCCTACCAATAGCACCTTCATGGGCTGTATTCGTCCGGTATGCTCCAAGCTTAAAAGTACTGACAAGCTGAAATAATACACAAGAGGCATGTTTATTATATGTGTAAACATTTGATGTAATCTATATACACTGGTATTTACTTATGCAATTCACATAAATTATTGACATAATTGATATTCTCCCAGCCAGTTGGGAATTTAGAGGTGGTTTCCTGGACGCAGATTAAGCCTAGTCCTGGACTATAAAGCATTCTCAGTGGAGAAACTCCATTGAAATAACTTTTTAGTCCAGGACAAGGCTTAATTTGTGTCTGGGAAACTGGCCCCAAGTGTCTTACCTTATCATTCATAATTCTGTTCAACTGAGCCTGCTGATGGTGTTACAGTTAATGAGGTATTTGGACCAAGACAATGAAACAACAACAGTACTTTTGGCCTGAGGGACAAACAAACACACAATGAGGTTTACTGAATACATTTAGACATCATTTTCCCCTAATATCTTCCTCAGGACACAGAGAAAGAAGAATCTTCCTCAGGAGATATCACCAAACTGCAGTTCTTCCATAACACAAACTCTTAATGTCATACAGAATAATTGTGGGTTAGGGAAGTTCCATATACTATGAGCCAGGTAGTGAAATTAAGCAATATATAGGCACTACGTTGAATACATTCATTAAAGGGGCAATCTGGGATTCAAACAGTGTTGTAACCGCCCACTTTTTTGTTAAAAAGCTGAGGGATGGTGATGGAGAATCTATGTAACCATTCTTAAATTCACGATTTCACAGACTAGTCCCACTGTCTGAGTGTCTACCATCTCCTTTAAACATCTGCTACAGTATATCTAACATTTCACAATCTGCTAAAGGAATCTTTAATGTTGAAATGTGAAGCAGGTTGAGAGAGAATGTCTGTGACCAGTCTCTCTGTCAAAAGAGTGAGATTTGAAATTGTGTTTTATCTATGGGTAAACTGACATATTGTAATTTAATACAGACAGGGTATAAAATCGAGGCAGGCAGAGGTGTGTGGGTAGGAATGTGAATAGAAGAGTGCTGACGTGAAATTTCAGGACAAGAACATAGATGGGAGGCGCCATCACCTTGGAATGATGTGAACAAGAGAGCTTGAACCAACTCATAATAGATGACACATTAATGCTGAAGCCGGTGCGTCCACATTGACGTATTGATTGAAAGTGTTGGCAAAGGAAAGGTGTATTGGGGTAAAATTATTTTCTAGCACATATCAGAACATGTATTGTCAGCAATATGCCTCCTTTGCATTCAGAGCATATTCTATTGACAATTCAACTAACTGTGAAATGAACAAGCCTCCATGACATCCTGTGACCTTGTTAGCGGCAACACCTTTCTGAACTACACAACACTTGATTACAGAATCTAATACCATTTGATAAAATCAGGGTAGTGCAGTAAGTTTACGAATATCAAAAAGTGGGCTTGCTTCTGAATCTTTGTGTTGTGTCTTGACAAGCAAAGGTTTTCTGTTGTCATCGCCCTGCGTCTCTGCTCTGAAGTTCTCATAACATTACAACCCCGTAATTAACCTAGAATTACATACAGGGTTACCACACGTTCTTAAACATCATATTCAAGGACTTTAAAAGGACTTTCCAGGCCCAATTCAAGGACCCAACACGGCATAGTTTGAGACACAGATCAAGGTTAATTACCGTCACAACACAGGAAGTTTTATAATGAGAACTAGCAGGCTTTACAGAAGCTCACAGACAACAATTAAGAGAGAGGCTTGAATGTGTTAACACTTCTCAATTGTGCTGTGTTAGTGATGGCAGACTACGTGGTCTCTTGCCTTCTCTAACACAACAAAACAATATATTGTGTAAGTTGAGCGATAGACAGAGACTTATTAATGAGTTGAAGAGCTAAGTAACACCTCATTTATTTCATTAGCACCAGCTTAACACCACAAAACATGTCGCAGAGCAAAAACATGACCATTTCTTTCATGAACATGACCAAATCAATAAATAAAAACAAAAAACACATGACCATAAAAAAATGTTTTACAACAATAAAAGATTAGATGAAAATTAATTGGATCAAAAATAAATAAAACATTTCCCCAACCACTGTGTTCTGGGGTTGTTGACCTTTTTGGTATTTTTTTTTAATTACTTACTCATTGAGTAGTGTTTTGCCCTTTCTCAAACTGTTAAAAGCACAACCCTTGATTTTTGCTGCTATGCCCCTTCATTTGCTTTTCATTGAGTAGTGTTGATATTTCAGCGATTTGTGCTCTTATCTTTAGCACTCTTTCCCAGGTTATTGGACTTGCAATAAGAGTGAGGTTGCCTGTGCTCTCTGCTTTGAGTGCAAATTTGTCTGCTGAGGTCTCGAGAGCATTTACGTCATCTGTCAGTCTTCTTTTCTTCCCTTTAAGTTCATCTATAAGATCTTTTCTCCTTCTGTTTTTTTGCTCATCCATTCTTCTCTGTCCTTCTTGATGTGTCACATAGCTATGCCTTGCAGATTCCACTGACATCAGAAGCGGTCTGTCAATGCACACATTATGCATGCCACCCACAGCTCTTGTGGTCAACTATACATCTCTGTGCTTCGTATGAATCTTCCTTCAAGTTCTCCCCTTCAATCTGCCGATTGATGGAGAATCCACGCTCTACTGAGGCTTGCCCGTGTGACAGTAAGAGGAGTTGGCGGCAAAGTCTCCATAGATTTCTGAGCTCTTTGTCCTTTGACATATACTCATGTAAAAATGTGTCCACGCGTTCTTGGACAGGATCAAAGTTTACGAACTCTTGAGTGTTGGGCCTGGACAATGTCATCAATAAAATGTGAGTATTGTCGAATGATGTCATCACAATCTTCCTCCTTCACCCGATGACTATTTACAAGGTAGGTCAGGGCCTTCATAAATTTTTCTGCACACAGCATCTTTCCATTTGTGCCTGCCACTTCCCTTGGATCCAAGAAAGAAAGATGCGAGACCAGAGAGTACTTCAATGGGGATTTCTCAATGAGTTTGTTAACAGTTGTGAGCATACACTTCTTGCAAGCGATTTTAAGTCCATCAATGTTTTCTGTCCAATTTTCTTCCTTGCGTACAATTGGATGACTGGCTCACCTCGACATCAATACATTTTGAGGGGTCTTCGCTTCTTTCATGAGGTCTGGCTTAATGAATCTGCTCATCAAGCTCTTCAGCAGCTTGAACAAGTCTGTAGAGAGAAATGGCACCATGGGCTTATCAGTCTGGTAGAGTGTGAGAAATGGTGTCACTTCTTTGCTCACTGACAAGATGAAATTCCGTTTTGCTGTCATGAAAGGGTCCTTAATGGCCTCCTGAATCACCTCAAAGGCCTTTGTGCCTGGATTTGGACATCTCATCTCTACAGCCAACATATGTTGCCATATGGGGTAAAAACTCTGAAGCTCTTTCAAGCAGAACTTAAGTGGCATTGAGGGATCTGATGATCCAATGATGTTAAAGTAGTCCTCACTCCGGGCTGGAGTATCCTTCAGAAGTTGGTACATAGCATGCCATACACTGGCAACTTCCCACTCCGTTTCTTCCACTCCCGTCTGAAATACTCCATGTGTAACCGATGTGAAATGGCTGGCTAGTTAGCGGTGGTGCGCGCTAATAGCGTTTCAATCGGTGACGTCACTCGCTCTGAGACCTGAAGTAGTTGTTCCCCTTGCTCTGCAAGGGCCACGGCTTTTGTGGCGCGATGGGTAACGATGCTTCGAGGGTGACTGTTGTTGATGTGTGCAGAGGGTCCCTGGTTCGGGGCGAGGAGAGGGACGGAAGCTATACTGTTACACATGTACAATATGGAAACCGCAACTGCCAATGTTTATAAGGTGTACATCAAAATCTAGGAGGGACTTCTCAACCTTTGAGTAAAATTACCAATTTACATTTGGTCCATCCATGGAGAACTGAACCATGTTTTTCTTTGGTAGATCTTCAGTGCTCTTCTCATAGATCGCTTTAAGGTCCAACCCAGTCGCATGTCCCATAAATTTAGAATCATAAAATCTCATCACAACTTTGTCCTCATCCCATAGACGTAAGTGAAAGTCACACTGTTTTGACTGTGTATTTCTGTTAAGGCTCTCATCGAAGATAAGTACATAGTCCTCCTCCCCAGTAGACAGTTTTTTAGACAACATGTGCTTGAAATGAGGAGCCAAGCCATGTGTGCACACATAGCTGGACTTTGTTGCCACTCATGAGAAGGTCTTGACTATTGCACTGTCTGGGAACATCGCTGAGAACAGCACACCTAAGAGTAAAAAAAAGATTGAAATCAAACACTTATTTCTGTTTCTAGCCTGTGTGTGAACAGAGAGAGAATATGAAAACAAACATAACATGTTCCTAAAAAGAATTTCACGTTACAGGTGACAGTTTATAAACCATACCACTCACCCGTGCGTTCACTAGAGTGGAAAGAGTAGCGAGACTCCATCATATTCAGACAACACAATTTCTCAGTCTGCTCCTCAGTCCGCAATGTGTCATAACTGGGAAGGCCAGTTATGATGGACTGTCTTGAGGTGGTGAATGTGGTAGTAGTTGTAGAAGATTGTCTAGGTGGTGATATAGATGACAATGACTTTTCCACATAGTTCAATTGATTGGGAGCTGTAAGAAAATAAGTGTACAAGTCTGATGAATGACTAGCTAGCTGGCTAACGTTAGCTAGCAGTAGTCATGAAACGTTGTCACTAACAACTCTAGTGAACGTCCTTTAACTAAATGTAAACGTTCAGCTAACGTTAGCAAGCTGTCATTTATTTTAAATGTTCACTGTCCAGCTCGGCTTGGCGCAAGTTGGCTAACGTAACGTTAACAACTAAGCTAACGTTAGCTAGCTAGCTCTATATTGACAGGTGTGATTCTGTGGGAGAACTGACAGAGACATCTAGATAACGTTAGCTAACAACAACATAGCAAACTGTAATTTGACCGAATAATTCTGTAACGTTAAAGCTAATTTACCCAACTACGAAGAGATGAGATAATCTAGCTAACTAATTAACATTAGTAACTAACTAAGTATGGTTGATGTATTCCTTTCTATATTTTACAAGGGGTAGGACCTAACTGTTTTTAACTTGCGGACTGCCGTCCTGTGTGATGCTCCAGGAGCGTGGCTCGTCACAGCTGCTTCGCCCATGGCGTGAACTTTTATTGATTTGCTGCAGGCTCTGCATCGGGCCATATGGATGTCCCGCAGATTTTTAACAAGCCAGTCTTTGTAAATGTTTTTGGTGAGCCACGAGTCCTGGAATTTAAATTTTCCAGGCATAGCTGAAGGTTCTCTTAACGTTCGGTTTCTCGCTTGCTTGCAGCTGTTTAACCTACATCATTCGACTTCAATCACTCATGCACACACGTGACCGTCGCACTTTCTTGAGGCAGGTGGCGCGTGAAACAAGGACGCACAAACGGCGGGAGACACACATGCAGACTGCGGAACGTAACCTATTACTGACATTAAATTAAATTAAATATCTAAAGAACTTCAATTTCTATTCTAGCACTTTCAATGACCCATGTCTATTTATGTATATTTTCAAAAACTTTCAAGGCCTTGATTTTTTTCTCAAATTCACAAACTTTCAAGGACCCATGGGAACCCTGTACATAACTCTGCTTATGAAATGTATTGTAGTGACCTGGCTAGATCATGAAGGAACAATTGTCCAGACAGAGGATTGCGTTTACGAATTCACGGTTTATTAACCCAATTCCACACAACTCCACGCCAAATAAATGAAAGATAACCCTATAAAACAACCATGACAATCTCTTGTGAAGACCAGACATGAGAGAGAACAATGGCAAAACAACACGTGACATTCTCTTGTGAAGACCAAACATAAGAGAGAGAACAATGGATAAACATGGTCTTTACTTGCAATGCTCCACCCCCCACGCCACTCCACCAACCACCAGGATGCCCGGCATCAGAAAATTCCAGGCATTCCCATGATTGACAGATAGCAGGTTGATTGGCATGTCGGACCCCGTGAACACTGGGTACTGGTGAGTACAACACAACCAATAGCATAACACATAACACACAGCTGTCTGTGCGAGTCGCTACAGTATGTTGATGCTGTATGGATTTATTTTTAATTCCTCTAAAGATCAGCATGCACTTTGTGACAAAGCTTTCCGATACCGTGTCATCTAAAAGGCTTTAAAAAAAACGGCTGAGAGATAAATATGTAAAAAAAAAAAAAAAAAAAACTTTTTGATTTTAAATGTGCACTTACAAGGTAAAATGCACATGGCTGGTGGCCATATTCATCTTCATACTGTATCCCTTACAACATCATTTTTGGGATGCCCTGATCAATACAATTTCTGTGTACATAAAACATGATTTCAAAGCTGATTCAGACTGAGCATAACTGTTACACTCAATTTCACCACCAGGGTATTCTGACTGAGCTATGCATACAGTACGCATCAGAGCGTAGTCAATGTTTCAGTGCAGGCTCCAGCGCACACACGTAGGCCAATGACCACCATGGCCCATGGAACTGCATGATAACTGGGCTCTCCATTCAAACACCTGGAGCCTGCTTTATGAGTAACCGAGCAACCAACCAGACACCAACCCTGTGAACCTCCTTAGCACAAAGTTCCCCCTTGGGTGATGCTCTTGGCCCCTCTGCACCAATCAGAGAGCACACTGCCACCACACACGGGGAAAATTAGGCTTGGGGCTTCACCTGACAGCATTCTGTATGTCGGGAGAGTGATTTACAACTCACAGTCACCCAGTGGTGCAATACCTCCCTTACCTTCTGTGTGCTGGAGCCTGGGCCTGGGTAGCAAGGTATAAGGATGGACCGGCTGGTAAATATTCATTAGGCATGAATCAGACTTGACCGCACAGGCACTGTGTTGTCTCCAGAGTCCCAATGCACTGCTGCTGTTTCTGATACTGTGGTGGTATTCCATTTGCATCAACTACAAGTATAGATTCCTGTCCTCCTACAGACAGACAGCTGGCTAATGGCTCTGGCACTCCTCCAGCATCCAGGGGGAGATGGAGAGAGAGCAAGAGAGAGAGAAAGAAAGAAGGGGAATGTGTTTTGGAGCAGCAGACTGAGTGCTTTCCCATGTTATTATCGCAGCCCCGCCATCGAGATGCAAATGATATGTGACAATTCTTAAAACAATTACACCATTAGGTGGAGTAAGTCGTCTGGGTTTGAATTACCTTTACTGCACTGGGGATCTGCCTCTGCTCAAATTTGCCAACAAGAGAGGGTGGGAGTAGTAGGGGACAGGGTGAAAGGGGAAATCAGTGTTATGGTGCAACCATCGAGGCAACTTACACTGAGGACGGGGGACATGTCCCCCCCACATGCCCTGGGGTGCAACCATTTTGTTATTTGAAAGCTCATCTGTGGAAACAAACCTGAGGTGAGTGAGTCAGAAGTTCCCAGATTGGCTATGGGTTAGGATCTGGTTGTAGCCCGCATTACTACCCATAAGCCAATGTGTCTATCCTTCACACAGTATGTAAAACAAGATCGAATGATTGTACCTGCAATCCCTCTTGAACCCTGAACAAAGAGGGGCTGTAGTGAGCTCTATCATTAAAACACCACAGAGGAACTGATTCTGTGACCCTCTGATTACTGACACAAACCTCTGAGAGATGAGGGAATTCAACCTCTCTCCCCTCCTCTTGTTTCTTCATTTCCACCATAAGTCCTCTGGAGGAGGTGTCAATCACTTGGCCCAGACTTTATTAGGGGTTAACCGGAGTAAACAGGCACTTTCCCTCTCCTGGGGATTGAATTCACATTGAGAGTATTTGTAATCAGACCACTGCATCTTGGCTGCTGGCGGGCAGGCCGGCAGTGGAGGAGCTAAAGTATCAGTGAGTATCTTTTCAAACAGGCAGAGATTTAAACCTCCATTCCAGATCAGCAATTACGTAAATAAGACGTGTCAAAAAGAACCGGGATGGATCTCATGCTGGGTGCTATGAAAAAAAATGGCAATATTTGTGATAAGTTCGACTGATACCGAAATACGCTTGGCAATTGCTCAGACATGCAGTTCTGGAGAGAGACTTAGAATGAGACTTAGAATGAGACTTAGAATGAGACTTAGAATGGCACAAAAGGCAATACAGATGGCGTGATAGGCTTCTTCTACCAGTACAGCCAGTGGATATATGTCCATAAGAGAGAGTCCAACAACAAAAATAAGATAAAAGCAAGCATTTATCAACAAGACCATGCTAAAAGCTTCCCTATTCCCCTTGACCATATCTCAATGTACAACACATGAGAGGAAATAAGATGAATAGGCCTATATAATATGGATATGTGCGAGAATAGAACTCTCTCTGTCAATATTTATTAACCCCTAACAATACAACCAGGGCATGGCATGAGTGAAAATGTCAATGCATCTACATGCACTGTAGGCCTTCCACCCTCTCTAACAGGCCTTCCCTTCTCACTCCCGAATACATGTGAGACGGCTTTGGTATGGGATTATCACAACCCTTGACCGGGATAATTTCCTCTTGAGCCAAAGAGTTGAACTTTAGGTAAGTGGTGGTGGTGGCAGTGGCGGTTCTAGACCATTTCAACTGGGGGGGCCAAGCTGGGGCCAGTTGTACTGTTAGAGGGGCCAGTTACATTAGACGTTATTGTTGTCATTTCGTTTTCTTCACTGCATTGCAGGCATTAGCAGGCAAAAGACCATGTTCCGTGCGTTGCCACTGTCTAATAACGGATGTAAACCCCCCCCCCCCCCAGAACCGCTAGTGGGTGGTGGTGCCTGAGAGGCAGCTTTAACCTTCAACATTAACCTAGAGGATTATTTGCACCGCTGGATCGGCTGCCTTTTCTGGCGCCAGCAGGACATTGTCAGATGTGCTAAACCGGTCAGCAGGAGATCCTCTGTCTTGAATGTTTCAAATTATTACTTTAATGTCTGGCCTGCATGGGGTTGTGGAGAATGTGGACAAACTATCAAAATAGTGATTTTTAATTCCGGTCAGGCTTTGGCTTTGTTATTCTCCCGGGCCTCTTTTTCTCGGGACGGATTCTCAACCGAGTCGACATTAGCATCGGACCATCGGAGTATTGATCACAGCTCGGTGGGAGGGGAGCAGAATGAAACAAGGCGCTCCAGGTAGATTAAATAACCTAACCTGTGCCTGGTCTCCCCCAGTAATTCATGAGATTCTAGACATGCATGCATTACCACTCCTTTATCTACAGCTAAGCTCCAAAACATTTGAGATGGGAGAGAGGGGACAGGTTTGCCCTCTCTATACAGGAACACATTTCTTTCCCTCCTTCAGAGTGTGGCAGCTAAATACCAAGGGTGATAAACAGCCAATCAATCACAGCACCAACTCCAGCAGCACCACAATGGAGTCCTCCTGACCCCTGTCACATGACTAAGCAGCGAGGAGATATCAATTGAATGGGAGAATTTCATTAGACAGCCAAAGCACTGTTTAGCCGATTAACCCGTTTTTTTTTACTGCTGTAAGATTGCAGTATAACTGCAATTACTGAGTCCAAAATACCACAGTCGACTGCAGTTACTGCACTTTTACTGCAGGTCCAAAACTGCAGTAAAAATCTTTTTTTGTAAAGGACTCAATGTGTAACAACGCAACAGAAATCGCTCACGGAGGAAGCTGACTCCACCAATATGTCCGGCTGCTTAATTATACCCCCAAACACACACGCAGGGATGAACACGCACATTGTTAATTTGTTGGGCCAAGGTGTGACGATAAGAGTATCCAAGGCTGAGCTGGCCTGACGATACAGCCTCCTTCTTATAACCAAATGCACGCACACACATTCAGGCAGGCGCGCACACACACATTTGTTCACCTGCACACACACAAACACACCGGCATGTACGCACCTCGACACCTCCTTGGCCACTGTGATCACCAAAGTGGGGAAGCCTGCCAAAATTGATTTCTATACTGCCTCAGTGACATGAGAAGCCACACCTGAATAGGAGAGGCCCTGAAGGTTAAGTCCTCCCTGACCTCCTTTAGTCTACCTTTCTTTATTGTTTATTTTATTTGAGTAATTTTTTACCCCCTTTCATCGTGATTACGATCTTGTCTCATCGCTGCAACTCCCCAACGGGCTCGGGAAAGGCAAAGGTCGAGTCATGGGGCGGCAGGTAGCCTAGTGGTTAGAGCATAACCGAAAAGTTGCAAGATCGAATCCCCGAGCTGACAAGGTAAAAATCGGTCGTTCTGCCCCTGAACAAGGCAGTTAACCCACTGTTCCTAGGCCGTCATTGAAAATAAGAATTTGTTCTTAACTGACTTGCCTAGTTAAATAAAGGTAAACTATTTTTTTTTTTAAATGTGTCCCCCGAAACATGACCCATCAAGCCACGCTGCTTAACCACGAAACACTGTTCAACTGACTACCGAGGTCAGCCTGTAGGCGCCCGGCCCACCACAAGGAGTCGCTAGAGCGTGATGAGCCAAGTAGAGCCTCCCCCCGCCAAACCTTCGCCTAACCCGGACGACACTGGGCCAATTGTGCGCCGCCCTATGGGACTCCCGGTCATGGCCGGTTGTGACAAAGCCTGCGATTGAACCCCAGGATGTAGTGACGCCGCAACACTGCGTTGCAGTGCTGAAGACCGCTGCGCCCCTCAGGAGACCCTAGTCTTCCTTTCAAAGCAGATTGAACATGGGGGCCTTATGGCATACAGCCTACCCACAGCCCCAGAAGATGTATCTGCTTGGACTGTTCATCACTATGTGGTGTGGTAACAAGACAAGGGCTCAATCTCAATTTGTCTTTCTGCAATTCTTGTCCAATGTGTTTTGAGAAGGAGAAAAGGATGTGAACAAACCCGAATTGAGCTAGAGCTAAGGGCTCATGCAGCGCTCAAAACAACTGGAAACTCGGAACTCAGAAATCTCTGACTTCCGACTTCAGTGCATTCAAAACTGGGAACTTGGGGAAAAAACAACATTTTTTAATGGTCATCCAACTTGGAATTCCAAGTCGGAAAATCTTTCCAAAGCTCCAACTTTCCTACCTGAAGATCACTGATGTCATGATTTGACCTCGAGTTCCCAGTTGTCTTGAAAGCACCATTATCCCTCCCGCTCACCAGTCAATGAGAACATTGATGTCATCTCCACCCTACGGGAAACACATGGGGATTCGCCAGCTGATATCCACTGGGCCATGCCCACTCAGGGGACTGAGGCAAAGCAAGAGCCCTATTTCTGCCCAAAATCTGTCTGCATTAAGAAGATCCTTAATTATTATTAAGCAGGTGAGGAGTTTTTGTATGGAGGGCAACATTAATTGCTACTTTGATACGTGAGGCTAATTTGATCTAATAGAAGTTAAGTAATGCTTAAATTGTTACGAGTGTACTGATATAAGTGTGATGCACGTGATATCCCGGCAACTTTGAGAAAAAACACTTTACATTAGTTGTCCCCTGTTAAAATTCGAGATGGTCTAAGCACACTCATGAGGCTAGCATAGCGTCTTACTATCTATTATACAGGCGGTTGAGGTCAACACCCCACATGGAATATTTTTAACAGGTATTCTAAATAACAAGATGTATCCACTAATCCGAAGAGAGGAATAGGCGGGAGCTTGACACCCGCCGTTCCACTCTGTGGACAACGAATCCCATTGTTAGGGGAGACATAGGTAACTCGTCATTATATCCAAATCTCTGACTGAGCTGTCACTCAGACAGGATGTCACAGCAACAGTGACATGAGACTGCGTGATTACTCCAGGGTCCAGAGGAAAGATTCATCAATCTTTAGGGCGTATTGATCCTGAGTGTGATCAATCTGACATTGGGGTATGGATTTATAATTTCTTGTCATTTAGCAGACGCTCTTATCCAGAGTGACTTACACAAGCATTAAGGGTTAGGTTCCTTGCTCAAGGACACATCGACATATTTTCAGCTAGCCGGCTCGGGGATTCAAACCAGCAACCTTTCACTCTTAACTGCTAGAATACCTTCCGCTTTGTAATCGTTAAAGGTCAATGGTGTTCAGTGGTGTAAAGTACTTAAGTAAAAATACTTTAAAGTACTACTTAAGTCGTTTTTTGGGGTTATCTGTACTTTACTATTTATATTTTTGCCAACTTTTACTTTTACTTCACTACATTCCTAAAGAAAATAATGTACTTTTTACTCCATACATTTTCCCTGACACCCAAAATTACTTGTTACATTTTGATAGGAAAATGGTCAAAATCACACACTTATCAAAAGAACATCGCTGGTCATCCTGTCACGACTTCTGCCGAAGTCGGTTCCTCTCCTTGTTCGGGCGGTGTTCGGCGGTCGACGTCACCGGTCTTCTAGCCATCACCAATCCATTTTTAATTTTCCATTTGTTTTGTCTTGTTTTCACACACACCTGGTTTTCATTCCCTCATTACGTGTTGTGTATTTAACCCTCTGTTCCCCCCATGTCTTTGTGTGGTATTGTTTGTTTGTAAGTGCTTGTGCACATGTTGACTGGTGCGCGTTGGGTTTTGTACCCAAGGTGTTATTTTCTTGATGCCGTTGGTTTTGGAATTAAACTGCTCCGGCTATTACCTAAGTCTGCTCTCCTGCGTCTGACTTCCCTGCCACCAGTTACGCACCCCTTACACATCCCTACTGCCTCTGATCTGGTGGACTCACTAAACACAAATGCTTCATTTGTAAATTATTTCTGAGTGTTGGAGTGTGCCCCTGGCTGTCCATCAATAAAAAAAATAAAGACATTTGTCCCGTCTGGTTTGCTTAATATACAGAATTTGAAATGATTTATACTTTTACTTTATTTAACTTTTGATACTTAAGTACATTTTATAAGTTCCATTTACTTTTGATACTTAAAACCTTTTCTCAATAGGGGGTGCTGTTTTCACTTTGTAAAGATTTCGTTCCCAAATTAAACTGCCTCGTACTCAATTCTTGCTCGTACAATATGCATATTATTATTACTATTGGATAGAAAACACTCTCTAGTTTCTAAAACCGTTTGAATTATATCTGTGAGTAAAACAGAACTTGAGTTGGAGCAAACTTCCTGTGAGGAAGTGAGAAATCTGAAATAAGGCAGGCTGTTCTAGGGTCAGTTTATTAATTTGCATGTCTTCTATTGGTCGAGATGCACTGCATACGCCTTCCCCTAGATGTCAGCAAATAGTGAGAATTGTAATGGAGTTGCTAGGCAGATCTGAGGCCATATAAGGGCTCTTGGAACCGGGGGTGCACTCTTTTCAACTTTCGCCATGACGCAAGACAGACCTCAGGATGGCGTTCTGGAACGCTCCCTTTATAGGCCTTAGATATATCCGGCTCTGATTTTATTCGATATAGGTGTTAAGAACGTCATAATGTAGTTATTTTAAACCGAGTTATATCATTTTATATCAGTATATTGCGATTTTCTGAATTTTCTTTGTGCTGCGTTATAGTGAGTTGGGCACGTCTTCGCCACATGGCTAATGTTTACTGCTAATTCCAAAGTTGAAGGCGACAATCTACAACCGAGCAACGATTCTTCTGGACAAAGGACAACTTGCCCAAGATTCTGATGAAAGCTCATCAAAAAGTAAGAACTATTTATGATGTTAATTCGTTGTTCTGTTGAAAAATGTAAAACTCCTATTCCGCCATTAATTTCGGTGCGGTCTCGCTTTAACGCACGCTGTATGTCGTAGTAACGTTAATTTAAAAAATCTAACACAGCGGTTGCATTAAGAACTAATGTATCTTTCATTTGCTGTCCAACCTGTATTTTTTAGTCAAGTTTATGATTAGTTACTGATTAGATTAGGTGCCTCTCCCAAGATTTCTCCCGACATTTTGTTTGCATTTTGGCTACTATTCATATTGTATAACCACGATTTGTGCCGCTAAATATGCACATTTTCGAACAAACTCTATATGTATTGTGTAATATGATGTTATAGGTCTGTCATCTGAAGAAGTTTGAGAAGGTTAGTGAAAAAATTAATATCTTTTGCTGGTTTATTCGTTATCGCTATTGTTGGCTTGAATCAATGCTGTTGTGTGGTTGGCTATTGTAGTAAGCTAATATAATGCTATATTGTGTTTTCGCTGTAAAACACTTAAAAAATCTGAAATATTGGCTGGATTCACAAGATCTTTGTCTTTCATTTGCTGTACGCTGTGTATTTTTCATAAATGTTTTATGATGAGTATTTAGGTAATTCACGTTGGTCTCTGTAGTTATTCTAGTTGCTTTGGTGAGAGTTGTGATGGTGGCTGCAATGTAAAACTATGATTTATACCTGAAATATGCACATTTTTCTAACAAAACATATGCTATACAATAAATATGTTATCAGACTGTCATCTGATGAAGTTGTTTCTTGGTTAGTGGCTATTTATATCTTTATTTGGTCGAATTTGTGATAGCTACTGATGGAGTAAAAAACTGGTGGAGTAAAAAAAGTGGTGTCTTTTGCTAACGTGGTTAGCTAATAGATTTACATATTGTGTCTTCCCTGTAAAACATTTTAAAAATCAGAAATGATGGCTGGATTCACAAGATGTGTATCTTTCATCTGGTGTCTTGGACTTGTGATTTAATGATATTTAGATGCTAGTATTTACTTGTGACGCTATGCTAGGCTATGCTAGTCAGCTTTTTTACTGATGGGGGTGCTCCCGGATCCGGGATTGTGATGAAGTAGAAGTTAAGTACATTTAAAACCAAATACTTTAACTCAAGTAGTATTTTACTGGGTGACTTTCACTTTTGAGTCATTTTCTATTAAGGTATCTTTACTTTTACTTAAGTATGACAATTGAGTACTTTTTCCACCACTGAATTTAGAACAGGATTATCTATTTTGGATGCAATTTGAATGGAATTGATCGAGAGAGAGAAAGACAGAGAGTGCTCACACGTCCACTGATTTAAAGCAACGATATTCAAGTGATAGGCTGTTTTAAAACTCTGCAGCTGGAATTTAAAAATAATAATGTAAATAAGGTGACCCCCGAAAGCCAGACGGAGATGGGAAAATTATATTTATATTACTGTAGCATAGACTACGCTGAAGCAAATGTTGGCCTACCTGTCACAAGAAAAAAAAGGTACCATGATGGTCTACATGCATTGTGAACTGCGCTCCATACTGAGATGGGCTGTCTGTTCCCACCCTGAGCGGTGATGACTCATCATGCAGAGCCCATAGAGTAGCCAGATTTAGACATCACATATCATTTAACAGTTCTATTTCACACCATGCTGTTAATATACGGTGTAAATAATTTATCATAATTTACCGGTTTCTCTCAGTTATTTATACTGGGAAAATGGGGTGGTTTTGGACGGGAAATCTCGATAACTGGGTTCCCGCCATTCATTCCTAGTACAGATCCGAGCGACATGGGTCCGTGCATTATCATGCAGAAACATGAGTTGATGGCGGCTGATGAATGGCAGGTCAATGGGTCTCAGGATCTTATCACGGTATCTCTGTGCATTCAAATTGCAATCGATAAAATGCAATTGTGTTCGTTGTCCGTAGTTTATGCCTGCCCATACCATAACCCCACCACGGGGCACTCTGTTCACAAGGTTGACATTAGCAAACCTCTCGCCCACATGACGTCATACACTCTGTCTGCCACAGGGCACACTTCTCCAGCGTACCAGTGGCCATCGAAGGTGAGCATTTGCCCACTGAGGTCGGTTATGATGCCGAACTGCAGTTAGGTCAAGACCTTGGTGAGGACAGCAAGCATGCAGATGAGCTTCCCTGAGGCGGTTTCTGACAGTTTGTGCAGACATTCTTCAGTTGTGCAATCCCATAGTTTCAACTGTCCTGGTGGCTGGTCTCAGACGATCCCGCAGGTGAAGAAGCTAGATGTGGAGGTTGTGGGCTGACGTGGTTACACGTGGTCTGCGGTTGTGAGGCCGGTTGGACATACTGCCAAATTCTCTAAAATTATGTTATGTAGAAAAACAAACATTCAATTATCTGTCAAAAGCTCTGGTGGACATTCCTGCAGTCAGCATGCCAATTGCAATGATCATGCTGTTCAATCAGCTTCTTGATATGTCACACCTGTCAGGTTGATGTATTATCTTGGCAAAGTAGAAATGCTCACTAACAGGAATGTAAACAAATGTGTGCACAACATTTGAGAGAAATAAGCTTTTGTGCATATGGAAAATTTAGATTTTTTTTTCCAGCTCATGGCACTTTGCATGTTGCATTTATATTTTTGTTCAGTATACTTATGTTGGGTCAGGCACCCCGCATCAGTTTTACCAGAGGCAAATTACTTGTAGATAAAACCATGTGCAATCTGGATAAACTGTCAAACGTAATATATTTAATGCTTATGTAACGGATGTGAAATGGCTAGCTAGTTAGCGGGTACGCGCTAGTAGCGTTTCAATCAGTTACGTCACTTGCTCTGAAACCTATTAGTAGTGTTGCCCCTTGCTCTGCAAGGGCCGTGGCTTTTATGGAGCGATGGGTAACGACGCTTCGTGGGTGTCAGTTGTTGATGTGTGCAGAGGGTCCCTGGTTCGCGCCCGTGTCGGGGCGAGGGGATGGTCTAAAGTTATACTGTTACACTTACAATTACCTATTCACAGTTACATACGTTCACATTTTGGTAACACTTTACTTGCCTGTAGGTATAATTCTTTGCAGGGTCCCGTGTGGCTCAGTTGGTAGAGCATGGCGCTTGCAACGCCAGGGTTGTGGGTTCATTCCCCACGGGGGGGACCAGGATGAATATGTATGAACTTTCCAATTTGTAAGTCGCTCTGGATAAGAGCGTCTGCTAAATGACTTAAATGTAAATGTTTATAACTTGTTAAAAGCATGTATGAGCCTTTCTAATGTCATGTAATAATGTGCTATGTGTATCACAATGACTACCATGTATCTCGATCTAACACCAACAGTGGTGGAAAAAGTACTCAATTGTCATACTTAAAACTTCTTGCCACTAGGGGGGTGCCATTTCGACATAGTACAAATTCGTTTCCAAATTAAACTGCCTCGTACTCAATTCTTGCTCGTACAATATGCATATTATTATTACTATTGGATAGAAAACACTCTCTAGTTTCTAAAACCGTTTGAATTATGTCTGTGGGTGAAACAGAACTGGACTTAGAGCAATTTCCCTATGTGGAGTTGAGAATGCAGAATTTTCCAACCTGTTCTCAGACCTGTTTATAAATCTGCCTGTCTTCTATTGGTTGAGATGCACTGCATACGCCTTCCTCTGGGTGTCAGCGAATAGAGGGCCTTGAAATGGAGTCTCTAGGCAGAGCTGAAAGTCTATAAATTGATTGGAAACGAGGTGTATCGTTCTTTTCCCCTTCGCTCTGATGCACTGAGGACCTTGGAACGTTCTTTTGGAAACATCGGTTATAGATCTTACACATTTCCGGCTGTGTTTTTATTCGATATAGGCTTTAAAGACATCATAATCTTGTTATTTTGAACCGAATTATATCAGTTTATGTCAGTATATTGCGATTTTCGGGTATTTATTTTCTTGGCGCTGTAGGAAGTTGGGTATCTCTCTCTCTCAAGCTAATGTTTACTGCTAATTGCAACGTGGAAGACGACGTTCTCCAACCTAGCAACGATTCTTTTGGACAAAGGACACCTATCCCAAGATTCTGATGAGAGTTCATCGAAAAGTAAGAACTATTTATGCTGATAATTCATTGTTCTGTTGAAAAATGTCAAATGCATAAGACGCCATTTCTTGCAGTGTAGCCTTGCGTTATCGCACCCTGTATTGCACAGTAACGTTAATTTAAAAAATGTAATTCAGCGATTGCATTAAGAACTAATTTGTCTTTCAATTGCTGTCCAACCTGTATTTTTTTAGTCAAGTTTATGAATAGTTTTCGATAAGAATAGGCGCCTTTCCAAGATGGCGCCGGACAGATTGCTTGACGTTATGGACACTATTCTCATTGTATAAGCACGATTTGTGCCGCTAAATATGCACATTTTCGAACAAACTCTATATGAATTGTGTAATATGATGTTACAGGACTGTCATCTGAAGAATTCTGAGAAGGTTAGTGAAAAAATTAATATATTTTGGTGGTTTATACGTTATAGCTATTTTTGCCTTGAATCAATGCTGGTGTGATGTTTGCTATTGTGGTAGCTACTATAACGCTATATTGTGTTTTCGCTGTAAAACACTTAGAAAATCTGAAATATTGTCTTGATTCACAAGATCTGTGTCTTTCATCTGCTGCATGCTGTGTATTTTTAAGAAATGTTTTATGATGAGTAATTAGCTAATACACGATGGTCTCTGTAGTTATTCTAGTCGCTTTGGTGAGAGTTGGGATGGTGGCTGCAATGGTAAACTATGATTTATACCTGAAATATGCACATTTTTCTAACAAAACATATGCTATACAATAAATATGTTATCAGACTGTCATCTGATGAAGTTGTTTCTTGGTTAGTGGCTATTTATATCTTTATTTGGCCGAATTTGTGATAGCTACTGATGGAGTAAAAAAATGGTGGAGTAAGAAAAGTGGTGTCTTTTGCTAACGTGGTTAGCTAATAGATTTACATATTGTGTCTTCCCTGTAAAACATTTTAAAAATCAGAAATGATGGCTTTATTCACAAGATGTGTATCTTTCATTTGGTGTCTTGGACTTGTGATTTCATGAACATTTTATTATATGATATCCCTGTGGCTTTAGGCTAGGCTATGCTAGTCAGCTTTTTTGATGGGGGGGATCCGGGTTTGGGAGGTGTTAGAGGTTAAGTAAAAGTAAGGATAACTTAATAGAAAATGACTCAAGTAAAAGTGAAATTCACCCAGTAAAATACTACTTGAGTTAAAGTCTAAAAGTATTTGGTTTTAAATGTACTTAAGTATCAAAAGTAAATGGAACTTCGAAAATGTACTTAAGTATCAAAAGTAAAAGTATAAACCATTTCAAATTCTGTATATTAGGCAAACCAGGAAGGACAATTTTCTTTTTTTGTTTTAATTGACGGATAGCCAGGGGCACACTCCAACACTCACACATAATTTACAAACGAAGCATTTGTGTTTAGTGAGTCCGCCAGATCAGAGGCAGTAGGGATGACCAGGGATGTTCATTTGAGTGTGTGATTTCGACCATTTTCCTGTCAAAATGTAAAGAGTACTTTTGGGTGTCAGGGAAAATGTATGGAATAAAAAGTACATTATTTTCTTTAGGAATATAGTGAAGTAAAAGTTGGCAAAAATATAAATAGTAAAGTTCAAATACCCCCCAAAAACTACTTAAGTAAAAATACTTTAAAGTACTACTTAAGTACTCTACACCACTGTGATATATCAAAAACATGTATTTAACCTTTATTTAATTAGGCATGTCAGTTAAGAACAAATTCTTATTTATAATGACGGCCTACCCCGGCCAAACCGTCCCCTAACCTGGCCGACGCTGGGCCAATTGTGCGCCGCCCTATGGGACTCCCGATCACGGCCGGTTGTGATACAGCCGGGATCGAACGCCACTCAGGATTAATGATGGGTTATGCATAATATAATACGCTTCTAACTTATAGCCTCTGTCTCTTGCGCAATATGCACCTACCTGTGTTCAGCTGGCCTCTCCTAAAAAAAATGCTCCTTAGCTCTTGGAGTCCCATGCAAGAAAATATAGACTAGAATAGCTTGCTTATTTATTTGTTTGCATTTCTTATAACAATAGACTATTCGAAGAGGGATGCAAGCTCGTTTGCTGAACGTTAAGTACAGCAGCCAATAGAACACGTGTAGTTTGAAAGAAGAGCAAACGCACAATGGCGGTAGGCTATAGCAGTTACATATTCAGACCCATAACCACTCAATCTTCATGAAGAGAACTGAAAGTATTTTGCATCTAATTCTAGTCCTATATTATTCAAGGATGTCAGAATGATGAAGATAAGGACAACAGAACATATTTAATTTAACTGTTGAAAGCGAGGAAGGAATGAAGCAACAGCAGAGAGGTAGATGAGGTCGGCTAATAACATTAGGTGACATATTATGAAAGGTATATATGCGTCAGCCTACTAATTATCCAAATTGTTACGAGATGTCGGCAAGCCAATAGATGGCGCTGCTGTTATGTGTATCTGAGTGTTATACTCTATAGTGTGAGTGAGCCAAGTTAGACATTACACCTTTTTCCCCTCAGGAGACTGAAAAGATTTGGCATGCGACCCCAGATCCTCAAAAAGTTCTACAGCTGCACCATCAAGAGCATCCTGACCGGTTGCATCCCCTCCTGGTATGGTAACTGCTCGGCATCTGACCATAAGGTGCTACAGAGGGTAGTGCGTACGGCCCAGTACATCACTGGGGCCAAGCTTCCTGCCATCCAGGACCTCTAAATGTCTCACTGTCTCCCTGTCTGCACTCATGGATTTTTTGAAAAATCAACATGTCTATGGTAGTAATCTCTAAGATTATTACCTAGTTGATAAAGTTTATCTCGATACCCTCAATGATCCTGAATCACCACAGATGTCATATATCCTGTCCTGTTGGCTTAGAATATGTCCTAAATACTTAACATAAGTCTACCATTATTAAACTTATTCTTGCTAACTTTATAACCGTATTCAACACAACCTATAATAATACTATTATATCAATTTCACAGTCTTGTTGTGTTAAATTTCTTACACTGCATACAACACCAGCTGACTACCTAAGGGAGAATAAAACTTAGCTAGGTAATGTATAAAAATACTACTACGGGTCAAAAGATGAAATAGAATTTCAAATGACATAATCAGATCAAAATCACTACTCTGAAAAACTCCACAAAGAAAAAATATTGTACTCTTATGGTCATAGGAAGAGAGACTTAAGGAAGTCTACCCTTAGTCAAAGGTCATGCCCTATCTTTCTTCTCATTGGTTCAAATTACAAATATGTCAAAGAACTATAAACTCCATCATAATTATCAATTACACAAATTACCTTAAAATCAGTATTACAAATGACCTTAAAACCTTTTCTCAATAGGGGGGCGCTATTTTCACTTTGTAAAAAATCGTGCCCAAATTAAACTGCCTCGTACTCAATTCTTGCTCGTACAATATGCATATTATTATTACTATTGGATAGAAAACACTCTCTAGTTTCTAAAACCGTTTGAATTATATCTGTGAGTAAAACAGAACTCATTTTGCAGCAAACTTCCTGTTAGGAAGTGAAAAATCTGAAATCGAGGCTCTGTTCCAGGGCCTTCCTATTAATTTGCCTGAAATCTATGGATCTACATGCACTGCATACGCCTTCCACTAGATGTCAACAGGCAGTGAGAGGTGGAATGGGGTGTCTAACTTGATCTGAGGCCGAACAAGAGCTTTTGGAATGACGTGAACAGAATTTTCATTGTCTTGGAAGGCGCGAGAAGGGACCCCAGATTGCGTTCTGAAAAGCTTTCGGTATAGACGTTAGATATCTCCGGCTCTGATTTTATTTGATATATGTGTTAAAAACATCATAAAGTAGTTATTTTAAACCGAGTTATATCAGTTTATTGAACGTTTATTGCGATTTTCGGCATTTTCTTTTCTTTGCGTTATGTGAAGTTGGGCACGTTTGCGCCACATGGCTAGCTTTGGTTGCTAATTCGACAGGAGAAGAGGACATTCTACAACCAAACAACGATTATTCTGGACAAAGGACAACTTGTACAACATTCTGATGGAAGCTCATCAAAAGTAGGAACCATTTATGATGTTATTTCGTATTTCTGTTGAAAATGTTTGTCATATTTTCCGCCCTGATTTTGGGCGCTGTCTCGCTATAACGTAAGCTGTATGTCGTACTAAAGTTATTTTTAAAAATCTAACACAGCGGTTGCATTAAGAACTAGTGTATCTTTCATTTGCTGTACAACATGTATTTTTTAGTAAAGTTTATGATGAGTTATTTGATTAGATTAGGTGACTCTCCAAGATTTCTCCGGACAATTTTGTGCATTTTGACTACGTATTCACATTGTAAAACCACGATTTGTACCGCTAAATATGCACATTTTCGAACAAAACATATATGTATTGTGTAATATGATGTTATAGGACTGTCATCTGATGAAGTTTGTCAAGGTTAGTGAATAAATTTATATCTTTTGCTGGTTTTTTCGCTATCGCTACCTTTGCGGTGAATGAATGCGGTTGTGTGGTTGGCTATTGTAGTAAGCTAATATAATGCTATATTGTGTTTTCGCTGTAAAACACTTAAAAAATCTGAAATATTGGCTGGATTCACAAGATGTTTGTCTTTCATTTGCTGTACACCAAGTATTTTTCATAAATGTTTTATGATGAGTATTTAGGTATTTCACGTTGCTCTCTGTAGTTATTCTAGCTGCTTTGGTGATATTTGTGATTGTAGCTGCAATGTAAAACTATGATTTATACCTCAAATATGCACATTTTTCGAACAAAACATATGCTATACAATAAATCTGTTATAAGACTGTCATCTGATGAAGTTGTTTCTTGGTTAGTGACTAATTATATCTTTATTTGGTCGAATTTGTGATACCTACCTATGCGGTAAAAAAATGGTGAAAATATGCGGTTGAGTCTTTTGCTATTGTGGTTAGCTAATAGAAATACATATTGTGTTTTCGCTGTAAAACATTTTAAAAATTGGAAATGATGGCTGGATTCACAAGATGTGTATCTTTCATTTGGTGTCTTGGACTTTGTCACGATCGTCAATGGGAGAGAGTGAGGACCAAAATGCAGCGTGTGGAAAGTACATCTTCTTTATTTAAGAAAGAAGACGAAAACGAAACGAACACTATACAAACTAAATAAACAACAAAACAGACGACCGTGAAGCTATTCAAACATAAGTGCTGACACTAAACACTTAGACATAGACAATTACCCACAAATGCATGATGCCCATGGCTGCCTTAAATATGGCTCCCAATCAGAGACAAATGAAAGACATCTGTCTCTGATTGAGAACCACTCAGGCAACCATAGACATACCTAGACACATTCACTCAACCATAGACATACCTAGAAACATTAACTCAACCATAGACATACCTAGAAACATTCACTCAACACAAACTCATACACTACACCCAACACCCCCTTTACCATATAACCACCCAAAACGACAAAACACAAACATTCCCCATGTCACACCCTGACCTAACTAAAATAATAAAGAAAACAAAGAATACTAAGGCCAGGGCGTGACAGACTTGTGATTTCATGATATTTATATGCTAGTATTTACTTGTGGCGCTATGCTAGGCTATGCTAGTCAGCTTTTTTACTGATGAGGATGCTCCCGGATCCGGGATTGTGACCAAGTAGAAGTTAAATTCATTACCCAAATGGCCCTCCCATGAGGCTGATCAGACCACACAGGAAAGCCATGATAGAGGTCAAAAGTCATTTCTTACTATATTAGACAAATTAAAGAAAAGCCGTCAAACATTTTCTACATGTATCCCAGGTTCCCAGAACATTCCTTTATCCAAAAAATTCACGTGTTTAATTAAAACTCAGAAAACAAAACTTCTAAAATTCCATGTGTGTGTGTACCCCTTTAAGATATCGTGGCTCTAGGAAAAATGGAAATCTCCTTTAAGATATCGTGACACTCCTTCTGTCTTTACAGAGTCTGAAGTTCCAATGTATGCAGATGATACAGTGATCAAATAGTAAGCAACAAGCTACACAAGAACTCACTACAAAGAAAACAACTGATGCCCCTGAGACAGATGTCTATGTATCAGGGGAAAAGCTCCAGGTGGTATCTGATGCCCTGAGACAGATGTCTATGTATCAGGGGAAAAGCTCCAGATGGTATCTGATGCCCCTGAGACAGATGTCTATGTATCAGGGGAAAAGCTCCAGGTGGTATCTGATGCCCTGAGACAGATGTCTATGTATCAGGGGAAAAGCTCCAGGTTGTATCTGATGCCCCTGAGACAGATGTCTATGTATCAGGGGAAAAGCTCCAGGTTGTATCTGATGCCCCTGAGACAGATGTCTATGTATCAGGGGAAAAGCTCCAGGTGGTATCTGATGCCCCTGAGACAGATGTCTATGTATCAGGGGAAAAGCTCCAGGTGGTATCTGATGCCCTGAGACAGATGTCTATGTATCAGGGGAAAAGCTCCAGATGGTATCTGATGCCCCTGAGACAGATGTCTATGTATCAGGGGAAAAACTCCAGGTGGTATCTGATGCCCTGACACAGATGTCTATGTATCAGGGGAAAAGCTCCAGGTTGTATCTGATGCCCCTGAGACAGATGTCTATGTATCAGGGGAAAAGCTCCAGGTTGTATCTGATGCCCCTGAGACAGATGTCTATGTATCAGGGGAAAAGCTCCAGGTGGTATCTGATGCCCCTGAGACAGATGTCTTTGTATCAGGGGAAAAGCTCCAGGTGGTATCTGATGCCCCTGAGACAGATGTCTTTGTATCAGGGGAAAAGCTCCAGGTGGTATCTGATGCCCCCGAGACAGATGTCTTTGTATCAGGGGAAAAGCTCCAGGTGGTATCTGATGCCCTGAGACAGATGTCTATGTATCAGGGGAAAAGCTCCAGGTGGTATCTGATGCCCCTGAGACAGATGTCTATGTATCAGGGGAAAAGCTCCAGGTGGGATCTGATGCCCCTGAGACAGATGTCTTTGTATCAGGGGAAAAGCTCCAGGTGGTATCTGATGCCCTGAGACAGATGTCTATGTATCAGGGGAAAAGCTCCAGGTTGTATCTGATGCCCCTGAGACAGATGTCTATGTATCAGGGGAAAAGCTCCAGGTGGTATCTGATGCCCCTGAGACAGATGTCTTTGTATCAGGGGAAAAGCTCCAGGTGGTATCTGATGCCCTGAGACAGATGTCTATGTATCAGGGGAAAAGCTCCAGACGGTATCTGATGCCCTGAGACAGATGTCTATGTATCAGGGGAAAAGCTCCAGGTGGTATCTGATGCCCTGAGACAGATGTCTATGTATCAGGGGAAAAGCTCCAGGTGGTATCTGATGCCCTGAGACAGATGTCTATGTATCAGGGGAAAAGCTCCAGGTGGTATCTGATGCCCTGAGACAGATGTCTATGTATCAGGGGAAAAGCTCCATCCGATTTTAAGTACCACGGCATCATACTTGATTCCAACCTCCCTTTTAAAAAGCAAATGAAAAAGGTAACTCAAATAACCAAATTCAACCTAGATAACTTCCAAAACATATGAAATTGTTTGACTACAGAGGTAACAAACTGTACTTCAAATCTATGATACTCCCCTACTTAAAATACTACTTGACTAGTTTGGCCCAAGCTTGCTTTACAACATTAAAACCCATTCAGTCTGTCTACAAACAGTCTCTCAAAGTGCTTGATAGGAACGCCCTGCCATTAGACACACACAACTGTGATTAATGTGCACTATCCCTGTAAAATAAAATTAACTCAACCTGCAATCCACTTTACTGACCTGAGATTGTTCCACGTAATGGAAACAGATTATAATGTTAGAATACATTAACTTCCTGCTCAATTTCACTGGTGTTACCTAAACAATCAAACCAAGAATCAATAACCAGAAACTATCACAAAACTTTTTACCATTCAACTATTCAGACCTGAATCCCTTACAGCCAAATATATAGCCCAGCGAGCACAATTAACTCACCTATTCTTACCAGTAGGCGAAAATATAACCCCTACTCAAACAACGTTCTGCCTTACCTCTTTCGTAAGATTAAAACACATTTTTCAACTTCCTCTTCTCTTTCGGCTTCACACTTATGAAATGTCCAAGACTTAAAAGTAACATGTAATTCGCCAAATTTATAACCTACATCAGTCAATCCACAAGAATAAAAAATAAAAACATTTCGGTGGGCACAACTCTATCGCAATTATCTCTCCGCTATTATTTAGAATTCATTAGATTTAGGTAAC
Organism: Salvelinus namaycush; assembly: GCF_016432855.1. Taxonomy (NCBI): domain Eukaryota; kingdom Metazoa; phylum Chordata; class Actinopteri; order Salmoniformes; family Salmonidae; genus Salvelinus; species Salvelinus namaycush. The sequence goes on along the minus strand of NC_052340.1, from coordinate 3,734,240 downwards.
TGTTTCTGCTATGATTCAGTCATTTAAATACGACTCCATTCTCAATACGTCATTCCAGCAGACCATTTAGGCAACAGACAACGTATTACATCGAAATCGCCTCGCTATTATTTAGAATGAATTAGTCTTTCAGTTTAAACTAAACAAGCTATTAAAACGTTCAGTTTATATCTTAAACACTAACAACCGTACCTTTCCAGATTTTAGTCAATTGGTGCATAGGCTGGGATACAAACCCGGGTCTCCCGCGTGGTAGGCAAAAGTTATACCCCTGGACCACCAAAGCTATTGAAATAGCAAAGACTCCTAGCCAATAACCCTATTTATAATTGTCTGTAGTCGTAAAATCAGGCACGTACTTCCAAGACAATTCCCAGAAAATAGCCCTAAATTAAAGGTCCAAGCATTTCTCCGCCGATGATTCTCCTTACTCTCTCTCTCGTTGTCTCTGCCTCTCTCTTTCTCTCTGTATGTCCCCTTATCTTCTCTTTTCCTTTCCTCTCTTGACTTTTTTCACTCTCTCTATCTCCTACTCAGAATTTAGGAATTATTACTATTGTGACTTTTGATAAGTTATTAGGTCTCACACGCACATAATTTTCCCCCTGCTGATATCCTTCTTGTAACTTTCTCTCACCCTTTCTCTCACCCACTTGCCTTCTTTTCCGGGCTTCAGACAGCCAGGTATCTAACCCTCGACCTGCTGTTTCCCTTGACTATCTACACATGTCTTATGTATCTACTTTATCATTAATTCAAATTTTTCTACATCTAGACGTCTCTCAAATTCGTACTTCTTTCTCCATTTTGGGCACTAGATTTCCCTCTCATCCCCGGTTAATTCCGGGACCTCCTTTGAGGATTTACTACCCATGTAAATGAATTAACTTTCCTTGTTATTCTGATTCTTCTCAATCTATGTGTATGTGCTTTTAAAACTCTGATCTCTTCTCACAATTGATGTGTATGTCACTACTCCCTATGTGTGTGCTCCCACTCTATGCTCCCAATCTATGTGTATCTCTTAACCTATGTGTGCTTTTCCTTTCTTGAAACTTTATCTATAGAGGTGTCTTTCGATCGGACATTAGGTCTCACACGTCTACAACTATAAGCTATTTTCCAGGGGTCGTAAGGCCATAGTTAGCAGCCTATTTTTCTGTTGTTCCTTGTGATATCTCGTATCTCACCCCGCTATATTAGGCTTCCCTTTTCCTTTCTTCCCTTTTGGACTTTCAGTATTGTCTTTTGAATCGAATCTATGGTTAATTCACTCTTGTTAATTGACCATTTGAGTTATTTTGTTCGTATAGAATTACCGTCCTCTCTCACAAAACCTATTTTATATCCTCGCCTCAATTTAGGACTGTATTTAGGTATGTCTTTTGAATCGGATCTATGGTTAATTTACCACATGTTAATTAACCATTTAAGTTATCCTATTTGCACAAAATCACTGTCCTCTCTCACAGCACCTATTTTATATCCCTTGTTAATAACCTCTCAGCCTTTTCTCACAGACCTCAATTATTAAGCTAGTTTTATTTATGGTAGTGCACATGTACCTCAGGTCTTCGCGGACCTGATCCCTTATCGATATCGTTAATACACAAAGTAAAAACCGTCTCAGTGAATCTGTTTAGAATACCTAAGTTCCTATCCTTGATTAATTCTAGGTGTTTAGAATATCAAGTCCAAGATGTCTTAAAATAGTCCCCCAAATTCGTGAATAAAGATTTATTGACCTTATCTTGTAGGCTGGGGAAAGCAATGTCGGTTGTATTCCGTCACTGTCTCTGTCGATCTTAGATATATACCAGCCTGTTATGGAATCCTAATGTCAGGGGACAGGTCTTTATTTTACGGGTCAACGACCCGCCCGTGCATGGTTTTCGGCGTGTTACCTTCGGACGACAGGGACAGATATTGGAATCCGGCTCGAAGGACCAAATTGTTATGAGAATTTTATTATCAATGTTCATAAACTTCAATTAATCTACTCAGTCTGCAACCCAGAGTTTGTAAGATTCTGGTTGAATGAAACAGACAAGAGTCCCAGCTTACAATAGTCAAAATGTTTATTCACGGGAACGTTCCAACATCAAAAATGCAAACCCAGTCTTTATAACACACAGAAACAAGTTCAAATCTTAAGCTATGCCTTGCTCAGACAGTCAGTGTTTTTCCACTACACAGATACATTGTTTAATCTGCAACATGTTTCATAATTTTCTGCAAACCTAACAGTTTCTCCACTCCACGGGTGGAGACAATGTCCTGTAAGGAACACAGTGGTACAGCTTGTCTGTCGATAGCTCCTCTTATCATTTGTTTCACACTTGCACCCTGCTTACGTACTAAAAAGGAACAAAAGGTCCTTGTTCTAATTCTGACTAAAACTACACACACATCAGATTATAGTTTTATGATTCTAATAAATTTCATACAATTATATGGTTTCAGAGTGGAATTACTTAATCATTATCTTTAAACATATTAATTATTTTAATCAGACACACATGCCTGTGACATACCCAACATCATCCAAGGACAAACCGTAAGGGTCCTTCTCCACCCAAACAACTCAGCCAGCACTTGGATGCTGGGCATATGCACTGATCAACTCAGTGACCGGTCATATGAAGTACCAATGAACGGTAAAAAATACAGCAGAAACAGAAAAGAGATTCATCCAGTGTCTGAACAACTCAGGATCCCCCCCAATCGCCATCCAAACAAACATGGATGAGGATGACTGGGGCCTATGAAACGAAACCGCCAACCAGGCAGGTGGTGAACAGGCTGCTGATATGGAAGCTGCCCCACTGCCTGAAAATCTTACTCTGAGACACACCAGAACCAGAGCCGCCTGTGAGATGATGTTTAATCTAAAAGGTTATATTTTGTATTTATTTTTTTGTAAGAGGGAAGCAAATTAGAGTAGTCTGTTTATGGACTTTAACGTTTATGCTTATTGAAGGTGCTTGCATAAGAACACAGTCTAACCCCAGTTCTCTGTCTAGGAGTTAAAATGTTACGAGATGTCACCAAGCCAATAGATGGCGCTGCTGTTATGTGTATCTAAGTGTGATACTCTATAGTACGAGTGAGCCAAGTTAGGCATTAATTACAATGCACTGAATGGCACTGTATGCATGCTACACAATGATGCTAAAGTAGACATTCTTAGCAACATTACCTTGTGCTTGTACGGAATAAATCAGCATACAAAACACAAATAGGCCCCATTATATTCAAAATTCGCTAGCCTATACTTGTAACTTTGTAGGTTGCATGTTCTCTCCCTGCTTGGTCATGGTTTGAACGATGTGCGTAATTCCAGTCCATATAATACAATACAGTAATACAGTTCCCATTAAAAAAATATTAGCCTACTGGAGCTAGTTTCATTTATTTACCCAAGAGAGCATATAGCTAGCTACAGCTATGGGCTTGTTTTTCTGTCGTGCATAATGTGCAGTAGTAGTCTGCAGTATATCATATATGTATTGGATAACAACACAATCATTTGGTCTTTTTTGGGCTTGGACTCATAAAATGTATTTAATGTATGGCTCATCAGGCTCAGGTAGCATCAGGCTTGAATTTTCAATCAAAGCTCTAATCAAATCCAGACATAGGCCTTTATATTTATATGCTTCATAATGCTTTTGAATGACATTTCCAGTTTCGGCAGGCAATACTGGGTTACACAGGACAAAAGTGATTTAATCTCGGGATGGATCATTTGTAAAACACTGGGCAAATATTCAACCCTAATCTGCACACAATTCCCAGAAGCTGAAAATGTCCCAGTTCTTCCATGGTCTCACCATACATGTCACCCATTCAGCATGTTTGTGATGCTCTGGATCGACGTGTAGGACGGTGCGTTCCAGTTCCCGCCAATATCCAACAACTTCACACAGCCATTGAAGAAGTGTGGGACAACATTCCACAGGCCACAATCAACAGCCTGATCAACTCTATACAAAAGGAGATGTGTTGCTCTGCATGAGGCAAATGGTGGTCACACCAGATACTGACTGGTTTTCAGATCCACTCCCCTATTTTTTTCCCAAAAGGTGATGCATATCTTTATTCCCAGTCATGTGAAATCCATTGATTAGGGTCTAAGGAATTTATTTCAATTGAAATATGAATTGTAACTCAGTAAAATCTTTGAAATTGTTGCATGAAACATGATATTTTTGTTCAGTGTATATGTACAAAGAAACAAGACAAACACTTTAACGAGCTGTGGCTCTTTTTGGAAAGGCAGTGTACCATTAACGACCATCTAAGTGGCTGATTCTTTAAAAATCTACATTTCAATTTCTGGCAGCAGTCAATTGTGTGAGCAGCTTTCTTCATCTTGGATGGGTTACCAAATATTGTCCCCACTGCTCTACCAGAATCAAGTCATTCAAATAATACAAAAACACATTATAGTTTTATAGGCTAAAAAATGTGATGAATTCTTTAGAATAAGGTCTTAGTGGCTGACTGCTGCATGTATGCAGTAGTGAAAGTTGTCATCGCAAAGTGACAATGAATAACAACGTCTCGTTGGAAAACACTTGCGTGTGTCTGCGTATTCTGTGGGTATGTACGCATCTATAATATTCAGTTGCCCGAGTGAAAATTGCTTCACTCCAGGTGGAAGCGTGCACGCACACGTCTCCTGCGAAGTGAGTCATATCATCAAACATCCTTATCTTAGAATTAAGTCACACTTAAAGCACCCTAATTACACGCATATCACAAACAGGCAACACTTCTAGGTGAAACTGAGCATCAAGTAACAGAAAATTGCATGAAATCGTGAAGACGTGTGACTCAACGAGACAAATGTCCTTGCAACACACCTTGCAGGAAAAGGTCACTCTTTTGTAACATAACTGATGCAGCAAAGGTGGTGCATGGAAATGACATTGAAAATATAATTGTATATTATTGGCAAGAAGAAACGGTCACTTGAAGACATCAACACACCTTTACTGAGATCAGAGATCCTATCTCCATCTTATCTTATACATTGGCACAATAACTTAATATGCCAAGAGGCAAAATTAGAAAAACTATGGCTTGTCGGTAGCTCAAACTGAAGTGACCCTCCTGAGATGTGACAGTGCACTCCTTTGTCTAGAACTTCAAATTAGGTAATTGACATGTGCATGTGGAAAATGTGACAATCAATTACCATCCCGCTCTCTTCTCGGTCTTCATTTCATTGCAGAATGTCTTCAGGAAAGGCAGGAGATGTGTCACTCAAAGGAGAATAAGTAATTAGAGGCTTCTGTTTCCTTTCCAACAAGACATGTAAAATCAAGTAATGTGCACACACTGTCAAGTAGTCTAGACTTAACTCAAAACCCTTGATAACTATATAAGTCAAATTCCAAAGCAGATTTAGTTATTCTTCAGACATTGCTTTGCAGTAACAGGATACAATGTCATTTTCTCTCAGGTATATTTAGCTATCAACCTTTGACAGTAGCTGAGCTTTCAGACCGATGCCCGGAGAACATTTTTAATGAGATATGTTGAGCTGAATCAGATAATAACAGACTAGATACACATTTAGCAGCAAAATATCTCCTTGTTTAAGACAGAACACTGATGTCATTGCATGTTTCAGGGTGGGTCCTGCTCATGTCTATCTGGTAGATGGTAAAAGACTGGCCCCTACTGGTGTATGTCAAGTGAACGAATCTTCCCATCGGAGGAAAAGGACAACCTGATTGCCTTGATCTTGATTAATGAAGTCATGATATTGCTAAATCCATTCCATGTAAAAACAGTTGAAATCGGAGAAATACAAAACTACTGTATATGGGTCAAAATGAATTTACAGTTACCTAACAAAAGCTTAGCAACATGTTCCTACATAGTCAAACTCATAGGCCACACTATTTTGTTCACTACCTACCTGATTGGTCAGTATTGAGCAAAAGTGTAGAGAAAAAGCTGTACATTTACTATGACGTTACATTTTATGAGTAGGCTAACTCCATGTTCCGCCAATAGTTACCTCACTGACGGAAAATGGTGCTGAAAAAACTCCCACAGCCACAGGGCAGTATGTCCTGCAGTCAAAGTAACTATTTCTGTCCCATCTTGTCTCCTTGTTTATCAAATAGTTTTAGTGATTTATCTACAGGATCAGAAGTAAGAGAAGGTGAGAACATTGAAAGGCCATCCCCATTTCTGACCACAAAGCCACATTGGGGGGGTAAAAACCTAAGCAAAGAGAACAGGATTAAAGGAATAAACCGTGTTAAGTTTTAGAAATGTCATGGCATTTTTTATTAAAGTTATGCATAACCTTCCAACTTGATCATTTATAAATGTGTGAACTTGGTGACATTATCAGATCACTGGCACATCAGCAGTAGCATGGGCAGCACAGAGGGGGAAACCAGGCATTATTACCAATGGGAGTGGGGTGGGGGGTGAGTTTTAGCCAGGTGTAGAAATGCACTGAGGACCAGGACAGAGCCCCTGACTTTGGCATGCTGCTTAAACACCATCCTATGGGGGCTCCACGCAAAGTGCAACTCTATGCCCTCTCAGTCCAAGCATATTCTTCCTATGTTCATTAAGGATAGGATAGCGTGTGCACCGACGCGGGTGGAGCAGCCTAAAAGGAGGTCCAAATGGCCCAAAAAAAAGCATGCAAGCAACATGGGAAAACACAAGAGAAAATAAATACATCTTGGGATAAAAAAAAAAAAGTAATACATTATCTTAAAATGTTCCTTTTTCTTCTCGCTTTTTTTTTGTGTATAATATATATCCTAAACACACAGCTTTGTACATTTTGGTATAGTTCTCTTTCTTGCAGGGATGACTAGGAGTAGAGAGAAAGGAGGGGAGACACTGGGCGACCCACCGCCATTGGAGTGGGGACACGCAGCAGAGGGGGTGCAGGGCCAGGGGGAAGGCGGGGCTAGGTTCGGGACAGTCCCTCTTCCCTGATTGCCTTGTGCTGACGGATGGAGCGGGGGGGGGGGGGGGGGGAGATCCAAAGAAACCACCCTTCCTCCAACTGTCTCTCGCTCATGCTCAGTCTCTCGGGGAGAACCACGGTGGGAGGAGGAAGAGGGTACTCAGCAGTTGAGTGGACAAGCTAATAGAGGACATCCATGTCAACGAGACAGCAGGGAGGCAGAAATCAACTCTTCCATCTTCACGTCCTCCCTTACGGCCTGATGCAGGGGCCGGGGAGGGGAGGGGTGGGATTTCCGTGACTATCTCTTATCTAGGAACAAGATAATAACAGAAAGGGCCAGGGCAGTCAGACCATAAACAATAACTCAGCTGTCACACCTCGCATGCTCTTGGGTTTTCTAATAAATACTGAGGCACTGAAAGGGAGAAAAGGAATCAGTAAGACTACAGCCATGTTACCTTTGTTATCGTCCATGTCTGTCGATGACCTGGCCGGCCTTTGGCGTAGTAGACTGTGATACTTGGCCTCTACCTCCTGAGAGAAAACAAACAAGCAGGGATCAGTCTGCAATCAGATTTGATACGCACTAAAGTCACATTTACTAATGAACCCTAAGCCTACAATTTCCTTGGCACCGCGGCAATTGAATAAACATAATACAAAAATCCCCATCAAAATCTGTCTGTTTAAGCTAGAGATGTTTTTGTTGTTGCATGGGCTGCGTCTCAATCCACCCTTCTGAATCTGCGGTGAAAGGTGGCAGAGCTAAAGCGATGTTTGTCAGACCATGAGACATCCTCACAAAAATGTCTGTAGCATCCGAACAGTGTGGCATACATTATGAACACGCTGTTGAAAGATGACTCTCACCAACACGTACGCCCTCTCCGTTTTGGTCTCGGACGCCCACAAGCCTCACAAGACTAATCTGAGTTCCCTGATACCAGTTAAGAAGAATGGAAGTATATATGGAGGTAGTTTATTATCTAAACTATGGGGATAAATACATGTAAAAAATGTTTTACAATAATTTCCTGATATTTCTTATATCGCTCAGATATAGGACAGACCCTTCAGAACAAACTTCCTTTTTATTTTTGGGGGGACTATCTGTTGTTCCATGTAGTGAATCTGTTATTCAATGCTTTTCTATTGGCTAATAGCAGTGATGCCAAATTCAATGTTTCATCCCCCCCGGCTTAGACAGGGCTCAGACTTTAGAGGGTTAATCAACCACTCACCCAGTTAATCAACCAACGTCAGCAAATCAGTCAGTCAGTCAGTCAGTCAACCAACGTCAGCAAATCAGTCAGTCAGTCAACCAACGTCAGTCAACCAACGTCAGCAAATCAGTCAGTCAGTCAGTCAACCAACGTCAGCAAATCAGTCAGCCAGTCAGCCAGTCAACCAACGTCAGCCAGTCAGTCAGTCAGTCAACCAACGTCAGCCAGTCAGTCAGTCAACCAACGTCAGCCAGCCAGTCAGTCAGTCAACCAACGTCAGCCAGTCAGTCAGTCAGTCAACCAACGTCAGCAAGTCAGTCAGCAAGTCAGTCAGTCAGTCAACCAACGTCAGCAAGTCAGTCAGTCAGTCAACCAACGTCAGCCAGTCAGTCAGTCAGTCAACCAACGTCAGCCAGTCAGTCAGTCAGTCAACCAACGTCAGCCAGTCAGTCAACCAACGTCAGCCAGTCAGTCAACCAACGTCAGCCAGTCAGTCAGTCAGTCAACCAACGTCAGCCAGTCAGTCAGTCAACCAACGTCAGCCAGTCAGTCAACCAACGTCAGCCAGTCAGTCAGTCAGTCAGTCAACCAACGTCAGCCAGCCAGTCAGTCAGTCAGTCAGTCAACCAACGTCAGCAAGTCAGTCAGTCAGTCAACCAACGTCAGCCAGTCAGTCAGTCAGTCAGTCAGTCAACCAACGTCAGCCAGTCAGTCAGTCAACCAACGTCAGCAAGTCAGTCAACCAACGTCAGCAAGTCAGTCAGTCAACCAACGTCAGCCAGTCAGTCAGTCAGTCAGTCAACCAACGTCAGCCAGTCAGTCAGTCAGTCAACCAACGTCAGCCAGTCAGTCAACCAACGTCAGCCAGTCAGTCAGTCAGTCAACCAACGTCAGCCAGCCAGTCAGTCAGTCAGTCAACCAACGTCAGCCAGTCAGTCAGTCAGTCAGTCAACCAACGTCAGCCAGTCAGTCAACCAACGTCAGCCAGTCAGTCAGTCAGTCAGTCAGTCAGTCAGCCAGTCAACCAACGTCAGCCAGTCAGTCAGTCAGTCAACCAACGTCAGCAAGTCAGTCAGTCAGTCAGTCAACCAACGTCAGCCAGTCAGTCAGTCAACCAACGTCAGCAAGTCAGTCAGCAAGTCAGTCAACCAACGTCAGCAAGTCAGTCAGTCAACCAACGTCAGCCAGTCAGTCAGTCAGTCAGTCAACCAACGTCAGCCAGTCAGTCAACCAACGTCAGCCAGCCAGTCAGTCAGTCAGTCAACCAACGTCAGCCAGTCAGTCAGTCAGTCAGTCAGTCAACCAACGTCAGCCAGTCAGTCAACCAACGTCAGCCAGTCAGTCAGCCAGTCAACCAACGTCAGCCAGTCAGTCAGTCAGTCAACCAACGTCAGCAAGTCAGTCAGTCAGTCAGTCAGTCAACCAACGTCAGCAAGTCAGTCAGTCAGTCAACCAACGTCAGCCAGTCAGTCAGTCAGTCAACCAACGTCAGCCAGTCAGTCAGTCAGTCAACCAACGTCAGCAAGTCAGTCAGCAAGTCAGTCAGTCAGTCAACCAACGTCAGCAAGTCAGTCAGTCAGTCAGTCAACCAACGTCAGCCAGTCAGTCAGTCAGTCAACCAACGTCAGCCAGTCAGTCAACCAACGTCAGCCAGTCAGTCAACCAACGTCAGCCAGTCAGTCAGTCAGTCAACCAACGTCAGCCAGTCAGTCAGTCAGTCAACCAACGTCAGCCAGTCAGTCAGTCAACCAACGTCAGCCAGCCAGTCAGTCAGTCAGTCAACCAACGTCAGCCAGTCAGTCAGTCAGTCAGTCAACCAACGTCAGCCAGTCAGTCAGTCAGTCAGTCAACCAACGTCAGCCAGCCAGTCAGTCAGTCAGTCAACCAACGTCAGCCAGTCAGTCAGTCAGTCAGTCAACCAACGTCAGTCAGTCAGTCAACCAACGTCAGTCAGTCAGTCAACCAACGTCAGCCAGTCAGTCAGTCAGCCAACGTCAGTCAGTCAACCAACGTCAGCCAGTCAGTCAGTCAACCAACGTCAGCCAGTCAGTCAGTCAACCAACGTCAGCCAGTCAGTCAGTCAACCAACGTCAGCCAGTCAGTCAGTCAGTCAACCAACGTCAGCCAGTCAGTCAGTCAACCAACGTCAGCCAGTCAGTCAGTCAGTCAGCCAGCCAGTCAGTCAGCCAGCCAGTCAGTCAGCCAGTCAGCCAGCCAACCAACGTCAGCCAGTCAGTCAGTCAGTCAACCAACGTCAGCCAGTCAGTCAGTCAACCAACGTCAGCCAGTCAACCAACGTCAGCCAGTCAACCAACGTCAGCCAGTCAGTCAACCAACGTCAGCCAGTCAGTCAACCAACGTCAGCCAGTCAGTCAGTCAGTCAACCAACGTCAGCCAGTCAGTCAGTCAGTCAACCAACGTCAGCCAGTCAGTCAGTCAGTCAACCAACGTCAGCCAGTCAGTCAGTCAGTCAGTCAGTCAGTCAGCTATCCATCCATCCATCCATCCATCCATCCATCCATCCATCCATCCATCCATCCATGTACCTTGAGGTGGTTGAGGTTGGTCTGCAGGTTGCGGATGTGGGACAGGACCTGTCGGCTGAAGCTGGAGATGCTGCCTGCCTGTGAGGCAGAGGAGAACCTTAGGCTGATCCCAGAGTCTCCTGCCCCGCAGCCCCGCGAGGCGCTCAGCTGCTTCCCCGTGGCCTGGAGGTCATCGTCCGTGCTGCTCTCCCCCGAGCCCCCATAGCCCTCCAAGACCAGGTACCCTGCTGGGAGACGCAACAACAGGGTCCAACTGATTAGGAACTGAATCAGGTGGGTTGGTGCTGAGCTAGAACAAAAATGTGACTAGTTTCAGGAACTAGGAGTATGTTGCTCGTCACTACTTCACAGTAGAGCCATTTGAACGTAAACTTTATATTTTTATCAAAATGCATTTTTTGGGCAGATATGCCTTCTGGAACATGTGAACTTTCATGTGCCTTAAAAACTGGTATGCCATCTGTAAATACGAATAAAATGGTTAAATTACGAGCCTAGTTGGTATAGCCACAGAAAAAGTAAGCAACCTTCCCACTAGCAATGATTGGCTGAGGTAATGAGTGGGCTGGCTGGACATGCCGAGAGATGAGTTCGGATTGGTCTGCCATGTAGCTCGCGTCTGTCTATTTGAGCTGGTCGGTATGTAATCCTGTCTAACGTTGCTTTAAAAAATATATATTGCGTAGTAGAACTGCATAAGTGTTGCTCTCCACTTTCTGGAGGACCGAGTTTTGAAATCAGTGGAATTAGAGTATGATAGCAAAGGATTACATCTTCAAACTAAGGGCAACCATGGCATCCGTGAGAGAGTGAGAAGCGTCCGTCCATGTAAGCTAGCTACATTCATATATTACATGTTTCTAATTTAGTCAGAAAGTAGTTAGCTAACGTTACCTATCTGGCTCGCTAGTTAACGTTTCGTGTATGATCTGTGTAGTAATATTTTTTGTATCTCAGAGCCATTTGCGTTGCTAATTATTGCCTAATGTTAGCTAGCTAACATTGAACCTGGTTGGATAGCTACCTGCAGATTCATGCAGGGCAGTAACATGAGTTGGGATTATGGTTAATTGTTTATCTAGCATGTCTTAACAAAAGACTCCGTTATGCAAGTAACCATTTCAATAGAATGTCAATGATGTCATTGCAAAAACTGTGGATAGACGTAGCTGGTAAATTCGCTCTGGCTATCTACTCCGATTTCAGAGCACTCTCGTCTGAGTGTGCGCAGAATAACCGACGAATTTACGAACACTCAACACCCGTTGAATATGGCCAGTATCAGTAAACGTTGGCAAAGAAGCGTAAAATTGTTGCCAGCAGCACAGTTGCCGTCACCAACGCTCTGGAAAACATAAAAAACACCCTAACCAGCTCTGCTAGGGCAAGTAAAATGGTCAGAGTGAGCTGCTCTCATTTTTGTCTGGAAGTAGCCTGCAAGCTAGCCAATGTTAGCCAGTTAGCTTGGGTGCTTGACTGCTGTTAGGACAGAACACTCAGATCAACTCTTAAAGAGATGGGTGGGGCTAAAGGTTAAGAGGGTGTGAACGATGCTGAATGTGTATTGACAAAGAAGAGCTATCCAGTAGTAGTACCTGTTAAGTTCATGTTTTAAGTATCCCTATATTTCTGTTATTACGGGGCTATCACTCAGTCAAGAGGGCGCCCGCGCAGGGAGTCTAGTAGTTGATGGACCTAGCCTAGAATGGCATGGCTACCTTGTAGTGTGTTCATACGGTATAGTAAACTTTGTTAAACTGGAACCTTGTCGTTGTGTCATTTCGAGTTAAAAGTACAATTTTCTCAAAAGTGAGGTTACAACTTTATCAACTTTCAAAGCAGAATTTATTTCCCATTGTTCCTCAACTGTAGTGTATGGGATACCATTTTCTAGCTCGGAGTCTCTACTTTTATCCAATGTAAAAAACACAATTTCAAAATTTGCTACGTAAGACCGAATCGAGCCGGTCGTTCACAGATTTGCACCCCCATGGGTCCCCAAGACCAGGATAAAAAAAACACTGCTCTCTCTCTCACACACACAAACTGCAAGTTTACCATAATCCTCGGGGGACTCAAAGAAGCCCGTGTCCCCAGACACCAGGTCCTGAGCCGGGTCCTCAGGGTGGCTTGCCTGGGTGCACCTCCCTGAGCCGCTCTGAACCGCCACCCGGGCCCGGCTGTCCACGGGGGTCCTCAGGGACGTGGTCCTGAGAAGACGCCCGCCCCCCGAGGAGGAGCGCCCGGCGCCTTCGTCCTGTGACATGAGCTGGGTCACAAGGACCTGCTTCAGCGCTGACACTAGAGGACACAGATATGGTTAAGACCAATGGAAGAGTGTGCGTGTGACATTTTAAATGAATAGATTCCCACCCACATAAAATCTATTTATGCAATATGTGTTTAGGGTGGAGAGCTATCCCTGACCAACCAACCTGACAGGGTTCATATAACTAACTATAGTTTTCCTGGTCAGAAAAGTCTTAACCGACTCCAGACCTAGGCGATTGAGGCAAATGTCCTTTCACTCACATGTCTTTAAGGCATCGTCAGCTCTAGAAGGACTGAAGCCCAGACCGTCCGAGTCGCTGAGCCCGTCTATGGCCATGCGGAAGGGCAGCCTATCTGCAAGGTCCGGGTCCCCGTAAGGCCCCTCCTCCCGGTTGGGCTCCTCCTCTTCGGGCTTGAGTCCTTGAAATGGTTTGGTATCTGGGAGAGAGGTCTGCATCTCGCCTCCAGAGGCAGCGCAGCCCTCTTTATTTGGGGAGAGAACAAGGAGACCTTGATGTGCATTCAGTCAACCTAGATGGATTCTACTGGAGCATGTTACTAGTGGAGGCAGGTGGAGGGCGGAACGTAATAGCTGGAATGGAATAAATGATAAGGTATCAAAGACATTTCATACATTCCATTCCAGCCATTGAAAAAAGCATTTCCTGTGTTATAAAGTGACATCAGCTTCCACTGCACATGACACAATGTCCCTAACTGCTGAAGAAGTTCTCAAATACCCCTATAGACGGGGGAACATGGAGAGATGGGGTGCTAGTTTAGATACCTATAGACTGGCTGCTTCCAGAGGAGATGCGGTCCGGGTCCTTACTGAGTTGGGCTATGCCTGCAGTGATGATCTCCACACCGTCTCTCTCTCCACTGACACAGTGGGAGAGAACACAGAGTCAGTATCAGGAGAAGCAAGTTCATGGTCATCATAAAATACATTTGCTGATGAATACAACCAAAGACACCAAAATAAGTTTTATACTGAGAGGAGGAACGTACTCCGTTTGAGGTAAGGGGATGACGCTGTTCGGCTTCACTTTCATGGCGTCCGCTCTCTGGGTGATCTGGCGCTGCCACCTGGTGGAGGGAGGATGACAACACACAGACAGACCGACAAAAACAGATACAGACAAGACGGACAGACACACAGAGACAGAGGTGAGTAGACGATGGGTAAAAGGTGTTCCTTACCACAGACCTAGGATCAGATAACCCTACCTCCATAGCATAACCTTCACTATTAAGACGGGTAAGAAAAAGATCTGACCCTGTATCAGTGGTTAGGTGCAACTTCTACCTACTCCAGTGAATTAAGCTAAACTGAATGGGGTTTTAAAGTTGTGGCTATAATGACTAAACCACAGTATCAGGAGGACTCACATTCTCTGCTCTGATACGGTCTGGGCCATCAGCTCGTAGATCTGGGCCCCGTTGTCCGACATTGAGAGAACAAAGAACGACTTGTTGTCTGTTGGGAGAGGGAATAGCAGGAAAATAGGGTACTCCTGACTGTCTCACATTACATTCTATATAGTGCACTACTTTTGACAACAGTCACATAGGGCTATGGTCAAAAGTAGTCCACTATATAGGGGGATAGGGTGTAATGTGAACTGGGAGTCATTGTGTTTAACAAGGTTGGATCTACAGTACCAGTCAAAAGTTCGCACACACCTACTCATTCCAGGGGTTTTCTTTATTTTTTACTATTTTCTACATTGTAGAATAATAGTGAAGACATCAAAACTATGAAATAACACATATGGAATCATGTAGTACACAAAAAAAGTGTAGATGTGTCCAAACTTTTGACTGGTACTGTAACTCAAACAGATTTCAATAGAACACTAGCATGGACATCTGCATTCCAGGTAGCATGACTACAGGGTGGCCATATTTGTCAGGGAAACGAATGGTATGACTGTATCTCTATGGCAACTCACCTGTGGCCACAGAGCGCACCAGCACCGCGTTGAGCTTGATGATGGGGCTGAAGATGTGCTTGGTGTCGGCGGTGCCAGACAGGTTTTTGCTGTGGCACTTGAGGATGAGCCGCTCGTCCTGCTTCTGCAGCAGCACCAGGATGTCCTCCAGGAGCAGGGTGTACAGCTCTGAGACCAGAAGAGGAGATTAAACCACAGAATTACATAGAACACTACACTGGACATAGATGTCACAATTATATTAGTATTAGATCTCATTAGGCAACAATGGTGTTTCTTTTATAATTTCTCTAATTACATCATGTAGTTTGTTTTAGGGGCCAGGAGTTTTTCCTGACCACATGACCTGACATTGAATTAGTCCGGGTTCTGTTTGCAGTTGTAGTCTACAACTAGGGCCAAGAGTTTTCCCTAGTTGGATCACATTGGTCAGGAAAAACCTCCTTGGCCCTACTTAACCACATAAACGCCTGATAAAGTCAAAAGCATACCAATAGTCTTGTCCTTGTTGACCTTCCATGACAGTGGTCCCTCATGGACCATCTTCTTCTTGGTCAGGTCCAGGTTCTGAGTGTGGAGGGAGGAAAGGTCAAAAGGTCAGATTAGCTGGGCTTACTTGTTTAATCAGATCCCTATTTGCTTTCACTTTGGAAAAAGGTACTCTTCCACCCCAAAGAATGGAGCTGCATGATCTAGTCAAATTTCGAGCACTAGCAGCTGACATTTAAACAAATAATTTCCCCTTTTATAACTGCAGCGGCTCCCTTGCAGAAACCAAAACAAACTAAAATGTTGCTTAAAGTCAATTGTGGCTGCAGACTAAAAGAGCTGTATTGTGAAGTCTTTTTGAGGGCAGGAGCAGAAAACACTTTATAGATCGCCTCACCTTGAGCTCTGAAATCACGGGGTTCTCTGTCTGCTTCAGAGACGAGAGGTCTAACCGCCTCTGGTAGTCCTCCAGCCTCTGTGGAAAGAAAGAGGGAGGGGGAGAAAAAGAGAGTGAGAAAGAGAGGCACACAGAAAAGCAGGCGTAAGCTGGATACTCTGCTGCTACAGGCACTATTACACTCTAACCAACAGACACAAACCCCATATTTTCCCTGCAATCCATCACCTGCCATCATCTCTGCTTTCTCTCAGAGGAACAGTGGGAGAAAAGAGAGGACAGATTTCCAGGTGGCTGAGGCCCTGTAGGCCCGAGCAGGGGTGAAATGAGAAAAGAGCGCTGTGGCTGTGCTGCCGTCCCCTCCGTTCCCAGATGACGCTAAGTCACACCCACCTGCTTGTTTTCAGACTCCTTCACCGCTTGGTTGACGTGATTGAGGATCTTCCTGCAGCAGTCCCCCGCCTTCTTAACCTTATCTTTCTCCACGGTGTCATCTGAAATGAAATTACGAGAGAGAGCGAGAGCTGAATATTTTGTGGAGAAAAACAGAAAACTGCCTCTGTGGGGTACTGACCAACAAATGGATATTTTCCTGCCCCAATTAGCAGCCGATCACTCGGAAATGAAGACCAAGTAGAGGGCATTAACATTCCTAATAGCTGGTACCTACTTTATGTTCAATGCATTTTATGCCCGGAGAACTAAACTACAGCCAAGATTAAAAACGATGGGACCCAAATAATGCGAGAACATCTCACAAAATGCATTACCGACTATGGAAAATGCCAAAATAATAATCTCAGTTTAACCGAGAGCACAGCTGTAATTCGCTAATGGCTGGCGCAATGCCAGCTCTCCCGGGTCACTGAAAATGCCCTAGTTTAGACATGACATACATGTATCACAATTACCATTGCATACACAGGGATGAGCTGGGCTGGCAGCTCCCAACACACATGCACACACAGAGGGCGGTCACTGGGGCACCACAGCGGAAGGACACTGCTATCATTAACGCTGCTGTAAGCGCGCTGCCCTGCATCACCGCGATGGCCTGGTCTGCTCTGAGCCCAGTGCCATCATTACTCATCGTCAGAGTCTAGTACCCTTTTTACACTATCACGCCAAACAGAACCGTACTGTGCTGGCTCATTGTGTTGGCTCACTAGCACGGTTCCAGCAACTACGGTGGGTGTGTAGTCAGCCCAGTACAGTAAAGCTTGGCTTAGTAGAGTGAAAGAGGTTTAGGAATGTGCGTGTGGCCCACCGGTGTACTTGGCGATGTTCTCCAGTAGGAGAGGGTACTTGGTGAGCCTCTGCATCTCCACAGGAATGATGTCCTTCAGTTGGAGTCTTCGACACAGCCGGTTACTCTCAGCTTCCTGCAAACGCACAGTGAAGTTAGGAAAGAAGGCCGCAGGAATGATGAAAAGGGCACCAAATCAAGCAAGATGCATCCTTTTCGCTCATGTCTATACTTCGCCCACCAGTGACTTCAGCTTTGACAGAGCCACATCTCCCATGGTTACTTTATACAACTTATCTTTTAATGTGTCATTTACTTCAAATTCATTTGAACTTTGAACTTAAAATGAACAAATGATTTTCCAAATGCTACCATTGAACTCCTCTTGCTTCCCACAAACATCCCACACCCGGTCACAGACATTGCACTGTAGAGTCTGCAGAAGTGAATTACACAGTCAAATACCTGATCTAAACCTCGAGTAACAGGCAGTGCACAATAGCCCTGTGTTTACTCCAGGCCCAGCGCTGCCCCCTGTCCTCCTCTTCTCTCCTCCATTCCTCCACTTACCTGCATGAAGGAGGTGAAGCGCGAGTCCTTCTTCTGCCTGCTCTTGATGAGCTCCAGAGCGAAGGGCTGGTTGCTGCAGAACGTGCCCACCGCCTGCTTGATCTTCTCCTCCTCGCCCCTGCTGAACTGGAAAACACAGGCGAATCAGGGTCAGTCGCCATGGCAACCGCCGGTCGCCAAGCCAACCCCCTGGCTGTTGCGTGTGTGTGGTGGCAGTGTGCCAGATCGAGGGGTCTAAAATCTCCCACGTACATGCGTTTAGCCAATTCCCTCTGACTATCATTGTTGTCATGATTCTGTCACAGCTATATTTGGGTTATCACGGTTGTCTCCGCGTTCTGGCACGAATGGTCGCCGTGCACCACCCGAGTGGGTGCTTCACATTGCCGGTGGATAAGGCAAGCTTTCCCCTTTCTATGAAAGCAGTTTGAGCACCTGGAAAAGCGCTTTATAAATCCAATGAATGATTATTATATATAGACAGAGGGGTTTGCTAAAGCACATATATATCTGGGACCAGGTTAGTGGATGGGTTCCGCCAGTCCATCTGTGCCACACTATCATTTAACGATTTTACTTCCATTCCGCAAAAACACAGCAACCATCTTTACCCTCCAGTTCCAAGCCAATTAAAAAGATAAGCAATCGCATACAAAAAAGTGGAAGTTTATTCAGCAGTGAAAAGCAATTTCAGGCAATGGCACCGCTTTTGTGATTGTGAGAGAGAGACACTTCTCTCCAACAACACAATTATTACATAAATCATATTCCGTTGGGGGAAAAGGCTTCAAAATAAAAAAATAAAATGAGCTGTACTCACCCAGGACAGCAAGTCGTCTCCTATTTGGTCGATTACGGACGTCTCATTCCTTTTCCGAATTGCTACCATTTGCTCAGATATCCAAACTGAAATTCAAAATGAAAGTGAATGTAAGAGGGTCATTCTGTGTGTGTATGTGTGCGTACATGCTTGTGGTTGTGCATGTACATGCCTGTGTGTGTGTGTGTGTGTGTGTGCGCGCTTATGTCCATGCGTGCAAGTACCATGCAGTTGAACAATGTCCCCCAGGTTGGTGAAGATGTTCTTGATGTCGGCAGGAGGCAGTATGCCCTCTCTGGTGAGCTTCTGGTAGAAGATGTTGTCCAGCACTTTGAGCATCCGCAGGTGGGCCCTCTCAGTGTAGAACAGCTCTGTAGACACAGACAGCTCTAATCACTATTGCAGACACATACTGATAAACGACTACATTAGACAACCACAAAAGGCCGATAAAGAGTGATAATGAGAACGGTTGTTTCAGCTTGTTCTTTGGGGGTTTTGGCCAAGGTTCCTACTAAGGAAAGATGTATTTGTAAAAGTGATATACGAATAAAGTTTGCTTAATTGAGTTGTTTGTTCATTGCACTCTTAACTCGTTACACTCGTAACCGTAGACGGGTTCAAATAGCAGATTTGGACACTGATAAGTACCTAAATTGGGACGCAGTGGCTGTACAGTAACATGTTATACATGACGTCAGAGCTCAAGGTCTCCGCTTCACAGCACAGTACTGGTTTTTATTGACAGCGATTCTAAGAAGTTGACCCCATCCCTCTCGCTAACTGGTCAACTTTCGCAATTTTTTGTTGTTGTCTTGAGTGAGGGAAATGCTGTATATAAATGATTACATAAAGAAGACTTAATGTAGTTTGAAAGATGAGACGTTGAGGATTATAATATATACACCACTGATGTCATACAAGCAAGCCAAACCCCTTTTAGTCCAAATGTGCACTTCATATTTCCAAACTCATTTAATATACAGTGCCAACATTTATGATCACAATGCTTGATGTAGTTACAAGATGACATGGCGTCATACCCTGGGTTGTTCTGAACAGAATGAGTCTACGTCGTATTGTGAAGAAATTTGGCGGCGAAAACGCATCTGAATGCACTCGTGACTCTACGCGCACCAAAATTACGATCTGCTTCTCTGAATTGCCTTGAGAAAGCCCAACACTGAGATTGAATTTTGTAACTTAGCTAGCCATGTTGGCAATAGAACACGCCTTCAAACGATGCCCACCTGACCAGATTGCGATATATAATGGAACCGTTTTAGGCATGATCACTGACAACGATGAGACGGCCTATAGGGAGGAGGTCAGACACCTGACCATGTGGTGCAAGGACAACAACCTCTCCCTCAACGTGATCAAGACAAATGAGATGATGATTGTGGACTACAGGAAAAGGAGGACCGAGCACGCCCCCATTCTCATCGACGAGGCTGTAGTGGAGCAGGTTGAGAGATTCAAATTCCTTGGCGTCCACAACAACAACAAACTAACATGGTCCAAGCACACCAAGACAGTTGTGAAGAGAGCACGACAAACCTATTCCCCCTCAGGAGACTGAAAAGATTTGTCATGGGTCCTCAGATCCTCAAAATATTTTACAGCTGCACCATCGAGAGCATCCTGACGGGTTGCATCACTGCTTGGTATGGCAACTGCTCGGCCTCCGACCGCGAGGCACTACAGAGGGTAGTGCGTACGGCCCAGTACATCACCGGGGCCAAGCTTCCTGCCATCCAGGACCTCTATACCAGGCGGTGTCAGACGAAGGCCCTAAAAATCGTCAAAACCTCCATCCACCCTAGTCATAGACTGTTCTCTCTGCTACCGCACGGCAAATGGTACCGGAGCGCCAAATCGAGGTCCAAGAGGCTTCTAAACAGCTTCTACCCCCAAGCCATAAGACTCCTGAACATCTAATCAAATGGCTACCCAGACTATTTGCAAATAAAATTTGATTTGTTTTCTGAACGCGTTAAACAACAATAGTAATTGTGTAAGGCTGTGATCCAAAGAAAACAACTACAAATCTGCTTGCTCTCGTACCTCAACGGCACAGCTAGGAGAGCTCAAAAAAGCACCTTATAGTTGAAGACTATTAATTGAGTTGAAATTACATGGGACCGGTTCACACTTCACACTGGAGGTGTGTGGCCACTTGGAAACACCAGTTAGACCGCTCACACAAACGCTTGTCATTTGTTTTGGTCTTATGTTGAACCTAACCCAAATTTTCCATTAAAATTCTTGTTACTGAATGCATCCAGATTATTTTAAGATTTCGTTATCAACAAATGCCTCAAAGTACAGTAAATGTAAAATACACATCAAATCAACAGTGTAATGTTTGGATTCAGTCTGGTGTCAGATTATCTGTTTTGTCCTCACCTTTAGTCTAATAATTTTCCAACAATCTCCAAACTGTTCACTTTTGTTTGCTTCCATGTTTATGCATATGCTTTCCATATTTCTTCTGTAAGAAACATTTCAATTTAGACTTATCCATATAGGCCAATTCCCAGGAGTGTAAGCGGTTAACACGGTGATTATTAATATTGAACAATAATCTGCCAACTAAAAAGAGTGAATGACTAACACAGACATACAGTATGTACAGTGCCCTGGGTTTTTCCTAATCATGCAAAGCCAATCACTCGGGCCCAGAGTTTTTCCTGGTCAGGTTACATGGGCCCCATTTATTTATGGTGACTGGGTTACAATTCGAACAGGAAGTTACCGTTAATGACTTCCTGTCTCTTGATCTCATGGGGCTGGAGTCCGGCCAGGACCTCTCGTCCCACCAGCTGCTGCCAGTTGAGGGGGTCGTGCTCAGAGTCAGTGCCTCCTTGGTCGTCTTCACTCTGCACCTCTGTAGAACCAAGGCCATCCAACCTGGGAGACAGGCAGCAGCAGTTACGAGACTGGTTACAACCTTAAATACACCATCTGATTAAGATAAATGGAGTCCCGAAATATAACAGAAGATGTTAGGAAATATCAAAAAACTCATACAGTTTCCAACCACAGCACTTCGGATAAAAGTAATCCACATTTTGTCCAAAGAGGTTTAGGACACTGACTAAAAACTCTAATAAACTATCTGACTATTGCCTTTATCAGAAGTAGTGGTAGGCCAAGTAGGTCAAAACACAGAACAGAAAATACTCACCTTCTGATAGCCTTGGGTGTTCCCTCAAGAACTCTGAAACAAGAGGAAACTATTAACTACGTGGCCTGCATGACAAAGCTCCACATACTCATACTCTGCCTGCATGAAACTACAATGTCAAACCTACACAATATGAAAAAAAAAAAAAAAAAAAAAAACATTTCAAGGGCTGACTGGGGAAAAAACTTTTCAATCAAATGGAATGGAATTGCATGTTATATACAGAGGGTAGATTTAAAATAAAATAAAACAAGTCTGAAATGGTACCCTATTCCCTATTTAGTGCACTACTTTTGACTGGATCCTGCTTGGGGTCCATCTTACCCGCTCTCCCTGTCCTCCTCCTGTAGCTGGTCCAGGCTATAGGGGCTCAGGTTGTAGTCAAAGTGTGTGTTTGGAGTGTATTCTAGACTGTCCGGGTCTCCAAGACCCTCGCTCAGTTTGGGGAAGGCAGAGTTAGGGGTCCCAACTGAGAGGAGAGGAGAGACAGAGAGAGAGATCAGTTACACTGTACAACTATCAGGCCAGGTGGGAAGACCATTACTCCAGCTTAGAGCGGGGACGATAAACCGAAAAAATTGCCTTCCTTTTTACCCAAGCATTTTGCTTCCGTCTGTAATTTTCATTGATTTAGCTACACAACGTTTCTGAAGATTGTTCTAAAACCATTATTTGGTCGACAGTAATAGCCTATGCACTGTTGATTCATGATATGAAAGTATTTCGCTGTCGGCTGCTGACTCTCACTCTTTCTCCCCACTGTGACATGGAGGAGGAGGTAGAGATGCATTCTGAGAAACACAAGCATATGACCGTTGCTCAAAACGCTATTGCAGGGAAAAGACCGTTTCCAAAGCAACTACTGTTGTTATTAGTTAGAGAGGAGAATCATAACTTTCCGTGAATAGATGATGTATTTCTCACCTCTTAATATTGAGTTCACGGCACCACTTCACAACCGGAGTAGGCTGTAGTGTAGTATGGTTTTGATGTGCCGCGGAGCCAAGCGCACCATTTGCAATGAATAGGCCTACATCAAGTAGCCTAGGCCTAGCACTGGAAAGTATTTGTCAGACATTAGCCTACAATTACTGATTCCAACTTCCACAAGTGGTGAATAATATACTATAGCTTATAGGCCAATATGCACAAAGATGCCAGCAAAATCTCTGAAGAGCCAAAACGAAACCTGATAATTCTGGATCGTATTTTGACAGATTGCGAAATATAAAATCATGAATTTCCTGGATATGTTCGATGAAATAGCTAACTTTAAAAAAAAATCATATGATACCATCTCAGTTGTCTTATTTGGCACTGGAAAAAAACTGCCACTAATACAAAGTACCTGTCCATTATTACGCAAAATAGTTACATTTATTGTGATATTACTTTTTGTCCATACCCCCAAAACATTTTTTTAAATCAGTTTTTCGCTATCACAAAAAATGGGTAAATTAATCGCGATTTTGGTACATGTCGCCCAGCTCTACTACAGCTACAATGACCCAAAATTAATAGGCAACATTGACAGCTAACAATTAGGACATTAAACAAAATACAAAGTGTCAGAGATGATGTCGGGATTCAGGAATTTAGTTAAAGAGGAGAGCACCGCAGACAAACAGTGCTCCTCAAACACTATGTGGAGCGTAATTGGTATTGCGTTGCTTGCGCTTGATTCAGTATGTACAGACTAGTGTACTTGGTTTAGAATTGAGTATGTGGGAAGTGTGCTAGCTAGGGAGTTTAGTAGGTATGTACTAGCTAGAATCTAGTACAGTATGTGGTAGTTCAGGGTCGCACCAAACTCAGAGTCTCTGCTGCCTCCGTCAGAGGCGTTGTTGTTGGTGGTGCTGTTGGTTGGCGAGGTGGCGTTGGTCGAGGAGGAATGTATGAGCTCTGAGCCCTCGCTGGACTGACTGGCCCTCAAGCGACCCGCCTCCAGGTGCTCCAGGGCCCCCAGGCTGGGCTGGGACAGCTGCTTCTGGGGCCGTGGCTTGTTGAGGTCCATGGCCTTGCCAACTGCTCACACAGACGGACAGGCAGGCAATCAGTCAGAGAGACAGGCAGGAATCCCACATACAGTCAAGACAGACACAAAGAGAGGTAGCAGGAGTCAATACTATAGGATCTGTTTACTTTGCTGCCAGTCCTCCCTTTTTCCAGTAACAAGAAGACTTGTTTCGACTGTGGGTGAAATGTGGGTAATGATGACCATCTACCAATACAAAGTGACTCTCCAGGGGTTCAGTAAATTGGGAGACCTATAGTATAGTAGTGTTGGTCACTGTTGTCATCTTAAATGACAAAATGAAGGCCAGTGTGCTTTATAACGCAGACAGACTCACCGGACGTGGGGTCGACGCGGCTCGGCCGGCGAGGAGGCCCGAGGATGCTGGGAAACCTGGTTCGTTTCACCTTCTCCTCCCCTCCCTCCTTCTCGGGCTTGATGCTCTTCTGTTCATCACAGACATCACATGATCAGTCAGTAGGAGAGATATTGTAGGAGTGACAGTTAATAAAACGGAGCTAAGTTAGCGGAGGGTTCAGTGTAAGTGTAAGCTCATACCTTGATCTTGGGTAGGAAGTTGATGCGGACCCATTTGGACTCTAGGCCGCGTGGCTCTTTGACTTTCACGCCAAGGTGCTTCATGTACGTGAGGATGACATACTGCATAGTAGTGCTGCAACAGACCAATGCGAATTCAGGATTTAGAGACCAAAATTAAATTGCCATATTCTCTGTTATATATATATATATATATAAGTGAACAGATTGGGATTCATTTGAAGTGAACTACATATTGACGTGTCTTTAGTGTGGCTTCGACCATATGCCACAAAAACAAGTGACGACGGCGGAAAGATGTCGTGTCCATTCATTAATCATCTGGGATATGCCGGGACCATATGGCATTTGAAATAAGGTTGTTACACAATGTCGGAAATAGTCCCTCGTGAATCTAGACGAACTAGAGAAATGTCATTTTTTATTTAAGAGGTTGGCCAAGAACTCATGTAGAGAGATTGCCCCCCTGGCAAAGAGATACTCTACACATGCAACGCGACGTCTGTTGTAATGTTAACTGCTCAACCTCGAAATCGTGTAATATGATGTTCATGTCCTCTTTCATGGTAGTGAACTGAAACTAGATCATTGGTCTCCAGTCTGACAGAGTAGAAATGACACAGATAGTGGTTAGAAAGACCAAGAGTCTGTAACGCCCCTAAGTGTCTCAAACCGCTCAAGGAGTGCAGTGCACTTCACCATATATTGTGTTTAATCGGACAGGTAGGTTCTACATGAATTTGTACAATAACAATGCATTTTTTATGGTTTTCTGGCTAGAAAACGTTTTGCTACATTGTGCCTTACTGAACACGATCATGGTCTCCAGTCTGAGACTGTGACCATAACATATTTTATTGACAATCCCCAAAACATCACACTCACTAAAATCAATGGATAGTGTTAAATGTGTACGGCCCATATCAGTTCTTTCCTATGGATAAACAAAAGAGAATCCTCTCACCATTTCTCCTCCTCTGTGGATTGAGTTGTCAACCTAAAACATGGCAAGACATTCCATTAGAACAAATTCTATTACACAGAAAAATATTTAAAAACTATTTAAACAGAGTACAAAAAGAAGATCGTAAAACAATTAGACAAAAGTAGTACATTTCCAATCAATACATTTTCAGCCTCAATTAAAACATAACGGCAAGTGAAAAGGAGTGTGACTACTAACAGAACATCCTCTATCTTGGTGATGATGTTTTCAGCACAAGCACGTTCTCTCTCCAGTGCTACCCGGTCTCTGACGCGCTCCGTGTCCAGCCGGGCCAGTTCCCCCTCCGCCAGGGTTAGGCCCATACTGCGCTTCTGCCTGCACACCCCACAAACCAGTGTCAGATCCCACTTACAGCATGCTTATAATAACTAATATCATGCTTACATCAACTTATACCATACTTATAACATGATTATATCTTGGCTTATGCCAATTTATAGTGTACATTTATAAACCCAGCATCGCGTGTTTATAAAGACAAACGGCTATACTATCCACAAGTAAGCCACAATTGCATCTATCTTTACATATGACTAGCACATAGGCACCAATGGGAAAGGCGACCATCTTGGAAGAGCGTGCGCAAGGCGACTGACCTAAAGTCCTCCAGGTTCCTCTGGATGTCAGGGACCTGGGTGTCCTGCACCATCTGGACGTACTGTCTGTTCAGCTCCTCAGGGATCAGCTCCGTCCTCCTCCGGTCTTCAACAGCCACCACACGACACAGTAACACAGTTAGGAAGTGGGGTGGCACCAAATACAGCTTATCAAGGTGAGAATTCAAACGTGCAATTCTCATATAAATCACTTTGTTCGATGTCTTAACACCTGATGTGGGATAGTAGTATTAGGTCGACAGGTTAAACAACCTACCACACACTACTTAGAGGCACTTTGTGATAATGCTGCTATTACAGGGTTGAAGTAAGGAAACTTGAGTCGGCTATATTTGGAATTGCATTAGATAATAGGCAATCCTCAATATACCCAGAAATAACTTGGCATGGATTTGTCAGCCAGGGAAACTAATAGAAATGAAAGGAAAGCAAACAAATACTCACCAAGGTCAGAGGACAGGGACTCGGGAACAGCTACTTTTAAATTCTGTATGAAAATAAGACACATTCAGACGGGAATTAACAAAGCCAGACTTGTTTACATGTGACTTACCGAAACACCAGAGTAAAAATACTTGACATTTAACAAAGAGTTAAAACGCCTGATACGTGCTGAACAATTCCTAAATGTATGCCCTGTGTGTGTTAGTAGTGTATAAGAAATCAAACTAGACGAGAACATTTCTGGGTCCTTCAAGTAGTCTTATTGGTTTTAGGCATCATAATATATTGTTTTGGGAATCAACAGAAGAGTGGATCAGAGAAATTACAGTTCCAGCTGAGGATACATTTTTTACTGCAGGGAGAGGGGACTCCTGACAGAATAACCAATAATCTTATCGCACAAAACACACTGCTGTAAAATAACATTAGTGTTGCATATCATATAAAACTGTCAGGGGATGTAGGTGTTCTTTCACAACTATTGTGGGGGAGACCATGACTTCTGCCCAGTGGTGGAAGAAGTACCCAATTATCACATTTGAGTAAAGATACCTTAATAGAAAATTACTCAATTAAAAGTGGAAGTCACCCATTAAACTACTACTAAGTCTCCAAGTATTTGGTTTTAAATATATTTAAGTATTAAAAGTAAATGTACAAATAATAAAAGATTGCGTATATTAAGCAAGCCAGATGGCACACTCCAACAGTCAGACATAATTTACAAATAAAGTATGTGTTTAGTGAGTCCGTCAGATCAGTGGCAGTAGGTATGACCTCTTAATAAGTGCGTGAAATGGACCATTTTCCTGTCCTGCTAAGCATTCAAAATGTAACAAATACTTTTGGGTGTCAGGGAAAATGTATGGAGTAAAAAGTACATCATTTTCTTTAGGAATGTAGTGAAGTAAAAGTTGTCAAAAATATAAAAAGTAAAGAAAAGTACAGATACCCCAAAAAACTACTTAAGTAGTACTTTAAAGTATTTTTACTTAAGTACTTCACACCACTGCTTCTGCCACAGCTCTGTGGGGTTTGTGTAATAACAACAGTGCAAGTCTGTGCTGGCTTGGGCCTGCAGTTTGGGTAAAAGCTAGCTGTGATCCTGTACTGAGTGTGGATGAAATCCGCTTGAGACTACAAGGCCCTTATTCACAAATAGTCTCAGAGTAGGAATGCTTATATGATTATATGGATAGGGGGTACCTGATCTTAGACCAGCACACCAACTCAGACTCTTGGTGAATATCGGCCCAGATGTAGGCTAGTTCTACTCTACTCACAGCTCCCCGGTCGATGAAGAAGTTGTGGAAGTCCATGAACACCCGTCTGGTTTCTTTGGAGTTGGTTTGCTTGCACAGGTCAGCGTAGAGGTAGCAGAGCTAAAGAGAAACGTTTCTCATGATCAATGAGAGATGACAAACACGTTGTACACCATTATGTCTTTGTGTCAGCACTGCACTGATATCCCATATTTTTAAAATAAACTTCTATTGTTGTCTGTAACTGGTCACAACACAAACATGGTCAGGTGAGTGAGTGAGTGTGTGTGTGTGGTGTGTGGGGACTTACCAGCGGTGCAGGGTCAAACTGGGAGACGACGTGATGCAGGAACGCTGCCAGGTGGGCAGGTCTGGACTTGAGCAGCTCCATGCTCTGGAAACAGCTGCACTGGCCATTGACCTGAAAAACACAGTGTGTGTATGTTACGAGCTAGCTTGACCTTGTTAGAAAATCCTCTGTGAGGCTTGTCAGACTGTCACCCTTTTACGGACAGATTTTTTTGGGACATGCCCTTGCATGCTCCGCTGTGTTTGTAAAGAATGTTAAAAAGCAAACGTTTTCGATCAATAGCAAGTAAATCAATAGGCCTTCGATTTTAATTTTCAAAACCAAAGAAGTTAAATGTTATACCTTATTTTGGATGTATTTAGGGCCTACCTGTTCCTGATCAGAGTCAAAGTAGTCGTCCTCAGCTCCGATGATCTGGGAGACGAAGCGTGAGGGGCTGCTAACATTGGAGGGGGACAGGGAGTCCTGGAGGAGGGGGGAGGAGAGGAGGAACACACAGCACTTAGATCTCTCACTCATTGAGCGTTGACTGCCCCTTTCGCTGAAGTGGCCAACAACATCTACCATCAAAGGGTGTTTAATGAAGGTGGCTCCACATCTGCAGGGCATGGGTCATGTTCATTAGATACTAAATGGAAAAAATTTGACTGAAACAGAGAAGGACTACCTGGACTTGTCCAATAAGAAATGTCATTTTTGTTTTACGTTACAAAACGTTTTGAACGTTTTGACATGAGCCTATCAGATGAGCTAAATCACTTCTATGCTCGTTTTGAGGCAAGCATGAGAGCATCAGCTGTTCCAGGCGACTGTGTGATCACGCTCTCCGTAGCCGACGTGAGTAAGACCTTTAAACAGGTCAACATACACAAGGCTGCGGGGCCAGACGGATTACCAGGACGTGTGCTCTGGGCATGTGCTGACCAACTGGCAGGTGTCTTCACTGACATTTTCAACATGTCCCTGATTGAGTCTGTAATACCAACATGTTTCAAGAAGACCACCATAGTCCCTGTGCCCAAGAACAGAAAGGCAACCTGCCTAAATGACTACAGACCCGTAGCACTCACGTCCGTAGCCATGAAGTGCTTTGAAAGGTTGGTAATGGCTCACAACACCATTATCCCAGAAACCCTAGACCAACTCCAATTTGCATACCGCCCAAACAGATCCACAAATGATGCAATCTCTATTGCACTCCACACTGCCCTTTCCCACCTGGACAAAAGGAACACTTACATGAGAATGCTGTTCATTGACTACAGCTCAGCGCTCAACACCATAGTACCCTCAAAGCTCATCACTAAGCTAAGGATGCTGGGACTAAACACCTCCCTCTGCAACTGGATCCTGGACTTCCTGACAGGCTGCCCCCAGGTGGTGAGGGTAGGTAGCAACACATCTGCCACGCTGATCCTCAACACTGGAGCTCCCCAGGGGTGCGTGCTCAGTCCCCTCCTGTACTCCCTGTTCACACACTAAGACAGTCGTGAAGAGGGCACGACAAAGCCTATTCCCCCTCAGGGAACTTGGCATGGGTCCTGAGATCCTCAAAAGGTTCTACAGCTGCAACATCGAGAGCATTCTGACTGGTTGCATCACTGCCTGGTACGGCAACTGCTCGGCCTCCGACCCCCAAGGCACTACAAAGGGTAGTGCGTACGGCCCAGTACATCACTGGTGCTAAGCTGCCTGCCATCCAGGACCTCTACACCAGGCAGTGTCAGAGGAAGGCCCTAAAAATTGTCAAAGACCCCAGCCACCCCAGTCATAGACTGTTCTCTCTACTACCGCATGGCAAGCGGTACCAGAGTGCCAAGTCTAGGACAAAAAGGCTTCTCAACAGTTTTTACCCCCAAGCCATAAGATTCCTGGCCGACCAACCAGTGCTAGCGCACATTGGCTAACGGGCTATCGGCATTGTGTTCCACCCGCCAACCCCTCTTTTACGCTATTGCTACTCTCTGTTCATCATATATGCATAGTCACTTTAACCATATCTACATGTACATACTACCTCAATCAGCCTGACTAACCGGTGTCTGTTTGTAGCCTCACTACTTTTATAGCCTCGCTACTGTATATAGCCTGTCTTTTTACTGTTGTTTTATTTCTTTACCTACCTATTGTTCACCTAATACCTTTTTTGCACTATTGGTTAGAGCCTGTAAGTAAGCATTTCACTGTAAGTATTCAGCGCACCTGTTGTTTTCAGCGCACGTGACAAATAAACTTTGATTTGACATTTTTTCAGTTACATGCCCTAATGAACATGAGCCAGGTCTGAGTCTTACCAGGTCTGGAGTGTCTTCTGGGTCGGGGGAGTGGCAGGAGTTGAAGCTGTCTCGGGGCGTGCTCTTTGGGCTGTGGTAGGACAACAAGTCTCTTTGGCACAGGCTCTCCGGGGAGGCAGATGCAAAACCGCGGAGAACCTGCAAATGGAGAACATTGGGTAAGCTATCAAAAACTCATCTGGCTAAACCTGGGTGTTGTTCATTCGGCACCAAATGGAAGAAACTGGACTGAAACAGAGAGGGATTACCTGGACCTGTCCAATAACAAACACTAATTTTAATTTACCGTTACATGCCCTGATGAACAAAACCCAGGTTTGGGACAGAGAAGTGGGTTTGGGTTGTGGCGTACTCCTCCGTGAATTTAAGATCACAGTTGACTAATTCATTGTCCCTACTAATGTATTTACTCCACAGCTATGCCCACACACACCAGCAGAAGTTGAAAGTGACACTTACAGGGGACATCATACTGCTGCTCCATGAGAGGTCATTGCTACTGGAGGAAGGTGTGTGGTCTATGTCCAAAATGCTTCCATCATCTCCATCACCCAATCGCAGGGCATCCTTAGAATTAAAATCACAAAGTCAGTCACGTGCAGTAAATATAAATATTCCCCAAAAATAAGCATTTTTATTTATTTACAATGACGGCCTACCCCGGCCAAACCCTAACGACGCTGGGCCAATTGTGCGCCGCCCTATGGGACTACCAATCCCGGCCGGTTGTGATACAGCCTGGAATTGAACCAGGGTCTGTAGTGACTTAGACTGCTGCACCACTCGGAGCATACATCTACACTATATATACAAAAGTATGTGGACAACCCTTCAAATGAGTGGATTAGGCTATTTCAGCCACACCCCTTGCTGACAGGTGCATACAGCCATGCAATCTCCATAGACAAACACTGGCAGTAGAATGGCCTTACTTAAGAGCTCAGTGACTTTCAACATGGCACTGTCATAGGATGCTACATTTCCAACAAGTCAGTTTGTCAAATTTCTGCCCTGCTAGAGCTGCCCCGGACAACTGTAAGTGCTGTTATTGTGAATTGGAAACATCTAAAAGCAACAACGGCTCAGCTGCGAAGTGGTAGGCTACACAAGCTCACAGAACGGAACCACAGAGTGCTGAAACGCCTGTCCTCAGTTGCAACACCCAATACCGAGTTCCAAAATGCCTCTCGAAGCAACATCAGCACAAGAACCGTTCGTCGGGAGCTTCATGAAATAGGTTTCCATGGCCGAGGAGCCGCACACAAGCCTAAGATTACCAAGCGCAATGCCAAGTGTTGGCTGGAGTGGTGTAAAGCTCGCTGCCATTGGACTCTGGAGCAGTGGAAACGCATTCTCTGGAGCGATGAATCACGCTTCACCATCTGGCAGTCTAAAGGACAAATCTGGGTTTGGCAGATGCCAGCTACCTGCCCAAATGCGTAACGCCAACTGTAAAGTTTGGTGGAGGAGGACTAATGGTCTGGGGCTGTTTTCATGGTTTGGGCTAGGCCCCTTAGCTCCAGTGAAGGGAAATCTTAACGTTACAGCATACAATGACATTCTAGACGATTCTGTGCTTACAATTTTGTGGCAACAGTTTGGGGAAGGCCCTTTCTTGTTTCAGCATGACAATGCTACTCTGCACAAAAGTGAAGTCCATACAGAAATGGTTTGTCGAGATCGATGTGAAAGAACTTGACTGGCCTGCACAGAGCCCTGACCTCAACCCCATCGAAAACCTTTGGGATGAGCCAGGCCTAATTACCCAATATCAGGGCCCGACCTCACTAATGCTCGTGGCTGAATGGAAGCAAGTCCCCGCAGCAATGTTACGACATCTAGTGGAAAGCCTTCCCGAAAGAGTGGAGGCTGTTATAGCAGCAAAGGGGAAGCCAACTCCATATTAATGCCCATGATTTTGGAATGAGATGTTCGACGAGCAGGTGTCCACATACGTTTGGTCATGTAGTGTATATTGTCATGTTTTCAACACACACAGTCTACAGAAATTGAGCAGAACATGCAGATCCGCTACCTTGGTGAAAGAAATATCATGGTTAGGCTCAGATTAACTCATGGCACTCGCAGAAAACCACAGATTCTCACACTAACTATTAGTTATTAAAAATACATATTACAATATTAAAACTTAATGTCAGATACAGTATGTTTCTTTTTATTCAGGGGGGGGTGATGCGAGTTACCTGTGCTCCCCCAGTGGCCTTACTAAGCTGCCCCTGCAGCTGTGGAATGTGCTTCTTGGCTTCCTGGATGTCCTTCAGTAGTTTGGGCGTCGGATTCCTGCTGTACTCCTCCTTCATTGCCTGTAGGGAGGGAGAGGGCAGCAGAGACACTCAGTCAGACATTATTGGAATCCAAAGTAGCCAAGTCCATAAAATTATTTTTGACTTTGAACAGTATAGACTTGCACTCATTTACAAAAGTGTTTTTTTCAACACACTTGCTGCGGCTATATTGTGCTGGCAATGTCGTGTTGACACACGTAGCAGCAGTGCAGTAGAGCTTTGTGTGCGTAGTGGAGTGGGAAATGTGGCTTTGTGAAGCACTAGGGATAATTATTGGAGGGGAGGTGGTGGGGTTGACTGGTTCTCTCCGAGTGGCTGCCTGCTAGAGTGACTGTTCTAGTCCAAAACCACAGGAAAAGTCTTGCTCTTATCAACACAAGCCACACACACTCCAGTGTTGTTCTGAACATCTCAAAACCTATTAGAACACAATTCTAGGACAAAGACCATGACTTCGCATGCTTCAAAATTTGATCTCATCCAACTACAAAACATTGCTTGTCTTGACAGATGGTCAGTACTTGACCTCATATGTCCAGAGTGAGCGGTCTCTGAAAAACACTTCACAGACCAGGACCTGTATTTATAAACTGTCTCGAGTAGGAGTGCTGATCTAGGATCAGGTCTCCATGAATTCTTACTTATAATGATCTAAAAG
Source organism: Salvelinus namaycush (assembly GCF_016432855.1). NCBI lineage: Eukaryota > Metazoa > Chordata > Actinopteri > Salmoniformes > Salmonidae > Salvelinus > Salvelinus namaycush. Next base: position 3,701,109 of record NC_052340.1, on the reverse strand, counting down.
GCTAAACTAAAATCAGCACTCCTACTTTAGACTAGATCAGCACTAATATTTTAGACTAGATCAGCACTCCTACTTTAGACTAGATCAGCACTCATACTCGGAGATGCTTCATGAATACGGGCCCCAAATATTGCATATGCCCCAAATACTAACAGAGATGGTTTCTCCTGCACCAGATAAAATGTTCACCTGCAAATCTTCTTGCTCTTTGGACAACATCTTCTGCAGAATGTGCACCTTTTGGTTGTGTACGCTGTTGTTCTCTTCCTGTACAATGGGAATGAGACAGACAGGGCTTGATCGGGTCATGGAACCAAACACATAGTGGAAGAAATTAAACATTGAGTAACGAAGCAGGGGAAGACAGCGTTTTAAAGGAACAAACAATTGTAAACAATGTAAACAAACCCTGAAAAGCAGACAGGCAAAGAGGGATGACATGGAGAAAGAAGATGGAGCTCAAAAAGGAGGAATGCAGCTCAGAAGATGTTAAGAGGCGGTCATACCCATATCGGTAGAGGAGAGGTGATGCGGTCATGGGGGCTGTATGGTCGCTCCCCCATTGGTTGTCCAGGGGAATTTGGAGAGGTGACAGAGGACGACCCTGTCTGGGCCCCCAGGAACACCACCTTAGCCTCGCCCTCCAACAGGGGGATCTGGGGCAACCCAGGGGGTCGCCCCAACACTGTGAGGGCCACATAGGAGCCCGCTGAAGAAATAAGATAGATAGAGGTATGGTCAAAAAATTAAATAAAAGTATTTGTAATAATAGGCCTAATTCTCACTATCATTGCATGACTTTCCTAGCCTGGCCACAGATGTTTGTGCTGTATTGCTAACTTGTATGGTATTTGGCACAACGGCCATATGAGTTGGAAATACAGCACAAATAGGAACCAGTATATGACTTTCCGATATCAATAACGAGCAATAAAACTAAAGTCACTCTACAATGCATACATTTTATGAGCTTTACTACTTCCACGTGGTTTGAATGTGTTACTAGGGTCCCGTTCACCTGGAAGAAAAAAAAAAAAAAAGTCGTAATGTGAGAATTCATTCAATGCTGCCTGGAAATCACATGAGTTAATGAGTCCATCCACCCCTCTTCACACACACACAAACACAACTGACGCAATGTTTAGGTTGTGTTTTTTCTAATCCAACCAGCAGGTGGCATTGTGGAGCTGGTGTTTTTGCTTGAAGCCTCAGATCACAAAACAAAGTTGTGTGACTGGAGCATATAAGGAGAAGGCAACAAGGCACCTGAGTCGTGATCAGCAGGCAAGAAACTTATCCAAAAAGAGTTTCGTGCCAAATGAACAGGACCCTGCAACTACTACGAAAGTGGTATATATACAGTTGCGGCCAAAACTATTGGCACACTTTTCTTAAATAATTCCCTATTTCTTCTTAAATAAGTTGAAATTGGCTACCTAGCTTATTCAAGCCCGTCTCAAAATACAACACTGCCCACTTAAGACAAAAAAAAAAAAAGCTATTTACCTGACTCGCTTTTCAAAGATGTCTAGAATTGTATAAGTTTGGTGCTCTTGTAGGAAGTAATCACTCCCCTACTGCTGACTACAAATGATCTACAACTGGGCTAATAACCCACTAACTAGCAAAGGATATGAACAGAATGTGCACATATTGCTACATGCAGCTCTCACTTTGATCTCAAAACAAGCACATCTACTCCCGACCACAGCTGTAAACACAGTCCAGTTCAAAGTAAATGGCACAGATCCATATATGGCAATGGCCTATTTGCATATAGGCCTACTGCAGCACTGATTGGCTATGCCGCACTGGTCAGCGTAGAGGTCCATGTGGAGTATGGACTGAGTCATGCGCAATACACCAATGCATTCTGCCTACAACAAAATATCTTGCATAGTTGGTTTTGTTTCGGTGTGTTACATTCAAAGTGGCTAATATAGAATGATGTTCAATCTTGTGCTTCTCTCAGTGGGCTGATATTTCTTCTGCCCTCTGCGCTGCAGTCCCAGAGAGTTGCACATGGTCTCGGGCTACTGCGCACAAGCACGCAGGTCAGAGGGAACATTGGTGGGGACCAAAACTATTTCTTTCAATTTGAACTTATTTTTAAATAAATAAAAGTGATTTAAGCAAAGTGCAAGGGTTGCCTTTATACTTGGCCGCAACTGTATAGATTAGTGTACCTTGATGATCCTGTCACCTGTCTGTACACCCGCACGCTCTGCAGCGCCATCTAGGAATCAGAGGGGACGAGAGTCAGGAAAACACAGAACATCCCTTTAGGAGGGGAAAAAAGAACAGTGTTGAGGTACATCCTATATCATAACATATCTTACACCATAACTAGGGCCCTGAGTTTTTCCCAGACCTGACCAGGAGAAACTCCGGGCCCCTAACCATGACGGTGGTTGTGCTGCTGAAGGGGCCCATTAGCCTACTCCTCCCCAGACAGAGCTTTAGGAGCCCAGAGAGAGTGTTCAGTATGGGATAGCATTTAGAGGAATATTATAGGGTCAGGAGATAACCGAGACATAGGTGGCACCAGAAATGAGTGCCCGTGCCGTCACAACATAAACACCAGTGCGGCTTTATACACAGCAGTCTGGAGCTTAGGCAACCAGGCAGAAATTCCTACCATGTCAGGGTACTGCTTTATATGTGTACTGTAATATCGCCCTGTTGCAAAGAGTATACAGGTATTTGACTGAAAGGAGTGATATAGCGTAAGCTTGTATCAATAAAGTATATAAATGCATTACTGCGTGTTTGCACCTTTGGGCTGTTTATGGGATACTGCAGCCTACACCGCTTGTGTCCACGGCAAAGACAATAGCCTTCACAACTTCAAAAAATGGGAGGAACATGACCAAGCACATCCATAAGAGTACACACACATTAAGAACCCGAGCTTTTCTCTCTCTCTCACACACACACAGATTATATGGAAGTACATCAGAGCCTCAAACTAACATCCTGTATAGTTTTACTTTTTTTTAACCAATATTTGGCTGATGGTCTGGTGCTGAAGTTTGGCCCTGAGACCAGGTACATACATAAAAAATAACTATTGAGGATGAAAAGTAGCGAAGGCAAAGACCACGGCTATTTCCATTGTGGGGGTGAGTCGACCTTACCCTCCTTGACGAGCTGCACAAACACAGGGTTGTCTCCGCTCACCGTCAGCCCAAAGCCATTCTCATCTTTCTGAATGATCACACATCGCTGGACAAGCCCTTCGCAGGACAGAGAGAGAACAATGATGTCACATACAGGGCCTCAGATTCAGTTCGACGCAGGCCAGTTTGGTAGGCGAACTCAGACACACAGTAGTATCCCCTGAAGGAGAGGTGGCAGGCCTAAAGAACAACACTGTGAACCGAGGGTGAAGGATTCAAACGAAGGCGACTACTACACTCATAGGTCACTGTAACGGTTATGGTCAAATAAGTGCAAGTTATTGAAATCTGTAGGCTAATCTACACACATCTGTTAGCAAGTGGAGAGTTAGTGGAAGAGTGCATGTAGTGTGTTGTGATGTCAAGGCACTGCAATCAAAACCACACAAAATCATTGAAACAAAATGGGCACGCACACACAGGCACGCACACAAACATACGTGCACGCACACTTGACCCCCCCCCCCCCCCCCCCAAGACCTCTTGTACTGGGAGATAAGAGCAGACAGGTGTTTGGAGAGCAATACGTTAGTAATTGACTGGGATGGACAGGGTCAGTGTGTGGGAAAACTGGTACTGTGTACTCCTTGAGTTTTTCCAAAAGGCAGGCTGTGGAACTGTTGAGTACTGGCTGGGTCTTGTAGGGGAGAGCAATGTCCATGACATTCACACACCACACCACACACAAACTGCTGATTCACTGTCATGACATGATTTCATGAGTGACTTAAGTCTAAGTTAGGCCTACAACTTTCCACTTTTGCGCCACCTGCTCAGTCATCTAAAACAAAAACACTACTAGCTGGCCCTTAAACCTTCCTTTATTATTGTTGTGACAAAGGCATTACCGCCAATGCAGTGTGTGTACACCCAAGCAGGTGGGGCAGTGCAGTGAGTCGTGTGGGTGGGACATTTGGTCAGAGGGAGAAAGAGTGAGAGAAACAGCACTAGCAGTTTCAGCCAGCCTACAGGCAGGCAGCTAGCTAGCCTAGCAACACCAACCAGGAGCAGCTTACCACAGGACTCGGGCTTTCCCTCCGCTAGAACACAGTCACTCTTCTGCACCAGAACGTCTGGCCCACCAGAACGCAGGCAGGGGAGGCAGAGCAACACAACACCCACCAGAACAACAACCAGTGCAAAAAAGAAAAAAAGAGACAAATCAAAAAGAAAGAAAATTATAGGAGAAAATATGGGGACAGAAATCAAATAAAACATTAGCAAATAAACAATGAATGGGATGGAATGACAGGAGTGTAGCTGCCTGCGTATGAATGAAGTAGCTATCTAAAGGCATAATGTTTGACTAAGCCTATATGTTCTAATGACACCAGTTGAAATGTAGGCCAATCACAGTGGTTAGGATTAGAACCAAATTTTAAAACAGCAAAGATTGCACAGGTTGTTATCAATAAAACGTCACAATACAGCGCAGAGCGTTCCACTAAACCATAGACAACATGCCTTTCTGATGGCATCGTTTAATACATGTTAACTAGTTGGTTTTAATACCATGACCTCTTCAAGGGCATAGTCAGAACTACACATTTCCCATTATTCCTTATTAGCTCTTTCAGAGTTATACAGTAAGTAGCTGCCTGCTGTTCATGATCAGTAAACATCAATTGATCACGCAATTTCAGATATGTGAGGGTAGCTTATCCATTTGGCATGTAGCTAGTTAGCTAGCTAAGCGTGCAATTTAGCTTGCTTCAGAGGTTAGGCTTTTGGAAAGAGCTCGCAAGTCCTTGTCAAGTTGTCAGTTGGACTACTGTCATCACCACTACAGATGGCAAGCAAATCAAACGATTTTTGGATATAGTTTAGCTTGTTAATTTGCCATTTTGACATGATCTTTTATTAGCTAGCTAGCCAATTTGACATGGTCCAATCAATCAATGTAGCCTACTATGTCTGTCTGCAGCAATCGTGATTAAACACTTATAAACAATGTTGAAAAGGGGATGTTAGGTAACGTCGCTAGGTAGGCCTACATTGGTTGGGGGGAAAAAAGGAAATTAGGTCTACTTAGACAACATTATCAGCTAACAGTACATCGGCAAATGCGCTCTTCTGCTGCTTGACAAAGGATGGGAAATTAACCTAAACCACTCATACTTGTCAGGTATAGTTATTTTATTTCACTGAAATATCCAATTAAACGGTGGACAATATTGAGAGATGTCGTGATGCTATCCTTTACGTATCTCAAAATTCAAAAGGCACTCGCACATCTGAGCTATCTTTGTTGCAGGTGCATGGTAACAGTTGAATAAGATGAGAGAAAAAATAAGAAGCCTGCACACTGCTCGACAGCATCACTGCTCTTTAATAAGCTTAAGGAATCGGCCTCGAGGTCTTCGTCAGCCTTCACTTATCTAAAAAATAATACGATCAATTGATGTTTACTGATCATGAAAAGCATGCAGTTGCTTGCTGTATAACTCTGAGAGCTAAATGTGCGTAATTGTTTTGCATGGATAATCAGAAATTTGTCGTTCCGACTACGCTCTTCAGGAGGTGATAATACTACAACCAAATAGTTGACATTTATTTAACAATCCCTTGAAAACAGCACGCAGTTATCAATGGTTTTAGCAGAGCTGGGAGCCCCGTTGCCCCCAGCAGGCAAATCGAATGCTCTGCAGCTTATTATGACGTTTTATTGATGACGACCTATACGTAATTGTAAAAGTAATTGCTTTCATGATATTTCAAAGATGCTTCACATCAAATGTAGCTAGTATCGGGGAATTTCCATGCAAAAGGACCCATGAGCACCAACATGTCTTCATAATAGCATGTCAAAATCAGGTGTCAAATGAAAGCTAAGATTAAACATTTTTGTGAAATTTAGGCATGTAGAAATTGTTCAACCATTTCCCCAACCTAAAAACGAGGAATAAGCAAAGGCTTATTGGAAAAAGGATCCAAGACAACGTCTAACAGAAAGTCTTTAAAGCTATTAGAAATACACCAAAACATAATTTTGAAATAAAGACTCCTTCCAAATAACAACAACACTTAGGTTTAGTTTGAGAAATGATTTGCCTTCTATAAGTTTAAGATACATTGCCTTGTGCCTTAGAATTCCATTACCAAAAAAGCACATATCTTTAAGATATTTTCTCATTTCTTTCCCTCATGGGGGGAGGATAATGAAAGTGCACAGAAGTAACAAGGTAGACCTACAAATTAGTTAGTGTTTTTACTAATATCAAGTTTATGAAGTAATTAAAACTCAGAATTTTGTTACCGAATCGGTTACGAAAAAAAAAAAAAAAAATCTGTAACGGAATTACTGCAAATGAATTGGATACAATAGGAAATCGTAGTAGTCACAAACCACAGTTGGGTCAACTGCTACTGTCCTCCCTTCCACTGACATACTGCTATGTTCAGCTCATAACTGCTATATTTCTCTTTCGGTCATCTGGTGGTGAAAGCAAGACTGAAAACAGTTTGAACAACCCCTCCCCCTCTTTGCCGCCCTCTCTCCAGTTAACGTCACATCTTCCGGCTTTTACTGACACCTACCACTTAGCCCCTTTCCATTGCTTAAGTGCGCAGCGCCCCTCAGCACTTGCGCAATAACCCACATTTTAAAATGTAACTTTGATAAAATCGGGAAATATTCCAAAAGTATGAAAGGCTGCTTATGTGCTGACGGTCCTTAAAAGTTGGGGACACTAGTGTTCTTGATAACATTCATACCATTTCTAGGTTCTCTTGCCAAGCTAAGATTCTTGAATCTTTGGTAAATGTACAACTTTGTTCCATTTTATCTGAGAACTGTATTCTGAATATACAATCAAGGTTTAGACCAGGGCACAGTACTATTACTGCAACCACAGTTGTAAATAAAATGGTCAATGTTTTAGATGCCAAAATCAATTGTGTTGCCTTGTTTGTGGACTTGTCAAAGGCTTTTGACACAGTTGATCATTCTATATTATTGAGTAAGTTGTCCTCAATAGGCCTGGGCACTGTATGTGGTTTCAGAAAAATCTCAGTAATAGAACCTATTGTGAGAGAAGGGGTCAAATCTGAACTCCTTGAAGTGAATAAAAAGGGGTACCCCAGGGTTCGATTCTGGGGCCACCATTGTTTACACTGTATATGAATAACTTTGGAAATACTGTGAAAGATATATACATTTTTATGCTGAGACAGTATTGTGCTCTGTACCATCAGTAAATAATAGAAATTAAGTTGTCCAGGCCACGTTTATGTCTGTTTTAGATTACAGGGATATAATATACAGTGATTTCGGGAAAATATTCCGACCCCTTGACTTTCCACATTGTTACATCCTTATTCTAAAATGGATTAAATAAAATAAAAAGTCCTCATCGATCTATACACAATACCCCATAATGACAAAGCAAAAACAGGTTTAGACATTTTTGCAAAATGTATTTAAACAGAAATATCTTATTTACATAAGTATTCAGACCCTTTGCTATGAGACTCAAAATTAAGCTCAGGTTCATACTGTTTCCACTGATCATCCTTGAGATGTTTCTACAACTTCATTGGAGGCCACCTGTGGTAAATTCAAATGATTGGACATGATTTGGAAAGAAACACACCTGTCTATATAAAGTCTCACAGTGTATGACAGAGCAAAAACCAAGCCATGGGGTCGAAGGAATTGTCCGTAGAGCTCTGAGACAGGATAGTGTCGAGTCACAGATCTTGGAAAGGGTAACAAAAGATCTCTGCTGCATTGAAGGTCCCCAAGAACACAGTGGCCTTCTTCATTCTTAAAATAGAAGTTAGGAACCACCAAGACTCTTCCTAGAGCTGGCCGCCCGGCAAAACTGAGCAATCGAAGGAGAAGGGCCTTGGTCAGGGAGATGACCAAGAACCCGATGGTCATTGTGACAGAGCTTCAGAGTTCCTCTATGGAGATGGGAGAACCTTCCAGAAGGACAACCATCTCTGCAGCACTCCACCAATCATGCCTTTATGGTAGAGTGACCAGGCGGAAGCCACTCCTCAGTAAAAGGAACATGACAGCCTGCTTGGAGATTGCCAAAAGGCATCAACAAACCTGGCATCATCCCTACGGTAAAGCATAGTGGTGGCAGCATCCTGCTGTGGGGATGTTTTTCAACGGCAGGGACTGGGAGACTAGTCAGGATCAAGGGAAAGATGAACGAAGCAAAGTAAAGAGAGATCCTTGATGAAACGTGCTCCAGAGCGCTCAGGACCTCAGACTGGGGCGAAGGTTCACCTTCCAACAGGACAACAACCCTAAGCACACAGCCAAGACAACACGGGAATGGCTTCAAGTCTTCGAATGTCCTTGAGTGGCCCAGCCAGAGCCCGGACTTGAACCCGATCTAACATCTCTGGAGAGACCTGCAAATAGCTGTGCAGCGGCGCTCCCCATCCAACCTGACAGAGCTTTGAGAGGATCTGCAGAGAATAAATGGGAGAAACTCCCCAAATACAGATGTGCCAAGCTTGTAGCATCATACCCAAGACTCAAGGCTGTAATTGCTGCTTCAACAAAGTAGTGAGTAAAGGGTCTGAATACTTATGTAAATGTATATCAGTTTCTTTTATTTCTAAAATCCTGGTTTTGCTTTGTCATTATGGGGTATTGTTTGTAGATTGACGAGGGGGAAAAAACTATTTAACCAATTCTAGAATAAGGCTGTAACGTAACAAAATGTGTAAAAAGTCAAGGGGTCTGAATTCTTTCTGAATGCACTGTACATGCATGCAGCAGCAGCTTCCACAATTAAACCTCCAGATGCTGTTTTCCATTGTGCACTTAGATTAATTACTAGTGATAATTGTCGAACTCACGACTGCGTATTGTATCAAAAAGTGGATTGGGCCTCTCTGTATGTAAGAGAGCAGCGTTCCCTTTTGTTCATTTACAAAGCGCTCGGACACAAACTTCCGAGGTATCTGACGACACACGTCAAGGTCAAAACAATAGAATACAATAGCACAATATTAGACTGCGCTCGAGGTTCCATGGGTGGCTTCTGATTTAGGGAGAGCTGCTTTTGCTTTTTATGCTCCACAGATGTGGAATGTGTTGCAAAGGCGGCTCATGCTTGAACGCATGCTGCCCTGAAGGGAATTTAAAACAGTGGGGAATGCTCTGTAGATTGTGTTTTATAATTTAGTATTTTATTGATGTGTTTGTATTGTGCAGGGCTCATTTGAAGAAGAGAATTGGTCTCAATTTGACACCCTGTTAAAATAAAGGTTTATATTAATACATTTACTGTAATAAGCATCCTCACCCACTGAGCACGAACGGCATCGGACATCCAGAGACATTGAAAAGTAGTTGAAATTTGGTCAGTCCGCATTGGCTGGACCAAATCATGAACCAATTATAGAAGTCTCTGTTCCACATGTTTAAACAGCACAGTAGAGCACAGTAATGAAAGGTAGACTACAGTACTGTACAGTAGAAACACTAGAGTACAGTATAATGTAAGTTTTCTTACTCTACTGAACATATCTACTTTACGTTACTGAACTCTACTGTGCTGCAGGGGTATTCAACCGTATGGGGTCCTCAAAATATAAATAAAAAAATAATGACATGCCTACAGTAGAAAATAGAAATGTTCTTTTGAAGGGTGTTAAATTTAGGAGTGGAGAAATGAAGTTGAGCAAATTACACTCACTTGAGTATCTAACATAGGCTTTGAAAAAGCATCCGCTAATAAGCTACTAGTGAAGCAAGTGCTGCTGGCTAGCTGACTAAACTCTTCTGATAATGACCAGGCTTGTGGAATTCAGCTCGGACTTCATTGATTAGCCTAAGGTCAATACAAAAAAAATCATTATGAAACGCTTACCTTGCACCTATGTTTGTCCTCTGCAGTTAGCTGCTGGTAAGCTTATTGACATGGCTAACCTTTGTTTAACTAGCTAAGCTGCTCTAGCTTTCTAGGCAATAGGCGGCGTTAGTTTCCACTTCCTCTTCCAATTATAATGTGGGGAGGTCAAAATAATGAAAAACTATCTACAAAATCCATTCAATATAAAATGTTGATTATTACTTCTTTGCCATTATCATTCACCTTCTAACCTATGATGTGGGTCCCTGGGTCACCGGTTTGCCTGGGAGGGGGTCCCAGGGCAAGAAAAGATTGAAGACCCCTGCTGTAGTGTTCTCTAATGTGCTTTACTGTGATGTCCAAACTTGTGAAACAGAGGTCTATGATTGGTTCAGATTTGGTCTGGTCCAACCAAAATGTGGCTTTGTTTGGGGGCGGAGCACATTAGAATAATAGCCAGTGTGTAGAATAATAGCCAAATATGCAAAAGGTTATTGCATATTTCTAACTATGTGTACCTATTCAGTATACATCACCATGGAGACAATTATATTCATATCCATAATTATGCATTTCTGTATAGTACAGTTCAGGGACCCATGATGTAATTGTGTAACTAATTCTGTAAACAGGTGTAAATCCACTTAATTTACAGTAATTCAATAACCATAATGTTTTTTCAAATTCAAGGCTACATGTCATAGGTGACACCCCTTTCTTTCTGCAGACATCTTTGAATCTTAATTTGGAGCAGATATTGAATAAAGTTTTTGGATAACAGAGGGAGTTTTTACTGTAATTCTTTTAACTAACTTTGCATCTGCACTGTTCTTCCAGTAAATGTGTTTTGTGAAATGTGTAAATTGTTCAAAGTAGTCATTGTGCATAGAGTTGTATGATTTGTTAAACTTTGAAATCAATGGTTTTATAGAGTCAAAGTGTAATTCCATTCATATGGCCCATCTAGACTCATTACAACTTGTGATCAGAGACAGTGTTTTGCAAAAGTATTCATACCCTGTTGGATTTCTTCACATTTTATTGTGTTAGAAAGAGCTGAATACTTATGCAATGACTATATTTTGGTTATTTTATTCCTATTAATCTATTTTTTTTTTTTTTTTATAAATCTTCCACTTTGACAGAGCATTTTGTATAGATTGTTGACAAAAATATATATAATTAACTCAATTTTAATCCCACTTTGTAACAATAAAATGTGAAGAAATCCAAGGGGTATAAATACTTTTGCAAGGCACTATATAAAGGAGATAGCTTGGCTATGAGCGCCAAGCTAGTGCAAAATGCAAAATTTAGTGCAAAAAAAAAAGTGCAAAATTTACCATAATAAACCTCAATTTGGCAGAGTGATTTTATTTGAAACCTTTCTTCAACAATGTGTGTTATAAAGAGCCAACTATTTATGCATTGCTCAGTTTACTAAGCTCTAGTTAAATAATCACCTCAAAATTAATCTTTCTGGGATTACAGTATTTTTTGATCTACGAAAAAGATATGCCTCTGCTTGTAATGACAGACTGACAATAGAGCGTTAAAATTGTAGTATTCCATCCAAATCCAAGTAAAATCTCAAGTACACTCTTGTTATTGTTAACCATTAACATGCCAGTGAAAGATCATGTCTTGAGACAAGCACTGAGACAATTGACTTGAACTGCAAAAAACAGCCACTCCATTTAGAAATCATGATCTTGTTAAAGAAAGATGGTATTGAAAACTATTTTGGGATATGATCGTTAGGAAATGGGAATCATGAAACACAAAAAGGCGAGCCAAAAGGTGAAATATAGAGAGTAAGAGACGTGGACATGCAACAGGGGTAAAGAAAAGTCTATCAAAGTCAGATCTGAATAAAAACCTCATCCAATCTCTCATCTTTTGATAATATTACTCTACAAAAGATTGAAAGACATTGCTTGCTGCTTCTCTATGTAACTGTGCTTTAGGCTGAAGGAATGAGACTAGAGTTTGGGCCTAAACATAAGAAGAAAGTACACTGAAGTGAAACAGACAATCATTCTGAGACCAGTCTTGTGTAACCTCTTGCCGAACACGTTCAATGCGTCATTCTGAGATAAGCTGGAGGGCACGAGGATTCTATCTTTAAATCGCCCTGATTGTTTGATGAGTATCAAGAGAGCTGGTGACTAGTCATCATACCCAAACATAATTTGTGCTTTTTCTCTTATATGCCCATATTTCAATAGTGAACAAAAAAGTTGGCTGGTATTTTTTGGTCACCAACCAGCTTTGAGCATGTTGAATTAATAATGCATTCATTTGTGCACAATAACACTGAACAGAAGAAGTGATTGTGCACAACAAAGATCTGCAATTAAATCAGATAGAGCGAGACTTCTCGCAAGACATGGTACCCTTAAAGACTCAGAAATGCAGGTGCAGATCAGAGAAAGAAACAGTGGCTATATTTTCCACACAGTGAACATACAGCATAGTATACACCATCGATTCACCCCATCCCATCATGCTGATTGAACCATTCATCTGTGCGTTTACCTGTAGGGTCAAACTCATGTGAAGCGGAGACTGCCGGTTTATCACTTTTGGGTTTCTTGTCAGGGGGGTGGTCCTTACTGAGAATGCTACTGCTTCTGAAAAGAGAGAGCTTTGTAAAAAAACAAGGACACATCTGAAAAATGTAAACAAAAGTTAACCTGATGAGCATTGGAGCACCACCACACAGCTATCGAAGAACAATGTTTAATTTGTGAGCAGCTACTAGGCCTACAACACTGACAACTGTCCTTTTCTATAGGAAACATAACATACAATTTCAATGTTGTGGAGTGCCACTAATAACTGCCTTGCTGATGGGAATATCCACAAACACGCAACAAAGAAACTCAATTGTTCACTCAATAGCCACCCCATCACCGACGAGGTGAAGAGGACATCCTATGAATCATGATAACTGTATTTGATCTGGACTGGAGTGGCTGTGCTGCTGAGTAGGTCTGTAAGAGCAAGTGAATGGGCTCTCGTTAGAGGAATGTCGTAAAGCCAGACCCCGGGCCCTGCTCTGCATACATGTTGCTGTGAAAGGCACGTTTTCTCTCCGGACTAGGCAGAGATGGGTCGTGCTAGAAGAGGCACCCCTTTGTCCCCCTCCCGTCTGAGTTTTAAGTGAGGAGGACCACTGTGTGTGTGTGTGTGTGTGTGTGTGTGTGTGTGTGTGTGTAGCAGGCAGGCTTCTCCTAAAGGCAGCTTAATTTCCTTAATCTGGCGTGTGTTCTGTTGGTGGTTTGGCCTACAACATTACGTCTGTGTTGGGTAAAAACATCAGATTCACAGGTACAAAAGCAGCTGCATGAGTCCCGTGTTGCTTAGTTGGTAGAGCATGGTGCTTGCAACGCCATGGTTGTGGGTTCAATTCCCACAGGGGACTCACTCTGGATAAGAGGGTCTTTTAAATTACTAAAATGTAAATGTATGAAATTAGGTTTCTTACCTGTTTGCTTTATTGGGAAACCTGCAGGGTAAAAGAGGGGAGTGTTATAATCATCATAATCCAATTCGAGCAACATCACCGAGTGACGACGACATCAGCAGACAACTCAAACAAGTACTTTGCAAGGGGACTTGGGAGCAGGAAAAACAAGACGTCTACTGAAGCGAGACTCCCGAGACTGATGCTCGTAAACATCATAATCCTGATGAAACTACACCAGCTTTCTTCAGCACAGACAGTCAAAGCTCAAGGATTAAAAGCTTTGCCAGGTCAAATTTCCTTCTTCCACCTTTTCGGATCTTAACCAATTGTGTCCTTTACAGTTCAAAAACAGACCACTGTCATGACCATAAAATCTGAGTCATGCTCTGTTCGGTCTGTTGACTGGGATGCAGACTGGCTGGCTGACTGTAGTGCCCTGCAAGGATTAGTGTTCAGTGGTAGGGTGGAAAGTAGGGTGTCGATACACTGAAATATATCTAGAAAAACATTGATCGGAAGGGCTGAGACCATTCATCACAATGATTGACCTTAGAATATAGAAGGGGGAAAAAGAAGATTATATGCTGTTCATTTCAGCTCCATTACATCAGTAAGGAAGCACATTCCAGGAGCTTGAGACTTCTCATGGGGAACCAACTGATGGAGGAAATGTCATTGATCTTTGCTGGCCAATGTGTGAATTAGCATTGGTAACTACGTACCAATGCTAACAAATTTAATGCTAAACTTTTATAACCCAAATGAATAGGCTAGCCCATGAAGGATGGAAATAAATAACAGGCCAGAGAACAGATGCATCCATATGATGTCGTTTTCCCCTCTTATTTTCCTTAAACAAGGGTACTGACCCAGACTTGGGGAAAAGCTAACCTCACCAGCCCTGAGGCTGAAAATAGGGACAGATTCCCAGAAACATTAAGCACTGCTGGGAGAGCTCCCGTTTCCTGAGTGATAAACGCCCAGGTTGTATCACAACCGGCCGTGATTGGGAGTCCCATTGGGCGGCGCACAATTGGCCCAGAGTCGCCTGGATTTGGCCGGTGTAGGCAGCAGTCATTATAAATAAGAATTTGATCTTAACTGACTTGCCAAGTTAAATAAAAGGTTTAATAAATAAAGAAAATGTATTTTTCTTGCCTGATTCCGTATATTTCACCCCCCCAAAAAATCCACTTTGTTTTCCCAGGTTCCCCCCTGATTTTTCAGGTTTTCGCTCTCAATAGCACCTTTTTTGATCATTAACAATCCTATCAGTAGATCACTTTTGAGGTCTGGGATTTTTTATTTTTATCTAGCAGTGTTTTCATAGCATATATGTGATGGTAGAGTTTGCAAAACAAATACCCACTGGATTGATGCAAATAATCATGATATCATTCTGCCAGGTCTAAGCATAGGCTACTTTGTAGTTAACGTTTAACCTCTTCCAGCCGCCCATTCAAAAATCAGAAACACGTTTCCGATGGTTGTCACGTCAATATCTCTGCGCTACAATCACACATTTTTTCATAAAACCCCTCTTTTGATAGGTTACCATTTCTGCATTAAAGATATATGAATGAAAATGGTTCATTTGACGCTGCCACAGGAAGGCACCCCTCCCCTACTCAATCTGAGAGGTTATGACCAACTGTTGATGTTCATGTCATCTTTGATAACTGTACAAAATAAAATACATTTGTCATTAGGTATTTGAGCTAAAAACTAACTGGCCAGATCCTCCTCTCCACCCTCTCCGAGTTGGGCATCTCCGGCGCGGCCCACGCTTGGATTGCGTCCTACCCGACAGGTCGCTCCTACCAGGTGGCGTGGCGAGAATCTGTCTCCGCAACACGTGCTCTCACCACTGGTGTCCCCCAGGGCTCTGTTCTAGGCCCTCTCCTATTCTCGCTATACACCAAGTCACTTGGCTCTGTCATATCCTCACATGGTCTCTCCTATCATTGCTATGCAGACGACACACAATTAATCTTCTCCTTTCCCCCTTCTGATAACCAGGTGGCGAATCGCATCTCTGCATGTCTGGCAGACATATCAGTGTGGATGACGGATCACCACCTCAAGCTGAACCTCGGCAAGACGGAGCTGCTCTTCCTCCCGGGGAAGGACTGCCCGTTCCATGATCTCGCCATCACGGTTGACAACTCCATTGTGTCCTCCTCCCAGAGTGCTAAGAACCTTGGCGTGATCCTGGACAACACCCTGTCGTTCTCAACTAACATCAAGGCGGTGACCCGTTCCTGTAGGTTCATGCTCTACAACAATCGCAGAGTACGACCCTGCCTCACACAGGAAGCGGCGCAGGTCCTAATCCAGGCACTTGTCATCTCCCGTCTGGATTACTGCAACTCGCTGTTGGCTGGGCTCCCTGCCTGTGCCATTAAACCCCTACAACTCATCCAGAACGCCGCAGCCCGTCTGGTGTTCAACCTTCCCAAGTTCTCTCACGTCACCCCGCTCCTCCGCTCTCTCCACTGGCTTCCAGTTGAAGCTCGCATCCGCTACAAGACCATGGTGCTTGCCTACGGAGCTGTGAGGGGAACGGCACCTCCGTACCTTCAGGCTCTGATCAGGCCCTACACCCAAACAAGGGCACTGAGTTCATCCACCTCTGGCCTGCTCGCCTCCCTACCTCTGAGGAAGTACAGTTCCCGCTCAGCCCAGTCAAAACTGTTCGCTGCTCTGGCACCCCAATGGTGGAACAAACGCCCTCACGACGCCAGGTCAGCGGAGTCAATCACCACCTTCCGGAGACACCTGAAACCCCACCTCTTTAAGGAATACCTAGGATAGGATAAAGTAATCCTTCTAAACCCCCCCCCCCCCTTAAAAGATTTAGATGCACTATTGTAAAGTGGTTGTTCCACTGGATATCATAAGGTGAATGCACCAATTTGTAAGTCGCTCTGGATAAGAGCGTCTGCTAAATGACTTAAATGTAAATGTAATAGATTGTGTCCCTTGCTAGCCAGTCAAAAAAGAGAGGGGTGCTGTGAAGGAAAATTGAGTGAATAGCTATTACTTCATTATCTAGTCATATCCCCTACTTAGATGTTTATCTGTGATACAGTACATTAGGAAAGTATTCTAACCCCTTCCCCTTTTCCACATTTTGTTATGTTAGACTTACACACAATACCACAATGACAAAGCAAAAACAGGTTTCGAAATGTGTGCAAATGTATTTCAAATAAATTACAGATATACCTTAAAATAAGTATTCAGACCCTTTGCTATGGGACTCGAAATTGAGCTCAGGTGCATCCTGTTTCCATTGATCATCCTTGAGATGTTTATACAACCTAACTGGAGTCCACCTGTGGAAATTTAATTTGATTCAACATGATTTGGAAAGGAACACACCCATCTATACGAGGTCCCACAGTTGACAGTGCATGTCAGACCAAAAACCAAGCCATGAGGTTGAAGGAATTGTCCGTAGCGCTCAAAGACAGGATTGTGTCGAGGCACAGATCTGGGGAAGGGTACCAAAACATTTCTGCAGCATTGAATGTCCCAAAGAACACAGTGGCCTCCATCATTCTTAAATGGAAGAAGTTTGGAACCACCAAGACTCCAGAGCTGGCCGCCCGGCCAAACTGAGGAATCGCGGAGGTCACGGATGGTCACTCTGACAGTGCTCCAGCGTTCCTCTGTGGAGATGGGAGAACCTTCCAGAAGGACAACCATCTCTGCAGCACTCCACCAATCAGGTCTTTATGGTAAAGTGGCCAGACGGAAACCACTCCTCAGTAAAAGGCACATGACAGCCCGCTTTGAGTTTGCCAAAAGGCACCTAAAGGACTCTCAAACCATGAGAAACAAGATTCTCTGGTCTGATGAAACCAAGATTGAACTCTTTGGCCTGAATACCAAGCGTGACGGAGGAAACCTGGCACCATCCCTACAGTGAAGCATGGTGGTGGCAGTATCATCCTGTGGGGATGCTTTTCAGCAGCAGGGACTTGGAGACTAGTCAGGATGGTCAAATTAATAAATTTTCAATACATTTAGTTGATTCCCTAAGTTCAAATGTTATTTATTTAAAAATGTTTTATTTAACTCTTATTTTACCAGGTAAGTTGACTGAGAACACATTCTCATTTACAGCAACAACCTGGAGAATAGTTAAGGGGGGAGGGGGGATGAATGAGCCAATTGGAAGCTGGGGATGGTTAGGTGGCCATGACGCTATGAGGGCCAGATTGGGAATTTAGCCAGGACACCAGTGTTAACACCCCTACTCTTACGATAAATGCCATGGAACCAAAGAGAGTCAGGACACCCGTTTAACATCCAATCCAAAAGATGGGTGATCTTTTTTCATTTTGAGACCAGAGGAAAGAGTACCCCCTACTGGCCCTCCAATACCACTTCCAGCAGCATCTCGTCTCCCATCCAGGGACCAACTTCGCTTAGCATCAGTGGCAAGACAGCAGTGGGATTGTTGAATTCCATTTTAATGTTTGGATTCCGTGATTCTGTCCGTGTTTTCCCTATGGCATATTTTATAGGGATCTACCGGTAGTTAAGATTTAGGGTCTTCCCCCAGTCTGAGGGTACAACTTACTCTGATGACTACGGGTCTTGGAAAGAATACACTGAAATCAGTTTTCAAACAATGAAGCCTAAAAAAAACTACGTAGGAATGACTTGGGTAAGCTGAATATAACTCAACATAATAAATGAGGCTACCTCTTGACTAAACAAGTCTAGGCTGATTAAGTAGGCTAAATCAGTGGTACTGCCTCATACAGTGGGGCAAAAAAGTATTTAGTCAGCCACCAATTGTGCAAGTTCTCCCACTTAAAAAGATGAGGCCTGTAATTTTCATCATAGGTGAACTATGACAGACAAAATGAGAGAAAAAAAAATCCAGAAAATCAGATTGTAGGATTTTTTATGAATTTATTTGCAAATTATGGTGGAAAATAAGTATTTGGTCAATAACAAAAGTTTCTCAATACTTTGTTATATACCCTTTGTTGGCAATGACAGAGGTCAAACGTTTTCTGTAAGTCTTCACAAGGTTTTCACACACTGTTGCTGGTATTTTGGCCCATTCCTCCATGCAGATCTCCTCTAGAGCAGTGATGTTTTGGGGCTGTTGCTGGGCAACACGGACTTTCAACTCCCTCCAAAGATTTTCTATGGGGTTGAGATCTGGAGACTGGCTAGGCCACTCCAGGACCTTGAAATGCTTCTTACGAAGCCACTCCTTTGTTGCCCTGGCGGTGTGTTTGGGATCATTGTCATGCTGAAAGACCCAGCCACGTTTCATCTTCAATGCCCTTGCTGATGGTAGGCTTTGTTACTTTGGTCCCAGCTCTCTGCAGGTCATTCACTAGGTCCCCCCGTGTGGTTCTGGGATTTTTGCTCACCGTTCTTGTGATCATTTTGACCCCACGGGGTGAGATCTTGCGTGGAGCCCCAGATCGAGGGAGATTATCAGTGGTCTTGTATGTCTTCCATTTCCTAATAATTGCTCCCACAGTTGATTTCTTCAAACCAAGCTGCTTACCTATTGCAGATTCAGTCTTCCCAGCCTGGTGCAGGTCTACAATTTTGTTTCTGGTGTCCTTTGACAGCTCTTTGTTCTTGGCCATAGTGGAGTTTGGAGTGTGACTGTTTGAGGTTGTGGACAGGTGTCTTTTATACTGATAACGAGTTCAAACAGGTGCCATTAATACAGGTAACGAGTGGAGGACAGAGGGGCCTCTTAAAGAAGAAGTTACAGGTCTGTGAGAGCCAGAAATCTTGCTTGTTTGTAGGTGACCAAATACTTATTTTCCACCATAATTTGCAAATAAATTCATAAAAAATCCTACAATGTGATTTTCTGGATTTTTTTTTCTCATTTTGTCTGTCATAGTTGAAGTGTACCTATGATGAAAATTACAGGCCTCTCTCATCTTTTTAAAATGGGAGAACTTGCACAATTGGTGGCTGACTAAATACTTTTTTGCCCCACTGTAAATGGGGTGATGGGGTACAAATACATAAGGGTAAATCCATTTTGAGATAATTGACGTTGAAGGTTAAATGGCAATTTTTTTATTAAGAAAAACATGCATTTTCAATCGATTATTAAATAGTTTGACAATCCTGCTTGTAAGCTTTTAAATAATAGCAATCTCAACCGTTTATCTTTTCCAGTGATGAACACATGGATGTCTCATGGTATGGTGGGGCATGCAAACCAGTTGAACTTTAAGCACCTTTATCTCTTGAATGTTTTGTCATTCAAGTCCAAAAAGTCACATTCTGGGCATTTCTACAGTGGGAAAATGTGTATGGAAGGTCTCGCTCAAATCAAAATGTGGTGCCGTCAAAAAGTGATCAAATTCAAATTGATGTACGCGTCAAGCTGACGACGGATGGTGAACTAGTAGGCTAAAGTTCCAGTTCCTCTCCACCAATACTAAAGTGAGACCAAATTTAGTAGTGTGGTTTGTCAGAGTGAATGTCGACCGTATGGGACATCTGTCTCACCAACTAGCCATATTAAATCTCTTTTCTAGCGACACTGAATCCCATTCAGCGAGGCAATGACAAGCTGAATGGCCCATTTATGAAATGTTCTCAGACTGTAATAAGTTCCAGAGACGGCTGCCTGCAACCCCCTCAAAAACACCAGAGGAGAAATGGAAAAGTAAGCACAAACAACCTCAATGAGGTTAAACCCAGGGACTTATAATCATAGCTTGACGATGTGTTGTTCTCTCCCTCAGTGATTCATAGGAGAAATGGAAAGAAAACTAAGAGCATTTACACTCAAAATGAAATGATTCATTATGGAAATCTGGTCACCTATATGGTACCAATATCTGCCAACTTTGAAAACCAACATTCATCATCACTGAGCACAAGTCTTTGCTAGAAGACTTCCTAAAATGCTATATAAAGATATTGGGCTGTATTTCAAGAAAGCAAGGCTCTAGCAAGGACCATTTTATTCGCTAAAAGATTTAGCTGTGTGACCTGGAATTTTATATTTAGGAGCACCAGTGCACCTAGAAAATAAATAACATACTTTTTTATTTTTAATCACCCAGATAATAGATGACTTCAGTGTACCGCAGCCTCCGATTGCCATGGAGAATACACTGAGCGCAGATTAATGACAGTCATTACTACCAAGAAAATGTCTTGTTGCGTAAAATATTTTTAATTGTGCTCCTAAATTTATTTTAGTGTACTCCTACATTTTTCAACTTGGCCGCACGTGTAAAAAAAGTTCAGTGTAGAGCCCTGGAAAGTATTCCAAAGACAAATGTCTTGTGAACTCATGGGCCTTCTGCCTGAATGTCCCTGGATGTTTTTGCCAGGCTTCTCACTGCAGTGTGAGGCCGGCGGGCAGAGACTTCACAAAACACCCATCTATAGGTGCCCGTACTGAGACTCGCATTGGAAGAAGAGGGCAAAGTGGGAGGAATTAGAGGGAGCAGCAGAGAACAGGGTGGGGAAATGGGAGGGGCAGTAAAGGCGGGCCAGGCTTGAATACACAATTGAGGGTTTGTGTTTTCTTGGAAAACTGTGGTGGAATGGGCCAAGAGGGCCTGGATCAGGGACACCCCAAACTGAAGAGGACGCCGAAAAACAGAGCTCGTCTGTGAGGGACTTTCAACAAGAGAGGAGGGGTCAGAGGGATAGAAAACAGTGAACTGTGAGAGGAACTTACAATGCTGTTACCCTGGTTCAGAGGAAAACTCCAGGTTTTCGCTTTTCCCTTGATGTAGCTACTAGTAACTGTCAGAGAGGAAGAGGCAAAACGGGATGTTTTAATCTGCCCAAAAGCTATACACCAAGTGAGGAATTTTTGAATGGAGGTCAATGAGTGTAAAAATTATAATTTTTTATTAGTTGATTTACAACGTCAGACTTATTTGATCTAATCGAAATTTTGCAATGTTTAGGTGCCCGGCCAAACTGAGCAATCGGGAGAGAAGGGCCTTGGTCAGGGAGGTGACCAAGAACCCGATGGTCACTGACAGAGCTCAAGAGTTCCTCTATGGAAACCCGAGAACCTTCCAGAAGGACAACCATCTCTGCAGCACTCCACCAATCAGGCCTTTATGGTAGAGTGGCCAGACGGAAGCCACTTCTCAATTAAAAAAAAGACAGCCTGCTTGGAGTTTGCCAAAAGGCCCCTAAAGAACTCTCAGACCCTGAGAAACAAGATTCTCTGGTCTGATGAAACCAAGATTGAACACTTTGGCTTGAATGCCAAGCGTCACGTCTGGAGGAAACCTGGCACCATCCCTAGAGATGACAGTTATATAAAAAAATGGGTGGCAGCATCATGCTGTGGGGATGTTTTTCAGCAGCAGGGACTGGGAGACTAGTCAGGATTGAGGAAAAGATGAACGGAGCAAAGTATAAAGAGATTCTGCTCCAGATTCTTCAGAACCTCAGACTGGGGAGAAGGTTCACCTTCCAACAGGACAACGACACTAAGCTCACAGTCAAGACAACGCAGGGTGGCTAAGGGACAGGTCTCTGAATGTCCTTGAGTGGCCCAGCCAGAGCCCGGAC
Source organism: Salvelinus namaycush (assembly GCF_016432855.1). Classification (NCBI taxonomy): domain Eukaryota; kingdom Metazoa; phylum Chordata; class Actinopteri; order Salmoniformes; family Salmonidae; genus Salvelinus; species Salvelinus namaycush. Next base: position 3,679,084 of record NC_052340.1, on the reverse strand, counting down.
TTGAACCCAATCTGGAAATAGCTGTGCAGCGATGCTCCCCATCCAACCTGACAGAGCTTGAGAGGATCTGCAGCGAAGAACGGTAGAAACTCCCCAAATACAGGTATGCCTAGCTTGTAGTGTCACACCCAAGAAGACTCAAGGCTGTAATCGCTGCTAAAGTTGAAGTACAACATAGCACTGATTAAAGGGTCTGAATACTTATGGAAATGTGATATCTTTAAGGAATTAGCAAAAATTTCTAAAAACCTCTTTTCGCTTTGTCATTATGGGGTATTGTGTGTAGATTGATGAGGATTTATTTTGTTAATCCATTTTTAATCAAAGGCTGTAACAAAACATGGAAAAAGTCAAGGGGTAAGAATATTTTCCAAACACACTGTAAGTGGACGCACGTGGCATTTCGGCAACTTACCCAAAAACAACTTTATATTAAAGTGCCTGTTGTCATAGGGATCGATAGAGGACTCATCATGGATATAACCTGTTTTAGCGTGGACATTTCCATTGAGGGCTTCCACTATTTTAAAGTAGTCATCTCAGTGGGGATTCCTATGAGTTGGGTGCAATCAGCCAATGAGGAAGAAAAAAAGACTACTTTAAAATAAGTGATAGCTTCAATGATGCTGCCCATGCTGTCAGAGAATATAAAATTGTACAGATACAAAGATTAGTTCTCTTTTCATCTCTATGGCCTGTTCACACACGTATCTGCCCACTCATTGGCTAGAATGGTCCCACCTGATCTCGCATCCTCACGACTGCCTTTCATCTTTAAAACATGTATTTCATCTTTAAAACATTTCCATTGTTAAGAGTGATCACTTGAATATCTTGTTAATATAATTGAGCATCTTTGCTACAGTCTAACCAATAAACAACTATCAACTAACTGTAGTAATGGAGTTATGCTAAAAACACAAACGTCTCCAGTTTTGAACCTTTCAGCGTAACACTAGGGGTGTAACAGTACAAGTATACGTACCTAACCGTTTGGTACAGGAACCCCGGTTCAGTCAGCACTGTGAATCTGAATCAATACATAAAACTAGTGATGCACCGATATGACATTGTTGACCGATACCAATATTCCCGATATATTTTCCTAGCCCCCCCCAAAAAAACGATACCGATAACCGATATTAAAAATTTTAGCGGCCTTTTAAGCATTCTAGTACAGTTAAATAGTTAACACACACACACACACACGGACGCAGCGGTCTAAGGCACGACATCTCAGTGCAAGAGGAGTCACTACAGTCCCTGGTTGGAATCCAGGCTGCATCAAATCCGGCCATGATTGGGAGTCACATAGGGCGGCACACAACTGGCCCAGCGACGTCCGGGTTTGGCCGGGTAGGCCGTCATTGTAAATAAGAATTTCTTCTTAACTGACTTGCCTAGTTAAATAAATGTCACACACACACACCAAACACTTTTGTTGATATTAACGTATGTCCCCATTACAAGTAAAACATAATCAAAGCCTATTTCTTTCACTTACCTGCTGTGCTGTTTCGTTGTTAATTTGTTCAGTTGTTTCATTCTCAACTGTTTGGGTCATTGCTATGGAACGCCATTTGGGTCTTTGCGTGTCAAAAAAGTAGATAACACTATTTGACGTGTCAAATAAGCTTGTTGACCAATCAGGACCTGAATATGACTGCATGTCACATAATAATTTAACGGGCTCATAGTTACCGACAAGATAGAACTGCCAAAGGGGGCGGAGTTGCAATCTACTGCAAAGATAGCATGCAGAGTTCTGTCTTACTATACAGGTCTGTGCCCCAAAAATTTGAGCTTTTACTTTAAAAAATCCACCATTCCAGAAACAAGATTCTCACCGTTGCCATTTGCTATAGACCACCTTCTGCCCCCAGATGTGCCCTGGACACCATATGTGAATTGATTGACCCCCATCTATCTTCAGAGCTCGAGATGTTAGGTGACCTAAACTGGGACATAATTAACACCCCGGCCATCCCACAATCTAAGCTTGATATCCTCAATTTCACAAATTATCAACAAACCTACCAGGTACAACCCCAAATCTGTAAACACAGGCACCCTCAGATATCATCCTAACCAACCTGCCCTCCAAAAACACCTCTGCTGTCTTCAACCAGGATCTCAGCGATCACTGCCCCATTGCCTGCGTCCGTAATGGGTCTGCGGTCAAACGACCACCCCTCATCACTGTCAAACGCTCAATAAAACAATTGCACGAGCAGGCCTTTCTAATCGACCTGGCCCGGGTATCCTGGAAGGATACTGACCTCATCCCGTCAGTAGAGGATGCCTGGTTATTCTTTAAAAGTGCTTACCTCACCATCTTAAATAAGCATGCCCCATTCAAACATATTTGAACCAGGAACAGATACAGCCCTTGGTTCACTCCAGACCTGACTGCCCTTGACCAGTACAAAAACGTCCTGTGGCGTACGGCATTAGCATCGAATAGCCCCCGCAATATGCAACTTTTCAGGGAAGTTAGGAACCAATATACACAGGCAGTTAGGAAAGCAAAGGCCAACTTTTTCAAACAGAAATTTGCATCATGTAGCGCAAACTCAAAAATGTTCAGGGACACTAAAGTCCATGGAGAATAAGAGCACCTCCTCCCAGCTGCCCACTGCACTGAGGCTAGGAAACACTGTCACCACCGATAAATCTGCAATAATTGAGAATTAAGTAAGCATTTTTCTATGGCTGGCCATGCTGTCCACATGGCTACCCCGGTCAACAGCCCTGCACCCCCCACAGCAACTTGCCCAAGCCTCCCCCATATCCAGATACCCAATGTTCTGAAAGAGCTGCAAAATCTGGACACCTACAAATCAGCCGGGCTAGACAATCTGGACCCTCTCTTTCTAAAATTATCCGCCGAAATTGTTGCAACCCCTATTACCAGTCTATTCAACCTCTTTCGTATCGTCTGAGATCCCTAAAGATTGGAAAGCTGCCGCGGTCATCCCCCTCTTCAAAGGGGATGACACTCTAGACCCAAACTGTTACAGACCTATATCTATCCTGCCCTGCCTTTAAGGTCTTCAAAAGCCAAGTTAACAAACAGATTACCGACCATTTCGAATCCCACCGTACCTTTTCCGCTATGCAATCTGGTTTCCGAGCTGGTCATGGGTGCACCTCAGCCACGCTCAAGGTTCTAAAGGATATGATAACCGCCATCGATAAGAGACAATACAGCTGTATTCATCGACCTGGCCAAGGCTTTCGACCCAGTCAATCACCACATTCTAATCAGCAGACTCAACAGCCTTGGTTTCTCAAATGACTGCCTCGCCTGGTTCACCAACTACTTCTCAGACAGAGTTCAGTGTGTCAAATTGGAGAGCCTGTTGTCCGGACCTCTGGCAGTTTCTATGGGGGTGCCACAGGGTTCAATCCTCGGGCCAAGTCTTTTCCCTGTATACATCAATGATGTCGCTCTTGCTGCTGGTGATTCTCTGATCCACCTCTACGCAGACAACACCATTCTGTATACATCTGGCCCTTCTTTGGACACTGTATTGTCAAACCTCCAAACGAGCTTCAATGTCATACAATGCTCCTTCCGTGGCCTCCAACTGCTCTTAAATGCAAGTAAAATGAAATGCATGCTTTCAACCGATCGCTGCCCGCACCTGCCCGCCCATCCAGCATCACAATTCTGGATGGTTCTGACTTGTGGACAACTACAAATACCTAGGTGTCTGGTTAGACTGTAAACTCTCCCTCCAGACTCACATTAAGCATCTCCAATTCAAAATTAAATCTAGAATTGGCTTCCTATTTCGCAACAAAGCATCCTTCACTCATGCTGCCAAACAGTCAGTTTTACGAGGGTATCCTACCGATCCTTGACTTAGGCGATGTCATTTACAAAATAGCCTCCAACACTCTACTCAGCAAATTGGATGCAGTCTATCACAGTGCCATCCGTTTTGTCACCAAAGCCCCATATAATACCCACCACTGCGACCTGTATGCTCTCGTTGGCTGGCCCTCGCATCATATTCGTTACCAAACCCACTGGCTCCAGGTCATCTATAAGTCTTTTCTAGGTAAAGCCCCGCCTTATCTCACTACTGGTCACCATAGCAGCACGCGCTCCAACAGATATATTTCACTGGTCACCCTCAAAGCCAATTCCTCCTTCGGCCGCCTTTCCTTCCAGTTCTCTGCTGCCAATGACTGGAACCAACTGCAAAAATCACTGAAGCTGGAGACTCATATCTCCCTCACTAGCTTTAAGCACCAGCTGTCAGAGCAGCTCACAGATCATTGCACCTGTACATAGTCTATCTGTAAATAGCCCATCCAACTACCTCATCCCCATACTGTTATTTATTCAGCTCCTTTGCACCCCAGTATCTCTACTTCTTCTTCACATTCATCTTCTGCACATCTATCACTCCAGTGTTTAATTGCTATATTGTAATTATTTCGCCACTATGGCCTATTTATTGCCTTAACTCCCTTATCCTACCTCATTTTCACACACTGTATATAGATTTTTCCCTATTGAATTATTGACAATATGTTGTTTGTGTCGCACTGCTTTGCTTTATCTTGGCCAGGTCGCAGTTGTAAATGAGAACTTGTTCTCAACTAGCCTACCTGGTTAAATAAAAAATAAAAAAGTTACTACACATTGATTACACTCACTTGTATTTCATGTCACAACAATTCATCGATAAGGATGCTATGATGCTGGTAAAGTTGTCTCACGCACCTACAGAGCTGATCATAATTAAAAGCTAGCTAGCTCATGAATGCAAACAATGTTCTTCCCCAAAAACATAGCGAAACGACAATCTGTTTCAGTAGCTATAGTTAACTAGCTAATTACATAGCTAGGTGTCATCATCCAACCACAATAGCAGACTTTGCGGTTAGCCTTCAAAATAAAAGTACTATTTTTATTAATTTCCATCACTGTCAACGACATACTGATATTTTGAAGGCAAACCGCTAATTCCACTATTGTGCCGAATCCTTATTGTGGCTAGCTTCACAACACAAAGCTCGGTCGAGCCTCACTAACCAGATGAAGCTAGCTGGCTGCTTATAACATTAGCTTTGGGCAAAAGGGTTAAGTAGCTGGTTAGCTATTTATTTTCATGAACTCAAGTTCAATAGGCAAACAACAATACTTACAAGGATTCCTAAATCATTGCTAAGAATAATTTAAATGACTGCAGTTTCTACTGGTCATTGTTTTCAGGCTGGTTGTATTGGTGCTAGCTAGGTACCAAGCTAAAGATATCTACCCCAGAAGTTGCGGTCAAACAAATTATGCTTTATTACCAACGCAGTATTGTAAACACATCATTCGTGGCCAGTATTTGCAGAGTTTATTGTACAGCTTTGACAGTGCTACTGTATCTTTTTTGACACGCAAAAACCCAAATGGCGTTCCATAGTATGCATGTCTTGAAGCTAATAGCAGTGACGCTATTACTGTGTAACTCCGATAGGGCAACATCGAAAAATAGCGCACTTGGTAGTGTGTACCGGGGCTCGACCAGTCGGCGAAAGCCAAACATCACCCACAACAGAGAACGGTTGATTGTCCAGGTCAATGAATTCCATTATCTTGGTTTTAATGGATTTCGCTTTTTGAGTTGTCTCACTGAAATGTTCTTACTCTTTCAAATGACTGCTCGACTTGTTGACTGCTCGAGCCACACAGCAGACATTGTGGGCTAGGTTAGGAATGCTGTGTTGCACATGTAGCGCAAAATCGTACGTGCCGTCATTACGGCATGTACCTACGTTATATAGGTATGCACATCAGTTTTGCACATTGGCGTTAAACGAGACATCGATATGTTCACCGATATATTGTGCATCCCTACATAAAACAAATAAAAACACTAGGCATATAGGCAATGCCTACACTGCGTTGTATGCCATTGCTTCTTGAGTAAATCTGAGCTGGGGGGGGGGGGGGGGGGAGAAAATAGGCTATGCTATGCACAAAATTCTCATCTTAACTGACACCTTTCAAACCATACTTTTGTAAGGCACAGCCGGGAACAAGTTCTGAACAATGGCGAGGTGGATCCTTCATCATCATTTAAATCTTAAATTTGGGAACATTGCCATTGCAATCTACTGTGAAGCAACAATGTAGAGAGTTGTGGATAAAACATTAACAGTATGTCGCCACTGCTCAATGAGAATAGCCTATGCAGAGTCAAATCAAATTGTATTAGTCAGATGTGCCGAATACAACAGGTGTAGACCTTACAGTGAAATGCTTACTTACAAGCCCCTAACCAACAATGCAGTTTTACAAAAATACAGATAATAAATAGAAGTAACAAGTAATTAAAGAGCAGCAGTAAAATGACAATAGCGAGACTATATACAGGGAGGTACCGGTACAGAGTCTATGTGCTGGGGCACTGGTAAGTTGAGGTAATATGTACAATATGTAATAAAAGTGACTATGCATAGAAGATAAGAGAGCGGTGTAAAGGCGGGGCAATGCAAATAGTCTGGGTAGCCATTTGATTAGATGTTCAGGAGTCTTATGGCTTGGGAGTAGAAGCTGTTTAGAAGCCTGCTGTGCAGTGGCAGAGAGAACAGTCTATGACTCGGGTGGCTGGACTCTAACAATTTTTAGGGCCTTCCTCTGACACCGCCTGGTATAGAGGTCCTGGATGGCAGGAAGCTTGGCCCCAGTGATGTACTGGGGCGTTCGCACTACCCTCTGTTGTGCCTTGCAGTCGGAGGCTGTGCAGTTGCCATACCAGGCAGTGATGCAACCCGTCAGGATGCTCTCGATGGTGCATCTGTAGAACATTTTGAGGATCTGAGGACACATGACAAATCTTTTCATTCTCCTGAGGGGAAATAGGCTTTGTCGTGCCCTCTTCACGACTGTCTTGGTGTGCTTGGACCATGTTAGTTTGTTGTTGATGTGGACACCAAGGAACTTGAAGCTCTCAACCTGCTCCACTACAGCCCCGTCGATGAGAATGAGCTCGGTCCTCTTTTTCCTGTAGTCCACAATCATCTCCTTTGTCTTGATCTTGTTGAGGGAGAGATTGTTGTCCTGGCACCATGTAGCTTGTTGTTGTCGGCCAATCATCAAAGCAGCACTACAGACATAGAGCCTCGGTGTGGCAAAGCAAGTTAGGACATTATCTAATCAATGGAAAAGGGGATTAAAATTATGGAATTAAAAGCGCAATATGCAAAACCGATATAGACGTCTTCAGCACAGGCAAAAAATCGTTTCTGCATACCCCCAGCAATAAAATCCCAGCACCCCCACCCCACTTCCCGCAGCTTTGCATAGGATGCTGCTTCCCTCACTCAGATCGGACCCGGTCTTGATCCGACCAGGTCTATACGAAACTGGTCTAGTAGTCCATTAGGAACATGTCTATATTTAAAAAAACAAAAACATTTATGCATATTGGGTCCAGGTAGAAAAGCCACAGGTCCATTTCGGATCAGGTCTGTGAAGACCTCTACTTGAAAGGCCCAATATAACAATCCCTTTCACAACCGACAATGGCAGGAACATCATAAATGCTGTCACAGAAGCTGGACTTGGGCTAGGACTGGGAGGTATAACATATTTTATGATATACCGGTATTGATGCACAGACCGGTTTGGGTTTTCACTTTACCTTCTATATCAGTATTTGAATGTTTGGTTTGTTAAATGTGATATGCAATGTGTAACGTCCATCTTTATAGTTTACGTCGCTACTTGAGTCATCTCTCTCTCGCTCTCCATGCAGCTTTCCACACAGACCTAGTCCCGCCCCGTCACTCAAGGAGCACATTTGTTGGTCCTCGACCCTGACACACTTGCATTCAGTCTGCATGACCAACACAGCACATGCAACAATGTTGATGACAACGATGCCGTTTTCACATTGCTTCTTAATATAAATCCACTAGCATTCTATAATTACACTACTAGTTTGTGTTTCTTACATCTGCAAACAAGCTAATTTGTCTTTTCTTAGTATGTTGGGCCTAAATCTTGTTAGCCGCTAACGCTAAATCGCTAGCAAGCTAATAAATGTACTGAGTCAGAGCAACGGTAATTAGCTTTACAGCCTGATAATACCAGTGATGGTGTAGCTCTAAATCAGCATGTTGTTTGTGCAATAGTAATTTCTAAATCAAAGAGGAATACGAAAAATAAAGACCGTTTAGTTACATGAAGAAGCTAAGAGAAAACATTTAATGTAGCTACAAAATTATAGTGCACCCTAGGAACACTTTGGTTCCTACCCTGTCACAATAACTCCTCCCTGGCATTTTCATTCGTTGTCATATCAAACACTGTATTCAAAAGTGCCCACTATTATATTCTAACTATAGAATTGGAACAATCCTTCTATTTGTATGATTCCAACAGCTCACCATGTGTTTTGCTCTAAAACCGCTATTGCAACATTTGGTTAAAAATAAGGCCTAGATTGTTCGCCCATAACATGCAGCCCTACGTAGCAGTGTGGAAATGATCTCAAATGAGTGCAGGTAATGCACAAACGTATGAAAATTAGTTTAGGTTTAAGTTGAATTGAGTATAAAACAAATCAGAATGGAGAAAGACCCATTGAAATCATTTAGAATGTGTGTTGCCACCCTAGGGTCACACACAACTCAAAGCAAATGTAGAACTTAAAAAAATATTAAAAACTGTCAAATCCCGCCCGATTAAAAATATTTACAACTACTGTGATATGATATTTTGTCCATATCGCCCAGCCCTAACTTGGGGCACAAATATGGTGCTTTTTAAATGTTGTCTTTTGCCAAATGAACTACAGAAACTGTTGGCATTTCATTTTCCCGCTGTACCGTAACCGAAGCGACCCCAAAACCTCAATATGTATCGAACTGTGGGTTTGGTGAATCGTTAGTAATGGGTGTCTGACAAACAACTAGGGCTTAGCAGCAATTCAGACCTAGGACTACTTTTCAATCCAGGCCAAAGTGTAGGCTAAAACTTGAGCTAACTGCTGTAATTGTAAGGAAGGTTCCAGCAGCAGTGGAAACAGAGTGTAGTAGTGCACAGACAGGTGTTGTAATGAAAGAGGGCCCTTCCTTCTGTTCTGACAGACTTGCTGATCTGAGAGCTGTGAATGGATGATCTCAGGGCTGCTGACCCGAGGGGCAGGGACAGAAGTGACTCATGTTTGGCTCTGCAATGAGGGAGAGAGAGAACACATGATGTTTGTATCTCGTTGCAGACTACACACTACAATCACAGTCCCTCACTGTGGTTACAACTATGACATCACCTCTCTTCCCACTGACTGAGGAGAAGTCCTCCCGCAAACACACACACACGGCTTATGTTTGAAAAATTCAGGTCGATAATGGAATGTCTGATTGATCAGACAGGTGACAAAATTATATTCTATATGGTTATGGTTGATATAGGTTACATACGATACATGTTACCTTCATTTTAACATAATCAAAGCCAATAAGCCACATGTCAAACTCATTCCACGGAGGGCCGAGTGTGAGTTTTTGCTTCTCCCTTGTTGTTGATTGATTAAGGTCACTAATTAGTAAACAACTCCCCTCACCTGGTTGTCTAGGTCTTAATTGAAAGAAAGAAAAATCTGCAGACACTCCACCCTTCATAGAATGAGTTAGACACCCCTAAAATAAGCCAATGAACCAATGTGACCTACGGGCATTTAGGCTGAAGCAATTGGTTGACTTGGGACGTCAGAGAGGAGTCAAAGTGCAACTTTCCAAGAAATATAGTGCTATATAATAGGCTACAACCTGTCCTGCAGGGCTACAAGATAGGATGTGCTACAAGATTCAGTGAATAGGTCAAGAGGAGTCATGATACAAACGAAAAATGCCAGTCAAGTGTCTTTTGACGAAGTGACCATTGTCTTCTGCCTGTAAGATCCCATGTTGATTACCGATAGAGGTAAAAAAAGAGAGAGGGGGAAAAGAAAGCCAGTGGATGGACTACTAGGCCACAGGTCAAAGCTGGGTTAAAGCTAAGGCACAGCCCCTCCCCTCTCATGACATCAAAGGGAGCTCCCACAGCCTGAGGGGGAAGGAACCCTTTCTGCCCCAATAAACCCAATCAGGATTTCTGACAGGGTTTGGGGACAGACATTTCTTCACTGTAGACTGTCTGGAGCTAACCTTAAATATTTGCATAAGATGTTTGTCCATGAAGTGTTTAAGAAAAATTCCCTGCTAGACACTATACAGGGTGACTTTCCAGTCTCCCTACATAATTCTGATTAATGAGAGGTGTTTCAGACATAATTATGCACTATAGAGGTATTTCAGAATTTTCATGCAGGGAGAGTTCAAGCAATGACATCATTGGTTGATTGAGCCTGCAGTCTGATCTAAAAATGGAGTCATGTTTTGTAGCAATTATTGTGGCATTTGGCATCTCAGTGCTAGAGGCGTCACTACAGACCCTGGTTAGTTTGCAGGCTGTATCACAACTGGCCGTGATTGGGAGTCCCATAGGGCGGCGCACAATTGGCCCAGCCTCGTCCGGGTTAAGGTTTGGCCGGTGTAGGCAGTCATTGTAAAAAAAAAAAAATTGTTCTTAACTGACTTGCCTAGCTAAATAAAAGGTTAAATAAATACAATTTTTTAAAGTGTGATGTTTCGCAGATTGCACAATCACGCTAGCAGTGAGTAGATATGGTTGTACTTGTTCAATAAAGCCATTGCACTCTCAACAACCTAACTACCAGGACATTGCAGGATATTTAGGTGGACAAATTTTTTCTGGCTTTATAAAGACTAGAGCCTTACGGGAGCCCTACTTCCTTGTCCAACTGTGTTCCCAACCTCGAAGGAACCCTGAAATTGCTATGAACTCTGGATATTGTGGTTTACTTACAACCAGGAAATATAGATGGCCTGTGAGATGCAGAAACGCTAGTATTTGCGTGAGGAAATGTTTGACTTTTATGGCACATTATATGTTAATAACATTAATGTCCATATACAGTGAAAAAGGGACATTACACCTCTGCTCTAAGTGTATTTTGCACATCTAGCCTAATGCACTTTCTCAATTGAAGCACATTTGTCTGACGCAGGTTCATTGCAGTTAGGGGCTCACGACAGCATCTGTGCCGCCAGAGTGCGTGGAAACTTTTGATTATGTTTTCTAATGTTCTACTTTTGTTTGAGGTAATCTTTGATACTACAAGAATTCGAGGCTCCGGTCGGTCATAAAATCACAGTGCAGACCCTGATAGTCTCCGCTCTGCTCCACACTACCCCGGAGACCGCATTCAATTTTAGCATTCTCATTGAGATGCAGGGAAAGGGAGCCGGACAAAATAAATAATGTCTAAATCGGCCTCTGCAGAGAAGCAGCGCCCTCACACAAACACCTTCCCATACACCATTGCAGTAGAAGTGTAATAAGACCTAGAGGAAGCCTAGACAGAGGAAAAACTAGGAGGCTGGTTGTGTGTTAAAGGGGAAATCAGCAGTTGAAACAATAAGAAAGTTTTCTCCCCGCCCGTTTTGGTAAAAAGCTTAGGGATGGGGCTTATAATGAGAAATGTACCCACTCAAATTCATATAAAGAGATACCATGATATCAAAATTATAGTTTTAACAATGTTTTGAGGCTATATAGTGTTTGTTTACATTTATATTAGAGTAAAACAAGCTTATATTTTGGGTTCTGATGGAGTACGACAGTTAAACTAAGCTCATGAGGCATTTATAAAATTATATTCTTCAAGAATCAATGTGTACATATCACTCATTTATAAATCGAAAAAAATGAATGTAGCAACTGCAGATTGCCCCTTAATTATCTAGGCCTAAAGCATGAAACACAACGAGAATCGATAAACACTTAGTGGGTGGCCGTTTCTTCCCTTGCTAGAAAAAAAAGCTGCGTGCTGACCCGGTAGCGACGAATCTACCGATTCTACTTGTAGAATAAATAGCAATGCTCGTCAGTGGCCAACAATTGGACTTTGAGCAAATTAGAGAGCACGAACCCTCAAGTGATGGAGCCAACAACAAAAAAACGAGGGAAAAAGATAGCATTTTCTCTGGATGAGCCAGTCACACTTCATATGCAATGTAGGCTATGGGATGGTAGCTAAGCGCACAGATGCAATGCACACAACACTAAACACCGTCATTGTAAATAAGAATTTGTTCTTAACTGACTTGCCTAGTGAAATAAAAAAGGTTACACACACCAAAAAGTTATTTTGTTGGCATTTACGCATGTCCCCATTACCAGTAAAACATAATCAAAACCTATTTCTTTCACTTACTTGCTGTGCTGTTTTGTTGTTCGTTTGTTCAGTCGTTTCATTCTCAAACAGGTTTTCTATGGAACGCCGTTTGGGTCATTGCGTGTCAAAAAAGATACACGTCAAATAACACGCCATCGGTTTCAGTAGCTATAGTTACCTAGCTAACTATATAGCTAGGTGTCACCATCTAAAATAACCCTAATTTATAAGACAGTTCTTATTTCATTAATTGTGGTCGGATCCATCTATGTGAAGCTAGCCCATGAGGATTAGCCACAATAGTGGACTTTGCGGATAGCCTTCAAAATAAAAGTATGGCATAATTCCACTATTTTTATTCATTTGCTTCAAAGTCAACTACATACTTTATTTTGAAGGCAAAACGCAAATTCCGCTATTGTGCCGAATCCTTATTGTTGCGAGCTTCACAACACATAACCCGGTCAAGCCTCACTAGCCAGATGAAGCTAGCTGGCTGCTTATAACGTTAGCCTTGGGCAACAGGGTTAAGTAGCTGGCTAGCTATTTATTTTCATGAACTGAAGTTCAATTTCAATAGGCAAACAACAATTATTGCTAAGAATAATGAAAATGACTGCAGTGTCTACTGGTCATTGTTTTCAGGCTGGTTGTAATGGTGCTAGCTAGGTACCAAGCTAAAGATATCTACCCCAGAAGTTGGGTTCGAACAAATGATGCTTTATTACCAACGTGGTATTGTAAACACATCGTTCGTAGGCAGTATTTGAGTTTATTGTACAGCTTTGACAGTGCTACTGTATCTTTTTTGACACGCAAAGACCCAAACGGCGTTCCATAGTATGCATGTCTTGAAGCTAATAGCAGTGACGCTATTACTGTGTAACTCCGATAGGGCAACATCGAAAAAATAGCGCACTTGGCAGTGTGTACCAGTGCTCGACCAGTCGGCGAAAGCCAACATCACCCACGACAGAACGGTTGATTGTCAAGGGCAATGAATTCCATTCATCTTGGCATTAATGGATTTCGCCTTTTGAGTTGTCTCGCTGAAATGTTCTTACTCTTTCAAATGACTGCTCGACTTGTTGACTGCTCGAGCCCCACAGCAGACATTGTGGGCTAGGTTCGGAATTCTGTGTTGCACGTGTAGCGCAAAATTTTACGTGGCGTTAATACGTCGTGTACCTACGTTATATAGGATGCACGGTAGCTTTGACATCGGTTTTTAACATTGGCTTTAAACTAGACATCAGCCGATACTGATATGTTTACCGATATATTGCGCATCCCTAGTAGCTAGTATTGACTTAATTAAATCACAATGGATTAGCTAGTTTCCATGAAAATAGCTGCATGGGTTAGCTGCCGAGTTTGGTGTCTTTAGCCAGCTAGTTAGCTATGTTGTGCTAGCTAGCGAATATGCTGAATTTAGCTAGCTAGCTAAACATTTGGCTATGGACTGGCACTGGCCGTATGGGACTATGCGTAGGATATATATTGTTTCTTTGTCATCTTGCTAGATAGTCATCTAGTTGTGGCCATCTGGCTAATATCAACAAGGGCTTCTACAAAATAGCAACATTAGCGCAGATAGCTTGGAATCTAGACCATAAGCATTGCCAAACAATGCTACTGCCACCTTCTGGTTTGGAGTATTTTAAGGCTAACGACTTCCAAGGTCTTTGCTGTGAGAACACAAAAGAGTGACTGCAGACACCGTTCAGAGGTGGTAAATACTGTCACCAGGCAAACATTTGACAAGCCTACCGGTGTGTCTGAGCTTCAACTGGCAAGACTGCTTCCCTGGCATTAGTTAGTTTTGATTTGCTGTATTTTGAGCATCCAAGTCAGGAAACGAGTCTTCCACTGAAGTAAGACATGCAATGTTCTGTCTATGAAGCTTTCATTTAAAACGAAAGTTCCTAAAGCCGTCAGGTAAAAACAGATAGAGCTGACAGTCCGAAGTAGCCAAAACAACAATTATATGCCGAGTCCTGAGGGAGTACAATGCGTTGAGTGGGCCTACTTCTCCTTGGTCTCTGAAACCACAGCACAGACATGTTAAGACTTGACACATTGGCAACGCTGCCTTTCCTCCATATCCTTCTCTCCATTGTTGCGATCCTGTCTTTTGTGAAGTGAACGTAATGTTGGGCCCTGCGGCACTTCTTTGCAAATAAGAGATTGCAATGTGTCCACTACCATCAGCATCAAAGTGAGATGTGTGTTGGTGGTGGACCCCCACCCCAGGGCTCCTACCCCACCCCCTTTCCACCACCAGCCCTGGGGTATTGCCTGGATTTATCTGAATCTCCCAGTCTCTCTCGCTCTGCTGGCCCAACAACTCCCAACGACCCACTGCTGAGAAAATACTAGGCTACATGATTACAGAAATACACTGGGAGCAGATGGTATACTATTTTCTCCACTCCTTACTTTCATTTGTTCCACTAACTTGATGGATAAAGCGGTTGTTTTTCCAGTGCAGTAGGCACTAGGTAGCAGCAGCATTTATTTTCCCTATAGCCTATGAGCTCCACTAGCCTAACTCTAGGTAAGAAAGTGATCTAACTGAAGGGATGGGCTGCGATTAAAATATTGGGTTCTGACTTGAAGAGAATGACTCACCGCCGTCTGAGAAAATATAATTCCATTAGGCGGCTTTTGAGTTACCAGGTACATCTTTAGGGACTGTCAAAGAAAAGGCTGGCACTAACACCACCAGCATAATGCACTTAATATTACCCATCAGACTGCGCAGAAGCACTAGATTGAACTTAACTAAAGAGGAAAACTCTAGAAAGTTGAGTTAACACAATCAACATTTCACTCTGCTGTGGGAATTGTGATCGAATCCACACAATATTGGCCACTTTCAATGTAACACCCCGTAAACAAAACGAAGTACGCAAGAGACTTTCTTATAGGCAGAGAGCATTGGAGTAGGATTCTATTGCATTGACAGACATGAATCAGGCCCATACTCTACACAAACGTGCAACAAAATCAATCAAAGCTGCTTTTGTCCTTTATGCAAATAGACATAGCCATATATGGATCTGTGCCATTTACTTTGAACTGGACTGTGGCTACAGTATAGCGCTTGCGAGTAGATGCGCTTGTTAAGAGATCAAAGCGAGAGCTGCATGTAGCAATGTGCACATTTTTTCATATAATTTGCTAGTTAGTGAGTTATTGTCCCAGTTATAGCTCATTTCTTGTCAACAATGGGGGAGTGGTTGCTTCCAACAAGAGGACAAAAGGTGTGCATTTCTAGCCATCTTGTGTCTCAAAAAGGGCAGTGTTGTATTTTGAGACATCTTGAATAAACTAAGTCACCAATAGGCAGAGCGTAATTTGTCAGATTTCCTGTAATAAATGGTATGGGAATAGTAATGCATTTTAATTTGTAAAGTTTCTTGCATCAAACAACATTTTCAATCATCTCCTTGTCTGATAGACAAGGTTAATAGGTTAATGTCAAGCACTGCATGTATTTTTTTAAAGTCCCATGGAAAGTGCTTTCGGAAAGTATTCAGACCACTTGATGTTATCCACATTTTGTTACGATACAGCCTTATTCTAAAATGCATTTAAAAAATATATATATTTTCCTCAGCAATCTACACAAAATAACCCATAATGATTAAGCATTAAGAACATTAAGACATTTTTGCAACTGTATAAAACATAAACTGAAATACCTTATTTACATAAGTATTCAGACCCATCGCTATGAGACTCAAAATTGAGCTCAGGTGCATCCTGTTTCCATTGATCATCCTTAAGATGTTTCTACAACTTGATGATTGGAGTCCCCCTGTGGTATATACAATTGATTGGACATGATTTGGAAAGGCACACACACCTGTCTATATAAGGTCCCACAGTTGACAGTGCATGACAGAGCAAAAACCAAGTCATGAGGTCAAAGGAATTGTCCGTAGAGCTCCGAGACAGGATTGTGTCAAGGCACAGATCTGGGGAAGGGTACCAAAACATTTCTGCAGCATTGAATGTCCCCCCACACAGTGGTCTCCACCATTCTTAAAAATGGAAGAAGTTTGGAAACACCAAGACTCTTCCTAGAGCTGGCCGCCCAGCCAAACTGAGCAATCGGGAGAGAAGGGCCTTGGTCAGGGAGGTAACCAAGAACCCGATGGTCACTGACAGAGCTCCAGAGTTCCTCTGTGGAGATGGGAGAACCTTCCAGAAGGAAAACCATCTCTGCAGCACTCCACCAATCAGGCCTTCATGGTAGAGTGGCCAGATGGAAGCTACACCTCAGTAAAAGGCACATGACCACCCACTTGGAGTTTGCCAAAAGGCACCTAAAGACTCTAGTCTGATGAAACCAAGATTGAACTCTTTGGCCTGAATGCCAAGCGTCACGTCTGGAGGAAACCTGGCACCATCCCTACGGTGAATTATGGTGATGGCAGCATCATGTTGTGGGGATTTTTTCCCCCCAGCAGCAGGAACTGGAAGACGAGTCAGGATCAAGGGAAAGATGAACGGAGCAAAGTACAGAGAGATCTTTGATGAAAACCTGCTCCAGAGCACTCAGGACCTCAGACTGTTGCAAAGGTTCACCTTCCAACAGGACAACGACCCTACGCACACCGCCAAGACAACTCCCCAAATACAGGTGTGACAAGCTTGTAGCATATTACCCAAGAAGACTCATGGCTGTAATAGCTGCTTCAACAAAGTACTGAGTGAAGGGTCTGAGTACTTATGTAAAATTGATATTTCAGTGTTTTATTTTTTGCTTTGTCATTATGGGGTAATGTTGGTAGATTGATGAGGGGAAAAAATTATGTAATAAACTTTAGAATAAGGCTGTAACCGAACACAACGTGGAAAAGGTCCAGGGATCTGAATACTTTCCGAAGGCACTGTAGGTCTACACTGAACACCACACATTGGCTGCTACTGTAGGCTGAATAATAGAACAGCTATTTCCATGTTAAAATGTTACGGGATGCATTTTCTCCATTGTTTATATTATGGTAGGCCACTCTGGTAGGCCCAAATTATGATCAAATAGCCACAGTAGTCTACTTGCCCACTTAAAACAGGTACAGCCTTAGTGTTCACAGCAAATGCACACCAGAAATTGTACAGAATTTTGACATCATTCAAGTTTGCGCTCAGCAGACCTGAAATTTGCTCAGTGCTTGAACATTGATTGCATTTATTTCATTCCTCAACATTACAGTGATCTTTTGTCATGTATTTCATCCCTCTAGAGCTGCTGGGGCTGGTGATAGGGACTGGGAGTTTGCAGTGGTAGGAGAGCTGGTGTGTGCCTGCCAAAGTGACAGCAAGGTGTGAGGAAAGCCCTCCATTTACACCCCAGTGAGAGACTAAGTTGATCTACAATGACCCTCCAAGGCAATTAAACCCACAAGAAATCAGGTGCCCAACCCCATGTTAGGGAAGGGCAGTGAGAGAGCAGACTGGATTATTATGATTTAATAAAACAGGACGAATTATGATTTTTTATTAAACTCAAGAAACAGTAGATTCATTATGAGGTTTTTAGGCACCCTGAGAACCATGACAGAGGAAGAGGATTAGGAAACAACGGAGTAAAAGAACGATGTAGGAGTTGAGAGTGAACAGGTGGGACCTCTGGGACGGCCATGTTGTGTCACTGGCCATCGACATAACAATCCATCAGGAGAATGAAAGGCCCGTGATGGTGAGACGGCACACACCAGAGAGTCTGTCCAGTAATTCCATCTGACTCAGCGCCTATTCCAGGGACAATAAGGGCATCCAGCCACAATATCTAGGCTACCTTGCTAATGCACTGCATACAGTGCATTCGGAAGGTATTCAGACTACATTTTGTTATGTTACAGCCTAATTCTAAAATTGATTAAATAAAAACTATTCCTCATCAATCTACACACAATACCCCATAATGACAAGGTAAACAGGTTTTTAGAGATTTTTTCACATAAAAATAGAAATACCTTATTTACATAAGTATTCAGACCCTTTGCTATGAGACTCGAAATTGAGCTCAGGTGCATCCTGTTTCCATTGATCATCCTTGAGATGTTTCTACAACTTGGAATCCACCTGTGGTAAATTCAATTGATTGGACATGATTTGGAAAGGAACACACCTGTCTATATAAGGTCCCACAGTTGACAGCGCATGTCAGACCAAAAATCAAGCCATGAGGTAGAAGGAATTGTCCGTAGAGCTCAGAGACAAGATTGAGTTGTGGCACAGATCTGGGGAAGGTTACCAAAACATTTCTTCAGCATTGAAGGTCCCCAAGAACACAGTGGCCTCCATCATTCTTAAATGGAAGAAGTTTGAAAACACCAAGACTCTTCCTAGAGCTGGCCCCCCGGCAAAACTGAGCAATCGGGAGAGAAGGGCTTTGGTCAGGGAGGTGACCAAGAACCCGATGGTTACTCTGACAGAGCTCTAGAGTTCCTCTGTGGAGATGGGAGAACCTTCCAGAAGGACAACCATCTCTGCAGCACTCCACCAATCAGGCCTTTATTGTAGAGTGGCCAGACAAAAGCCACTCCTCAGTAAAACGCACATGACAGCCCGCTTGGAGTTTGCCAAAAGCACCTAAAGGATTATCAGACCATGAGAAACAAGATCCTCTAGTCTGATGAAATAAAGATTGAACTCTTTGACCTGAATGCAAAGCGTCACGTCTGGAGGAAACCAGGCACCATCCCTACGGTGAAGCATGGTGGCAGCATCATGCTGTGGGGATGTTTTTTAGCAGCAGGGACTGAGAGACTAGTCAGGATCGATGAACGGAGCAAAGTACAGAGAGATCCTTGATGAAAACCTGCTCCAGAGCACTCAAGACTTCAGACTGAGGCGAAGGCTCACCTTCCAACAGGACAACAACCCTAAGCACACAGCCAAGACAATGCCGGCGTGGCATCGGGACACGTCTCTAAATGTCCTTGAGTGGCCCAGCAAGAGCCCGGACTTGAACCCGACCAAACATCTCTGGAGAGACCTGAAAATAGCTGTGCAGCAACGCTCCCCATCTGCAGAGAAGAATTGGATTAACTTCCCAAATACAGGTGTGCTAAACATCTAGCATCATACCCAAGAAGACTCGAGGCTGCAATCACTGCCAAAGGTGCTTCAACAAAGTACTGAGTAAAGGGTCTGAATACTTGTAAAATGTGATCTGTTTTTTTTGTATACATTTGCAAAAATGTCTTAAAAAAAATGTTTTTCCTTTGTCATTATGTGGTATTGTGTGAAGGTTGATGAGGGGGGGGGGAACAATTTAATGATAAGGCTGTAACGTAACAAAATGTCAAAATGCACTGTAGCTTAGAGCAAACCTTGATTTACACGAAATCAGTTGCTTAACAAGGTTTTTTGCTTCAGATGTTCTGGCCTGTAATGTGCAAGCGTGTGCTAATAGTAATGATATGTTGAGTGTTTTTTCCCGATAGTTATATATCGTGATATTATTTTGGACGATATATCGATACTTTGACTTTAAGAGACCTTTTTTTGCTAAGTAACGTTACCTAGCTCTAAATCGTCTGTACCTGTGCCAAAACTACGGTATTTTTCAACCTAAAGTTTGTTCGACATCTTCTTTTAAAATAGTTAGCCAACATGTTTCCAGCACTTTTCTTTCCATGACTGATCAAAACGTATTATTATGTCTCTATTGTCTCTCTGCAGCAGACATATAGTGGGCAAAATGTTTTGAAAAACAAAACAACAAAAACAACAAAAAAAAATTTGCAGTACCGAATCGCAATACACATCGTACCGGCATCTAAGAATTGTGATAATATTGTATCGTGAGGTTCTTGGCAATTCCCAGCTCCAGTAGTAGTACCAGTGAAATACTGATTTAATATTGACATTTTCCTCTGCATGAAGCTGGAGTCTTCACTGCACATCACGAGACCTGCCTTTTTACTTTGACCCCTGAAAGCTCAGTTCACACCTGCTAAAAAGAACTTACTCTGCATGAATATGGACCAATCAGTAGAGAGCACCACAGGCTGCAGAAATGTCTAATGGCAGGCAACGGCTGCACATTGTCTTTTCACAAAACAAACATTTCGGGCCTGAGCACTAGGCCTAACTCTTGTAACTCAGAAACCCCTTAATAATCTATAAATTTATTAAGGTGTAGGCTTACACCGTTCAAAAATAAACCTGACGGAGCGCACATTACTCAGACACCAACTCACAGGGTCTCATATTGTGTGTCCTAGGCCTTCAACAGCCAGGTAGAACAACAGAACAGACCACCCTTGCCTCCCTTCCACTGCCAGACAAGCAGACCTATTGGAGAGGGCCGGGCCATGGCCGTTGATGTCCCCTTGTGTGGCTGTAATGCCCTACTTGCGGCCATAGTGGCCGCTGTGCCCTTACATTGAATATAGTAAATTATAATTTCCTTATCCCGGCTGCCAACAGCTGTGCTCTGAAGCACCTCTCACTCACATGGCTCTCTCATACATATGTGCAGCTATACGTTCTGCCTTATTAGCTAGCAAATAGATCCAAGTTGGCTAAACTGGAAAAGGATTAGTTGGCTAGTCACTAGTACATGGGCTTGTGCTTGAAAGATTTTTTATGACACCTGTGTTAATAAAGCAATAAGGCCCAAGGAGGTGTGGTCCCCCCTTTGCTGCTATAAACAGCCTCCACTCTTCTGGGAAGGCTTTCCACTAGATGTTGGAACATTGCCGCAGGGACTTGCTTCCATTCAGCCACAAGAGCATTAGTAAAGTCGGGCACTGATGTTGGGCGATTAGGCCTGGCTTGCAGTCGGCGTTCCAATTCTTCCTAAAGGTGTTCGATGGGGTTGAGGTCAGGGCTCTGTGCAGGCCAGTCAAGTTCTTCCACAACGATCTCGACAAACCATTTCTGTATGGACCTCGCTTTGTGCACGGGGGCATTGTCATGCTGAAACAGGAAAGGGACAAAACTGTTGCCACAAAGTTGGAAGCACAGAATCTAGAATGTCATTGTATGCAGTGGCGTTAAGATTTCTCATCAAAGGGTACTAAGGGGCCTAGCACGAACCATGAAAAACAGCCCCAGACGATTATTCCTCCTCCAAACTTTACTGTTGGCACTACGCATTCTGGCAGGTAGCATTCTCCTGGCATCCGCCAAACCCAGATGAATCCGTCGGACTGTCAGATGGTGACGTGTGATTCATCACTCCAAGTCATTACGCATGGTGAAGTTCCAGACGAATAGTTCTCTTGCTGACGTTGCTTCCAGAGGCAGTTTGGAACTCGTAGTGAGTGTTGCAACCAAGGGCAGACAAATTTTACACGCCATGCGCTTCAGCACTCGGTGGTCCCATTCTGTGAGCTTGTGTGGCCTACCACTTCGAGGCTGAGCCGTTGTTGCTCCTAGATGTTTCCACTTCACAATAACAGCACTTGATGGAAAGGTGGCATCTTATGACGGTGCCATGCTGAAAGTCACTGAGCACTTCAGTAAGGCCATTCTACTGCCAGTGTTTGTCTGTGGAGTTTGCATAGCCATGTACTCGATTTCATAAACCTGTCAGCAACGGGTGTGGCTGAATTAGCCAAATCTACTAATTTGAAGGGGTGTCCACATACCTTTGTATATATAGTGTGTAGGTTATTAAAAGTCTAAAGTTTGGCTAGATTTTCTGGTGCCTCACTAATGTCAGCATTGGTGTGGACAATAGAGGCTGTAGCCAATACGCATAGGCTATCACCTACACTTTGACATGTAGGCTAATTATTTACATACACTTACATTTTTTTAACAGAATACCGTGTCTTTCAAATCGATTTAAAATGGTCAATTTTGGTAAATGGCTTTGGTGCCCTGGCAGATGGCCTTGGTGCCCTGGCAGACTGGGCAGCTCTTGAGGGCCAAATGGCCTTTCCCCTAAAAATCACAAAATTCCAGGCCTGGGTCCCACTGACAGGCATTGTTTATCAGCAATGTCACCACTTCCCGGGAGGGCCTCAGGGGTGTGGGAAAAAAACGTGGAGATCAGCAAAACTCTAGGACAAAGAGCTAACTGCACACACTGACAACACAGTCCCAAGCTGTGCAACGCATACAACTAAAGCAGGCGGACACTACACGTTTCAACCCGATCTACGGGCTCCTGATCAGCTCCCGGTGCATTTCTCCAAATGATAGGAAATCGGCGCAAACCCAGCGTAACATGTAATGCCGCAGCCCGTAAAGTGTAAGCACATACCCGGTTTGCGGTTGATGGCTCCAATGGTCTCCCGGGGCACTTCCGCTGTCCCGATAATTTGCTAACATTTTGAATATATTCAGCCTCAAAATAAGCCATTATCGCCAAGTATGAGCAGTGCTCAAAGCAAATGCAAAGCATATCCCACCATTAGCCAATCAGAACCATAAAAAAAGGTTCTCATCAACTACCTCACAAGGTTCATCACAACAATGGCACCAAATGTATGGCATACCCTCACATACCCCCTCAATTTGAGCCCTTCACTGACAGATATTTAAGGAGTGCGTGGTGAATGAAGGAATTGGCCAACAAGATCTACTAATAATAGCCTATAATTGTGTCTGTCAAACAAGTAGACCTACCTAGGGCTGTTGCGGTGACCGTATTACCGCCACACCAGCAGTCATGGCCGAGTCATGACCGTAGTCAAATTCCACGCGAGTCACGCAGATTTCCTCTGATGCACTCAGGACATGCGTTGGTAATAACCAACTCGCTAACAACCATCAGGTCCTAGTGGCCTGGTACTCAGGGCTCTATTGCTCCTCTAACACCAATGCAAATGCAATCGAAAATCATATTAAACACTTATCAAAACTGTAGCATGCTTTTAAATACTCACTGTGATTGATCAATTTGAATAAATTGGTTCAACAACAGGTTGAAATTGAGTGGAAAACATAGTCGTTGTGGATGTTGTTTCAAAGCCTAACAACGAAACGGACAGCGCTTAATAAGGTGATGATTCATTCAAAACAACCATATGCATATTAGAGCTTATGCATAAACCTAAATATGAGCCCAACCCTGAAGAAAAATATATATATTAAAATAGGCTATGTATTGTATATACAATGATTAACACATATTGCGGCACGGCAGAAAAACATTTTCAAAAACTGACTTAAGATGTCTGGTACATAATTGATCTAGCCGATAACTCCAAAATGACAAATTCTAGTAATCGCCTTTGAGTGTGAACTGCATTATTATGCATACTGGATGGACTGGTTACATTATGCTACGCTCCAAACTTTCTATCCATGAGTCTGGGAGAGAATGTATAGACCTAGGCGATGCTGTTGGTTTAATGATTGTAAGCAGGCCTGCTTACAGAGTTAACCTACAATTACGGTGAATTTGTATTCGATTTTGAATAGCCTAGGAATAGGGAATTCTTTACATTTTAATTAATAGACTGACAATCTTTAGCTACAGAATCTCTTACCACCATGCCGTTTCCATCTCTTCCCGTAATATCACCTGTCGTGCAGTGAGAGGGTGCATGCTCCTCACACAGTGGTTGATGCAAGGAGTGAAATAAGCGGAGTGAGTAGCCTACCTGGCATGATTGAAAAGCAAACAGGCGGGAAAGCAGCCTCTGACAAGTATTTTTTCCACCTGCCCATTTCATAATGGGCCATTCTAAATTCATAACTAATTTTACATATCAGTAAAGACAAGATTAAAGTGAAAATAGTCTGATGGATGAAAATATGATCACTTGATGAGAAAACACAGTGTACAGCCTGAGGCAAGGAATAAAGCGCAAGCTTTTTTTGTGACTTTCTCAACTCATCAATTGCCTATAGTCACATCACGCAGCCCATATACTGTATGTTTTGATTTCTAAGACATTCTAAAAGGTTTGTATCACTTACAACTAAAGTTGCAAAATAACTAAATCCAGCATATAGGACCAGTTTCAAATGATCCATTTTACACTCAATATAGCCACTCCATGTGTGCACTCCCTTTCATTTTATAGTATATTCTTCTTACTATAAAATCATATAAAATAATGGCAAGGGATTTAAGCATATCTTGTCTGCTAAATGAACAAGCCTACGGCATGGCACATAGCCAGATAACATACAGTAAGCCAAGTAACTCATATTCTGCTCTTCTGAAATACATTTTCTTCATATCGTAATGTTTCTTTAGAACTGACTAAAATAAATAATGGATTCATTGGGATGTAGTATATTAAATTGATTCATTAAACTTAAAAAATATTTTTTATTTTTATGTAGGTGTTCCAAAGGCACGTATCAGCAGCCTGGAGATGTGGTTATGTTAATTAACGGTCAATTACTGTGAGACTGGCAGTATTTTGCATGACAATAACCGACTGACCCAATGTCATGACCGCCACTGCTCTAGGCCTACCTCTTATTTCTTAAGCAGAAACAGGTTAACACAAAGCCCTCGTTGATAGTAAAGTCAAATTAAAATGAAGCCTACTTTCAGCCCCCATGCACTGTCCATCTCCCATTGATTATGCCCCGGCTACCACTTTAATGTAATGGAAGTTATGTAAATTACTCAAAATCTGGCTTATTGTGAGGTCAACAACTCTGCCCATGATTAAGCTATTTAATCAATGAAACAGTGTTTATTCAAATCAATTATAGCAGTAGCAAGCTTTCAAAGTTTACCTCCGGTAGTTGTCATCTCCACGCTCTCCCTCTCAAACTGAACATCAGTAATCCACGTGCACAGATGTTGCGTTCCTTGTATGTACATTGAAATGCCTCCTCAGTTGCTATGATGATTTCCTTACTAGGCCTACACATGCGCAAACATAGCCTGATTCTGGCCCAATCATACAGCCACGGAGATGCCGCCAGGTCTATGCTATACCGATTACTAGGTCACTACCATTTGGCTTGACGGAATCGTTAAATGTGAGAGGTTCTCCAACGGTTAGAGCCCGTAGAGTGCGCAAAAATCACGCACTGTATTTTTGCCTTTAGACAAGGCAAAGCATTAACAAAATGCAGCTCACAGAGAGAGGAGTGCTGTACCACAGCGGCAAAGTCACTGATCGATAACGCCTGCCATTAAACACCAATTTAGTTGCATTGGTTGTATTATTTTTATTAGGCTATAGACCTAGTTTGACCAAGTAGCATCCTATTCGTTCAAACACCCCATAAGACTACTCATGTTGGAAACGTCATTTCTCTATTTTGGATAAGATGAATGAAACAGATCCAGTACAGGCTAGCCTACTTGCTAGATTTCTGGTCTGTTGATTTCCTTCCTTGCAGGAAAGTAGACTTCAGATGCAGAGGACAAAATTGCACTATTTCTTCATTTGGTTGTCAGGCCTCTTTAGCTCTACACACTATTGACATGATCGTGGTTGATGCACTTGGAACAGCTCAAATTCCATTTTCACTCTTTGATGGTGCAACAACCTGCTCAAGACCTTTTTTGTATATTATGTGGTTGTTGGTGTCAAAATCATGGTAAATGGTCAGAGGTCTTTTGCCAGTACCAAAAATCTCAATTTCTGCGGTGCGACAAAGTGGAGAGTTAAGCACAGCACTGGGTTGAGAAAAATATATGGGGGGTTATTGTGCTACTTAAGAACACACCGCAATAAAAAATAAAGCCCCGCCTACTGGTTTATCATTTTGAAATGGGTTGTTGGAATACATATTAAGTAACATTCAGTAATAATACACATTACTTATATACAGCTTAGGCTATACCATATGGGAGATAGTAAAAGCCTTTAGCTGACTCCAGAAACTGTAACAATTGACAATTAACATAACATGAGAAGAATTGTCACTTGCATGCAGCCGGTGGAAAATTATCAGTGGGCATACCAATCCTTGCAGGCTTTTACAAGACTTGAGAACAAACATGTAAATTTGCAATTTTAGCAGACAAAGCAACTTAGTCACGCGTGCATATACTTTAAGTTTGGGTGGTCCCGGGAATCGAACCCACTACCCTAGCGTTACAAAAACCATGCTCTCTACCAACTGGGCTACAAAAGGACCACGTCGCCTACACTATCTGATAAATCAAAAGGTGCATAAGTACAGGAGCCAAAAGGCATGCTGTCTTCAATGACATTGTGAAGTGGAGTGTTTACTAAATGCCTGGAAAAGGTCGTACTTACCTATCAGTGATACTGGACTGTGTGTCGCTCATTGGGCTTCCGTTTCTAGATTTGCTTTGATTTATATCCAATTATCATTTTCCAAAGTATGATAAAGAGTCTCTTTCAAGTCCTTCCCTAACATCCGTCTGTGTTGAGGAGATGCTTGAAAAAGGTGATGACATAAAAAATAACAACATTGAGAGCTGAATCCCCAAATAACAATGTTATGAAAACACCTTAAAATTGTCGGCGATAGACTCCCAGTGAAAAATAATGGTTGCGTATGTCCTAATAATGAATTCAAAACATCAAATGAATAGTTTTGCAATCCTTTGCAGCGAAATGCTACGTATTCAGACAAGCCAGTGACAATGAAACTTTCGCTGCTGTAACCCTTTCTTTAGATAAATTAGTACCTCTAATCACTCCTCGTCTTACGTCGTGCAGCTCTCCACCTTTTCGCAGAAAACACCTGGGTCAGGGATGTTCCTATTGACAATGTGTTCCGTTGGAAAATATTGATACAGGCTCCACTTTCACTCGGTCTGCATCTATCTCCATGTACGAATCCTTTGACGTCAATCAAAATGGTTCGCATCACACTTATTTTTCTAAATGTAAAACCCTATAGGAAATACAACCAGTTAACCTGGCCTGGTGTAATAATAGCCAGCCTGTCTTTTTTGAAAGATGTTGAAAATCGAGTCAGTCCCATTTGGTGTTCCCAGACTCCAGATTTGCCTTTATCCGCGGACGAGTAGCCCCTCGTGACCATGAGAATTTCTAAAAACTGACGACAAGTCTGAGTTGAAACCCGTGTTGTGAATTAGCTAACTAGTTAGTAATTATTGAATCAACATAACAAACTAGGTAATATTCTTAGCTTCATTAGCTAGCTATAGCAAATGCATTAGTTTCCCCCCCCCCCCAGCTAGCTATTGCACTATTTAGCTTGCTAGCCAATGTGCCCGTCTAAATTTGTTCAGTTAGCTTGAACTGAAGCTAGCCAGACTATAACGTTAGCTAGCGGTTAGTTAACTCTAGGGAGTGGAAATGGGACGCCTTTTCCCCCAGTAGACTCGAAACGTGTCCGATAAGATACGTTTTCCTTAAAATGGTTAAGATTGATAGCTAGCAACGAAACAAAGTAAATCATTGAAATTCAGCCGACAATGCATTAGCAGCTACAGTAGCTTGCTGCAGTCTCGGCTAACAACGGTGGCTAACTACTACTATACAGCTATATCTAGCAACGAAAACAGAGGAACTCTTTCACTATCTACAAAACTTTGCTTCGTGTGCTCCGACAATCCTGGATGTCATTCCCAAAAACGAAATCACAAAAACACGCTTCCCAACAAATTTAAAAGGTGCCCCATCGAATATGAAGTCCATGCGAGCTAAGGAGTCGTTTATTGTAAATCTCATTCGGGGTTGCAAACATCCACAAAACTTAACGGAGCGCATTTTTCATTGACTCCATGTTTCCAGAATTTAGACAATTAGAGTTGTTTCTGCAGAATTCCGTTGGATGTATACGCTATGCTAACAAGGATATAGCTAGCTAGCAAACGAATTCTCTCATTCACAAAAAAACGCCGAGTCTGTTATCACTTTAGAAGAATGTGATTATTAGAACGTGTTTCCAGATGTTATTGAGGAGAAAATAAATGACTTTCTACAATTTTCCAAAATTTCAGGATAACTACGCCCTGACCAACAGCTCCCAATTTGCGTCTGTCTACTTCCGCCGGGAGAAAAATAAAATATATAATTGCCAGACTTTCAGAAATAATAATAATAATATATTCGTCTTATTCGTTGTGGTGTCTGATTGGATGTCCTTGGCAGATGGGATAAAAAACAACAACCTTGCCATACTTTTATAAATAACAATAATAATATATTCCTATTTTTCCTTGTTCATTATGGTGTCTGATTGGATGTCCTTGGGGTTACAAATATATATTATAATGTAGGCCAAATGTATTTTGAACTTAAAACGTAGATACATTTTCTGTAAAACCTAACATTATCATTGTTATTATTGGCCTAATGATTATCACATTGATATTCTACAACACCATCTTATATTCCCCTCATTGTGTCAATTTATTTATTTGTTCCCGTGTTATACCACTTCTAAAACTTGAAAACATCTGACACTCCGAAATCAAAGTTTGTCAGATGTTTTCAGCTCTCAGAAAGTGGTCTAATGTCAAGAGGAGTCCATGTTTCATGTTAACTGTTGTATGCCTCCAACCCAAATGAATCGAAACAAGGCACAGAATAAAATGAGATCCCTATACTGCTCCCATTCATTTGGGATTCAGGTATACCGTATTATTGGATCTACACAGCAGATGGCTTAGGACGTGCACTAATCAGGACTCACCTTTTGGGGTCAGACAACTTCTGACAAACTTTAATTTGTGGGTGAACTATCCCATTAAAATGACCAGTTAATAAAGTACAATAATTTCCTCCTGTAACAATCATAAATCATAACACTTTACAGTGTTAAAGGGTTATGGCATTTGACAGCAAAACGTGTTCAAACGTAACATTTTTGGTTGAGCACTCTAGTACAGTATTTTGGAGGATTGTTGATTTACAAATGCCACCATGTGGACAATTAGAATACTTCAAGCACAGAGCACTCTGTGATGGCTATAGAGCAATAAGTCTACCCTACATACAGTACAAGGCTACACTACTTTTTTGAAAGCAATATAGGCTAGTATACCTTTTAAAGATGTTGTAATACAATTAACATAACTAATTTAAAGTAAATTCTAACAAGTGGCAAAGTAGTAGTTCCCTGAGTAAAAAAAAAAAAAAATCAGTTCAAATTTTTCTAATAAATATTTTATACTATACAGGCCTAATATGTGCTGTAATATTTTACAGCACATATTTCTATACCAGCTCTGTATTCAGGGTATTTATTGAACACACAAAAGTAAACATTACATTTGAACACGTATAAAGTCACAAAGGCACACTTATATTATTCTCCCTTATCACAGACACAGGGGTAGTGAATGTTGACATACCATTCCACATACTGTAACTATTTAGGCACCATATTTAAATATTTCATATGAAAGTAGTGAATTTCAAATATGAAAGCATACAATATTGTGAAATGTGATCTAGCATCATACTGGGACGTTTTAAGCGATACAGTGCACAAACATTTAGCACAAATCATCATTTACCCATTGGTATTTTTAACTAAGACACAGGGGTGGTGAATGTTGACATACCATTCCACCTTGTCTAACTATTTAGGCACCAGATTGAAATATTTCATCGAAAAGTAGTGAATTTCAAATATGAATGCATACAATATTGGGAAATGTGACTTAGCATCATACTGGAACATTTTAAACAATTCCATGCACACAACATTTACCACAAATTGTTGTTTACCAATTGGTATTTTAAACTAATTTACAATGACTAATATACAACCAATCAAGCAATGAAATACCACAAAAACATACTATCACAGTATGTTACACAATTACTTTGTTCCACGTGTTACTGATCGTTACGTATTTGTTGTTGCTGTGCACTTTAATGAAAAACCTTTATTGTAGCTAAATGGAAAGACAGTTATCACAAGAAACATGTAGCTTTTAACTGAGTTTTATGTTATATAAAAGACAGTGTCATGTAACACTGCAATCTCAGCGAGCATTAATAAGCATCTTCCTAAAAACGAAATGGAATGTTTTTAAATGGCTTATAAATTGTACTACAATTCAAATTAGACTCAAATTTGAAAAATTTGACGCAAAATATTTATAAAAAGTAGAATTTCTGCAGAAAAACTACTGCATACAACAACAAAATACTGCAAAAGGAAAGAAACAGTTTCGGTTAAATTTCACTGCCTCAAAGTGTGGCCTAACCTATGAGGATTAGGGAATGTTATGTGTCTATTTACCAATAGTCAACGTATTGCTGGATACAAGGTTAGAAGAACATACTATTAGGTTACAGTTAATTGTAAATAGGTTGTGAAATACATCTGCTCATCATATTGGCACTAGGTCCTTTGGTTTCAAAAGACAAACTATGTCTCAATTGTTTTTGCTACAGTTGTACATTTTTGAAGATGCTTATGCAACATTCTCTTGCACTTGTTTTAATTTTTTTTACAAGTGTTAGCTAAATACCAACAAATATTCCAATATTACCATATAGGCCTAAAGAATGGGTTGACTTTAACCCCATGCTTACACAACCAGTAAATGTATAAAGGTTGTCTATTAGTATAAACATTGAATGTTGTTATTCATCTTCTAATGATAAGGAAGTCTTTCAGTCGGTCTTTCCGTCATGTCCGTTAACTGCTGCCAATCTGTGTTGGTCTCTCCAGCGTCTGTATTTGGATTGACTCTTGCGGTAGGCGAAACGACCAATGTCCACCATGAACACCCAGGACAGCACATACATGGCAACTCCCCCACACTTTATAATGAACCTGGGCCGTGGGGAGATGAGCTCGCAGTACAACATCCTCCCGCCAACCACTATGCGCATGAACACAAATAGCACTACAAACAGAACATCCACCACCTCCCCCGTCAGGCTCTCATAGTGACCCAACTGTCTCAGGAACCAGCGAGCTTGCAGCAAGGGGTTGGTGATCTCGCTAGCAAAGATTACGGCGCAGGACTCGATGCCTGATTCCCCCAAGCTCAGGGTCAACAAGATACCCAGGATGCTGATTGTGTGGTGGACCAGCATCACCGGGCCCTCTGTGCGGAAGTACACACACCAGCCCATGTCGAAGATGAAGTAGCCCAGGCTAATGACCATAGCACTGATCTGAAGGGGGGTGTTCTTTGTGCCTGGAATCAAAATCACAATGTTATTGTAAACACTCTTCATGGTTAGTAACATTGTCATACACACATCAAATTACTGTATACTAGGCAAGAAACTCTACATAAAGAACATTGGGTTATGGATGTAAACTTAGTTCTCCGAGTAGATTAACGGGTCGACAAATGACCTATGGGAACTCCTTCCCCTTCACGGCATTCCCTTACTGTATCCACCCGAAGGTGGTGTGACGTGACACACTGTCAATTACTTGACTTTAATTCCACAGAGGTGGAGGAACGACATGAAAGCTACACTACTCAGAGAACCAGGGCTAAATCCGTAACGTTCTCTTTCGTAAAGGGGTTTCTGTACCAAACAGGTGGTTCAGCAACAGAGTGGGATACCTCACCATTAAACCTTAGTCCAGATGATCCCCTGGAAGTCATTGTATCCACCACAGCAGGGTTTCCCGAAGCTCTCCTCAGGCCCCCCCAGACGATTCACATTTTTGTTTTAACCCTAAACTGCCACGCCTGATTCAATTAGTCAAAGGATTGATTAATTGTAACAGAAAATATTAACCCAACAGGGTGGATTAAATGTCAACTATAGTATACAACTGTAAACACAAACAAGCTGAAAGCTTAAACTTAAACATGAGAGGCTTTAATTAGGTGTAACACCACCAAGAGGGGAAGCACTCTGTATAGAACATCCATCTCACCGATGGTTGATAAGTATGTACAAGGTTCAAAGTACACTCAGTTATCTGGGTTGAGAGAGCGTGCCGTGTCCAGAACCACAGACGCCACTGGACATAACATTGAGTCTGTAGTACCTCATGAAAGTCATGGGTGTTGATTCCAGGGAGGCCCCTCTGAACTGGGCCCATGAGGTGGCCGTACCCCTGGTGGAGTGTGCTACCATGCCATCTGGAGTTGGTGTACCTGCTGCAATGTACGATTTTGACTCTGCATTGGTAATCCAAAAGAGCCAGTCTCTGCTTCGAGGCGGACCTTAGGTGTTCTCCCCATAACACACAAAAATCTGTTCTGTTTGATAAATAGTTATCTTGTTGCAGCAAGATAGTCACTCAATGCCCTAATCCTGCAAAGTGTATACAACTCACAACACTCCTGCGAGAAGTGGGGAGGCTGTCATACACACATTCAATGTAGATAGGGACTTCCCTGCAGCAATAAGCTTCTGGAGAAAAGTCAAAATGGCATAAATTGGGCAGGAACAAGGCGATTCTGCATGGGTAATACACCACTTCCACTTGTAGGAATAGAGTCTTTGTGTAAAGGATACCCTTACTGCCTGTATTATATCAATTACCAAGGAGGGTAATCCTGCAGCTACAAGGTAGCTTCAGGTTCCACACCCACAACGTCAGTAGGCTGGGTTTGGGGTGTGAAAGCTTGCCCTTCACTTGTGACAGGAGGTCCGCTTGAAGATGGAGTTCCCATGGTTGGGAGGCTGTCAGCTGTACAAGGTCTGAAAACCAGTAACCCTGTGGCCAATGTGGAGCCACAAGTAGAACTGACTTGTTCTCAAGAATGATCTTCCTCAAGACCTGAGGGAGCGAGGGAATTGGTGGAAACGCATAGAGCAGCCCTCTCGGCCATCGGTGTTATAGGGCGTTGACCGTTTATGGAGAACCATATAGGACAATGTTTGAGTCTCGCAAGGTGAACAGATTGGCCCCGGCAGGTGTATTGCTTTGAGGGATGTAAGTAGTGTGTTTGCCCAAAGCATTAGCTCCCTTGCTACCTGGTGTAGTGTCATTGACCTCAGTCCGCCCTGGCAGTTGATGAATGCAACCACTGTCATGTTGTCTGTCCGTACCAGTACATGTTGGGAGGAAGTGCTGGAGTGCAAAGTGAACCGTCTTGAGCTCCAGAACATTGATGTGAGCTGTTGTTTATGGTGCTGATTATATACCATGAACCCCCTACTGCTTTAAAACAGCTCCCCATCCCTGTAGGAATATGTCTGTAATCAAAGTCATCTGGCTGTGAACTGCGCTTCGGAGAACACCGGGAGTTTGAAGTGCTACGCACCACCATTGTATCGCTCTCTAGAAACTCTTCGGTAGGACTGAGAACGTACGTTCCTCCACCAAATGAGCAGGTGCAGCCTGTCTGAGCCGGGGGTTTTTTGGCATCCCAGTTGGGGGCCTGGGACAGGAGAAATGGTTTGCTGGCGGACGCATTTATATGTGCTTCTCTGTCCTCCTTTAGACACTTGGGCTGCTCCTGGCCGGGTGATATGGGTATACCTAAGAATGGAACTTTCTCTTTGTCCGGGAGCTTGGGCTTCGCTAACCATAGGTGGTGCTGTGCAACACACAGTGCAGCCAAAGTTTCCCCAACCATATGAGCATTGCTCTGAAGGCACTGGATGAGCAGATCTGTCACTGTAGACAGTTCTGGCATGGTCTTAGTATTATAGTCTGCAGCTACTTCTGACTGAAGGCCAGTATTGCTGCTGAATTGCCAAGCCTAGCGGCTGAAGCGGTGCTGTCATGTGTCCTGCGTAGGAAAGCGATCAAATGCCTAGCATCGTTTGTTAGGCAGCTCTTGGTCTGAACTGTGACGAAGAGAAGCAGGCAGAACAAGTCAAGCAAATGATTTGTCCATACGGGGGAAATGGCCAAAACCATTCTCGTCTGTACCATGAACTGTAGCTAAGTGATTTGCTTCACGTGGAAAGGGTTCTTTGACTTGGCGTGTTCCATGTGCATTGGAGCTCACGCACAAAGTCTTTGAACAGGAGGCATGTCTCAGTCTTTGAAGAACTGAATTCATCAAACTTTAATGTGGACACCATGTCAGAAGGGGCGTGCTCCATGTTGCGGTTCCCCCGCTTGCCTTCTCAAAGATTTCAAAGGATTCTTTTTTGGTCAAGTGTCACTGCCAGGAGCAATGGTCATCAATGTTAAAAGGTTTTAAAAACAATTCTAATAATTGCAACAGTTGGACAATGGATGAAGATACTCCAAATTGTTAGAATCCATCAGGTATTGAGTGAATTATAGCACATAAAACATTTTACTTTTATGGACAAATAATGAATGTTCAGGGATATTGGTGGGAATTCAGGTATTCAATTTGTCAAATTTCAAATGTTTTTCTTAGAATGCAGTCATACATTTTCTAATGGTATCAGGTATTTCTTTGATATTTTATGTTAAAATGAAGAAAATGATACGTGCCTCATTTGCATAACTACACTGGGTGTATTTGCATATATGATACATTAAGATAAAGGGGTGGAACAGGGCTGCAACCATGAAAATGTGAAATGCTTACTTATAAGCCCTTAACTAACAATGCAGTTTTAAGAAAAATAAGTGTTAAGTAAAAAATAGTCTGGGTAGCCATTTGATTAGCTGCTCAGAAGTCTTATGGCTTGGGGGTAGAAGCTGCTAAGAAGCCTTTTGGACTGCTTGCCGTGTGGTAGCAGAGAGAACAGTCTATGACTAGGGTGGCTGGAGTCTTTGACAATTTTTAGAGCCTTCCTCTGACACCGCGCCTGGTATAGAGGTCCTGGATGGTAGGAAGCTTGGCCCAAGTGATGTACTGGGCCGTACGCACTACCCTCTGTAGTGCCTTGCGGTCGGAGGCCGAGCAGTTGCCATACCAGGCAGTGATGCAACCAGTCAGGATACTCCCGATGGTGCAGCTGTTTATAACTTGAGGATCTGAGGACCCATGCCAAATCCTTTCAGTCTCCTGAGGGGGAATAGGCTTTGTCGTGCTATCTTCACATCTGTCTTGGTGTGTTTGGACCATGATAGTTTGTTGGTGATGTGGTCACGTTCTGTTGCATAATTCAACAAGTGTGCCAATAGCAGGATACACTCGGATTAAAAATCAACACGCTTGGATCTAGATTACATCTATCTATACATACTTTACATCGTTTGCGAGATCATACATAATATCACTCACTATAAGTGTTCATTTTCGTAATTTGCTTTAATTTCAGTAAATCTAATTTGTAGCAAATTATAACTTTTTCCAATTACACAAAAAATGAACACCATTCAAAATAAAGTAATTTTTCTTCTATTTCTTGTGATGTAAGTGTAGAGAGGATAAATCCCAGAGGAAGCTTTAGCATTATTATAGATGCAACAGAAAGACAATGTATTTCATTGAGCCCATTTCAGCCATCACTGGGGTGTGTTTGACAGGTCATTACAAACATTTCCACGGTCGTAACGTTAACAGGAAAAAACAACAGGCAGAAGCAAGAGTATGAAAGAGTCGCAGGAGTAAAATGAAAGCAATCAATACAGCGAGATTTAAGTTACAAGTGGATTTTTCACCCCTCAAACAAAGAAAATAGATGGCTGAAAAAGGAGCATTGCTACTGCAAGGCCAACAGGCTGGGACTGGACGATGCTAGAGCCACGGTGCATACCTTCATCAGAGTGATCATTGTCTGTGGCACAAGAGTGGGAAGCTCTTGTGGACAGAACATCAGTGTCATCAGATTCAACAACCACACTCTGTTCAGAGGAGGGGTTGAGTTTGGTACCGGCAGTGGAAGTCTGGCCAGGATGTGCTCGAGGGTGGACTCCATGTTTGCCATGTGACTGCCCAATGACATAATCTCCTTGCGCAGCTCAGTGCAGTGAGATTTGTGCCCAGGCGAGGATGAGCGATGGCGTTAATTGGGCAGTGGATCACAAGGGGAGTGAGACCTGTCATTTGACCTGGAGCATTTGGAATGATCTGCAGAGGAAGGTCTACGATCAAAGATCTGTGTGGCAGATTAATCTGATGACAGTCCGGAGGTTACGTCCAAAAAGCTCTCAAGTCGAGATATCAATGCTCTCGGTGTGAATTTCTGCTACTCTGTGCAGCAGCTTGAGCATGTTCAGCTCCCAAGCAAAGAAGGCAAAGAGTGTGCTCATCCGAGGCTAGGAGTTGTTTCTCACACTGTTGACACAGGTGGAATGACATCCTGAATACAGCACTGAATCTGTGTGCAAGGAACGGATTTTCACACAATTGTATACACAAGAGAAGTGTGTTCCAAGAAAAAGTCTCTGTGTGCCTCAAATTCTGCTTCGATGCTTCGAGCTGGTGCCTCGGTGTCGGCATTGAGAGAATAGCTAGCAACACTAAGCATCACCTCTGCTCCGTAGAGCGTCGGGGTCAAGACTCCCGCCTTTATCGGCAAACTCAATAAATTGTATGCACGCTTCGACAAAAATAACACAGAGCTGTGCATGAGGGCCTCCGCCGTCCCAGAGGAATTGGTGATCTCGCTCTCCTAGGCCTACGTGAATAAGTTTTTAATCTGGTCAACATTCGCAAGGCCGTTCTCAGAGCATGTGCAGACCAGCTTGCAGGCATCTTCACGGTCATTTTCAACCTTTCCGTGTCCTAGTCTGTAATCCTCACGTCTCAAGCTGACCACCATCATTCTTGTCCCCAAGAACTCTAAAGCTACCTGCCACAATTACTACTGCCATGTGCATATAGCACTAAGATCTGTAATCATGAAGTGCTTTGAAAGGCTGGTCATGGCAAATATCAACTCCATCATCCCAGACACCTGAAACCCACTCCAATTTGCATATTGCCCCAACAGATCTACAGACAATGCAA
Source organism: Salvelinus namaycush (assembly GCF_016432855.1). NCBI lineage: Eukaryota > Metazoa > Chordata > Actinopteri > Salmoniformes > Salmonidae > Salvelinus > Salvelinus namaycush. The sequence continues at coordinate 3,642,220 of NC_052340.1, read as the reverse complement.
TCTCAATTGCACTCCACACTGCCCTCTCCTACCTGGAAAAGAGGAATACCTATTTGAGAATGTTGTTCATCGACTACAGCTCAGCATTCAACACCATAATGCCCTCCAAGCTCGCCACCAAGCTCGGGACCCTGGGACTGAACACCTCCCTATGCAACTGGATCCTGGATCTCCTGACGGGCCGACCCCAGGTGGTTAGAGTAGGCAACAACACCTCCGCCACGCTGACTCTGAACACGAGGGCCCCCTAGGTGTGTGTGCTTAGCCCCCTCCTGTACTTTATGTTTATCCACGACTATGTGGCCACGCACATCTTCAACTCCATCATAACGTTTGCTGACGACACGACGGTTGTAGGCCTGGTCACCAACGGAGACGAGAAAGCCTACAGGAATGAGGTCCGAGAATTGCCAGTGTGTTGCCAGGACAACAAATCTCTCCCTCAATGTCAGCAAGACCAAGGAGCTGATCGTGGATTACAGGAAACAGGCGAGAGTTCAAGAGCTTCAAGTTCCTCTGTGTCCACATCACTGAAGACTTAACATGGTCTTCTCACACCAGAACGTTGTGAAGTAGGCACGGCAACACCTCTTATCCCTTAGGAGGCTGAAACGATTTGGCCTATCCCTCTGATTCTCAGAAACTTTTACAGCTGCACCATTGAGAGCCTCCTGACTGGTTGTATTACTCTCTGGTATGGCAACTGCCCCGCCCGCGACCGGAAAGCCATGCAGAGGCAGTTATGGATGGTCAGCCGGTTTCTGAGAAAGAAAAAAAAACTGCCAAAGACTTTAACCATCCGAGACATGGACTGTTCTCCATGTTCCCGTCCAGCAGGCTGTACCGGTGTGTCAAGGCTCAGACCAACAGACTCCTTAACAGCTTCTAACCCCCTACCGCTCTCCCTCTCCCACAGACTATCCACACAGACTCTATCTATGCCCATCCACAGGTCTAACAACAGACAACCTACGGTACTGCTATAATTATTATTGATTTGATGTATTACTCCATTACGCTGCTCTCCATTGATTACTGATTGCCATTACTATTAGTATTTGTCCTGTTACTGGTCACTATTATCCGTTTACATGTATACACTGTGTTCCATCATAGACTGACCAGGTGAATCCATTTGAAAACTATAATCCCTTATTGATGTTGCCTGTTAAATCTACTTCAATTAGTGTAAACGAAGGGGAGGAGACGGGTTAAAGAAGGATTTTTAAGTCTTGAAACAACTGAGACACGGATTGTGTATGTGTGCCATTCAGAGGGTGAATGGGAAAGACAAAGGATTTAAGTGCCTTTGAATGGGGTATGGTAATAGGTGCCTGGCGGTTTGAGTCTGTCAAGAACTGCAACGCTTCCGGGTTTTCACGCGGAACAGTTTCACGTGTGCATCCAGAATGGTCCACCACCCAAAAGACATCCAGCCAACTTGACACAACTGTGGGAAGCATTGGAGTCAATGTGGGCCAGCATCCCTGTGGAACGCTTTCGACACCTTGTAGAGTCCATGCCCCGACAAATTGAGGCTGTTCTGAGGGCAAAAGGAGGTGCAACTCAATATGAGGAAGGTGTTCCTAATGTTTTGTACACTCAGTGTTTATTGCAATTAGTGTACAAGCGTAAGTATTTATATAGTCCTGGAACAGTACCATCTAGTGGTCAGAACCTGGTATCAGGATGTAGGATGGGATATAAACCAAACAACTTTAATGACAAATTTCTCTGAACAGAAAAAAAAGCAACAAATTCACTGAGAATTCATTACATAAGATGAAGAAACAATACCGCAGATCCATACTACTTATCAGAAATAGAGAACTGATTCTGTATACTTGTTGTTGGGTTGGGATTGGCGTGGAGGTCCGTGGGTGGCTTTTAAAGATTTCTTTGGATTCCTTATGTCTTACGCATTGTTAGAAAAATATTGGTCCAAATCGGATTTATTGAATATTATATGAAGCTAATTTAGATGCAATCGATTAGCTTAATTTCTCATAGATCAAATTATATCTAAACACATTTTCTTTAACAAAAATGCTAATCTTACCTGTGTCTAACTACAGAAATGATTTCAGAACAATGAGATGGTGGTGTCATGGCTTGCTAAATGAAATGGAATGACCCCTATATACCAATTTAACCACCTTTAGAGAATGGTTGTATAGAAGCAGCACTCTACATGGAAACGATTACACTGTTTCAGTGCAATTAAAGCATCTTACCTGGATGTGTGAATGGCCAAGGTCCTTCCACATAGCCTATGTATGCTGTTATGCAGACCGCCAGGATGCCATGGAGCAGTGTGACCAGCCTACAGTTCCACTCAAAGCCACGGCTTTCATTGTTATTACACAGTAGTTTGTAGAGAGTGATCCAGGCTGTTAGGCAGAGGACCACGCCAATAGGCAGCGATGTCATCCCTCAGCTAAATACACAAAAACAAAAACCACTTAATGACAAACACACACACACACACAAATACATATACACTGTAGAAGTTTCATAAGATTGCATTCATTTTCTACCATCACCAACAATATCAGCTATGCTCAAGATTTGTGCAAGTAAGTCCGATTAGCCTACATTTTATGTTCAGCAATTGTTCTGTAAAATGCAGCATAATTGTAATATAGAAATACAGTGCCTTCAAAAAGGTCTTCACACCCCTTGACTTTTTCCACATTTTGTAGTGTTAAAACATGGGATTAAAATTGATTTAATTGTATTGTTTTTTGTCAAATATCTACACAAAATACTCTAATGTCAAAGTGGAAGACGAATTCTAACATTTGTAAAACATTTATGAAAAACAAAACAAATATATCTTGATTAGATAAGTATTCAATTCATGTTAGTATCACCTTTGGCAGCGATTACAGTCAGTCTTTCTGGGTAAATTTCTAAGAGCTTTCCACACCTGGATTGCGCAACATTTGCCCATTATTCCTTTCAAATTTCTTCAAGACAACCATTTTTAGGTCTTACCATAGATTTTCAAGCAGATTTAGGTCAAAACTGTAACTCAGCCACTTAGGAACATTCACTGTCTTCTTGGTAAACAGCTTCAGTGTAGATTTAGCCAGTTTATGGTTATTGTCCTGCTAAAAGGTGAACTCATCTCCCAGTGTCTGGTGGAAAACGGACTGAACCAGTTTTTCCTCAAGGATTTTGCCTGTGCTTAGCTCCATTCCGTTTTATACTGAAAAACTCCCCAGTTCTTAGCGGTTACAAGCATACCAATAACATGATGCAGGCACCACCATGCTTTAAAATATGAAGAGGGGTACTCAGTAAAGTGTTGTATTGTATTTGCCCCAAACATATTTGCTTTGCCACATTTTTTGCAGTATTACTTTAGTGCCTTGTTGCAAACAGGATGCATGTTTTAAATATTTTAAATTCTGTACAGGGTTCCTACTTTTCACTCTGTCAATTAGGTTAGTATTGTGACGTAGCTACAATGTTTTCTCCTATCATAGCCATTAAACTCTGTTTTAAAGTCATTATTGATCTCATGGTGAAATCCCCGAGCAGTTTCCTTCCTCTCTGGCAACTGAGTTAGGAAGGACGCCTGTATCTTTTTAGTGATCCAAAGTGTATTGAATAACTTCACCATGCTCAATCGGTGCCCTTTTTTTGCGAAGCATTGGAAAACCTCCCTGGTCTTTGTGGTTGAATCTGAACTTATTCAGGCTTGCCATAACAAAAGTGTTGAATACTTGACTCATTACCAGTGGTGTAAAGTACTTAAGTAAAAATACTTTAAAGTACTACTTAAGTCGTTTTTGGGGGTATCTGTACTTTACAATTTATATTTCTCGTAACTTTTACTTAACTACATTCCAAAAGACAATAATGTACTTTTTACTCCATACATTTTCCCTGACACCCAAAATTACACATTACATTTTGAATGCTTAGCAGAACAGGAAAATGGTCAAATTCACGCACTTGTCAACAGAACATCCCTGGTAATCCCTACTGCCTCTCATCTGGTGGACACACTAAACACAAATGCTTCGTTTGTAAATTATGTCTGAGTGTTGGAGTGTGTCCCTGTCTATCCTTAAATTTAAAAAAAAACAAGAAAATTGTGCAGTCTGGTTTGCTTATTATAAGCAATTTGAAATTATTTACTTTTACTTTTGATTCTTAAGTATATTTCTTCCAATTACATTTACTTTTGATACTTAACTATATTTAAATCCAAATGCTTATAGACTTTTACTGAAGTAGTATTTTAAAAATGGGTGACGTTCACTACTACTTGAGTCATTTTCTATTGAGGTATATTTACTTTTACTCAAGTATGAGAATTGGGTAGTTTTTCCACCACTGCTCAAGACATTACAGCTTTTCATTTATAATTACATTTGTAAAAATTTCTAACAATTCCACTTTGACATTATGGGTTATTGTGTGTAGGCCAGTGACCAAAAATCTCAATTGAATCAATTTTAAAATTCAGGCTGTAAGACAACACACACGCTGCTGCTACGGTCTATCTATCCTGTTGCCTAGCCACTTTACCCCTACCTATATGTACAGTACATAGCTACCTCAATTACCTAGTATACCTGCACATCGACTCGGTACTGGTACTCCCTTTATACAGTTATGTTATTTTCTACTTGCTAATATAGCTATGTTATTTTTAATCCTTATTCACTGTTTATTTATTCCTTGTGTTAATATTTCATTTTTTATTCGATTTTGTATCTTATCTTTAACTCTGCATGGTTGGAAATGGATCCGTAAATAAGCATTTCACTGTTAGTCTACACCTGTTGTCTACGAAGCATGTGAGAAATAGAATTTTACTTGAACAAAATGAGGAAAAGGGTTGTGAATACTTTGAAGGCACTAAATTACCTTCCAATGAACCTGTGTTATAATTAAGCAATAAGGCCCGAGGAGGTGTGATATATGGCATATATACCACGGCTAAGGGCTGTTCTTACGCATGACGCAACACAGAGTGCCTGGACACAGCCCTTAGCCGTAGTATATTGGCCATATATCACAACCCCCAAGATGCCTTATTGCTATTATAAACTGGTTACCAACGTAATTAGAGCAGTAAAAATACATGTTTTGTCATACCCATGGCATACGGTCTGATATACCACGGCTGTCAGCCAATCAGCATTCAGGGCTCGAACCACCCAGTTTATTAACCCAAAGTGACTGATGAACAGTGTATGTTTAAACTGAGCATCTTGTTTTTTCTGAACGGAGCACAAAAATGTACAAGTGTAAGCTGAATACCAAAGACTATTCCCCAATAATCATACACAACCATTGGTAGTTAATCATTTGTTAAAGACGTTCTGTTAGTATAAACATTGGATGTTTTTAATTCATCTTCTAATGATAAGGAAGTCTTTCAGTCGGTCTTTCCGTCATGTCCGTTAACTGCTGCCAATCTGTGTTGGTCTCTCCAGCGTCTGTATTTGGATTGACTCTTGCGGTAGGCGAAACGACCAATGTCCACCATGAACACCCAGGACAGCACATACATGGCAACTCCCCCACACTTTATAATGAACCTGGGCCGTGGGGAGATGAGCTCGCAGTACAACATCCTCCCGCCAACCACTATGCGCATGAACACAAATAGCACTACAAACAGAACATCCACCACCTCCCCCGTCAGGCTCTCATAGCGACCCAACTGTCTCAGGAACCAGCGAGCTTGCAGCAGGGGGTTGGTGATCTCACTGCCAAAGAGCACGGCGCAGGACTCGATGCCTGATTCCCCCAAGCTCAGGGTCAACAAAATACCCAGGATGCTCATGGTGTGGTGGGCCAGCATCACCGGGCCCTCTGTGCGGAAGTAAACACACCAGCCCATATCGAAGAAGAAGTAGCCCAGGCTAATGACCATAGCACTGATCTGAAGGGGGGTGTTCTTTGTGCCTGGAAACAAGATCACAACGTTATTTTAAACACCATTTATGGTTAGCAACATACACACACATATCAAAGTATACTGACCCCCCCCCCCCCAAAAAAATGCTCCTATACCAACTTTACCACCTTTTACAGAAAGGCGGTACAGGAGCAGCACTACGTGGGATTAGAGAGTGAGCGTCTTACCTGGATGTGTGAAGGGCCAAGGTCCATCCACATAGCCTATGTAGGCTGTTATACAGACGGCCAGGATTCCATGGAGCAGTGTGACCAGCCTACAATTCCACTCAGAACCATGGCTGCCATTGGTGTTACACAGTAGTGTGTAGAGAGTGATCCAGCCTGTTAGACAAAGGACCACGCCGACAGCCAGCGATGTCATCCCTCAGCTAAATACAAAAAAAACATAAGTGCAATACGGAAATACATTACCTTTCAATGAACCCTTGTAAAAATACAAAGCAACTAATAAACAATTTATCTGAACTGAGCAGCTGTACTGTTCTGGCCAGTCTGAGTATTGAGGATTTGGTGAGGTCTCATGTGTTTTTATTGGGAAATGAGACCATGATACACCCTCATTGGTAAGGAGAAATTTCATGCTAGCAGACTTTAGGGAGTTTCTAAACAAGTCCAAAAGTAATTGTGTCTGGGGCAGTGGGGCTGCACATCCTGGTCTCATAGACAAGACGTAACATAATAAAAATAAATCTGGGACACTCAAATAAGGAGTAGGTCCCCCTTTTCTGCAATAACAGCCTCCACTCTTCTGGGAAGGCTTTCCAGTAGATGTCGGAATATTGCTGCGGGGACTTGCTTCTATTCAGCCACAAGAGCATTAGTGAGGTCGGGCACTGATGTTGGCCGATTAGGCCTGGCTCGCAGTCGGTGTTCAATTTCATCCCACCGAAGGTGTTCGATGGGGTTGAGGTCAGGGCTCTGTGCAGGCCAGTCAAGTTCTTCCACACCGATCTCAACAAACCATTTCTGTATAGACCCCGCTATGTGCACAGGGGCATTGTCATGCAGAAACAGGAAAGGGCCTTCTCCAAACTGTTGCCACAAAGTCGGAAGCACAGAATCGTCTAGAATGTCATTGTATGCTGTAGAGTTAAGATTTCCCTTCAGTGGAACTAAGGCGCATAGTCCGAACCATGAAAAACAACCCCAGACCATTTTCCTCTACCACCAAACTTTACAGTTGGCACTATGCATTTGGGCAGGTAGCGTCCTCCTGGCATCTGCCAAACCCAGATTAGTCTGTCGGACTGCAAGATGGTGAAGCGTGATACATCACTCCAGAGAATGCGTTTCCACTGCTCCAGAGTCCAATGGCATTGTGCGCTTAGGCTTGTGTGCGGCTCCACGCCCATGGAAAACCATTTCATAAAGTTCCCAACGAACAGTTAATGTGCTGACGTTGCTTCCAGAGGCAGTTTGGAACTCTGCAGTGAGTGTTGCAAATGAGGACAAACGATTTCTACGCGCCGTGTGCTTCAGCACTCAGCGGTCCCGTTCTCTGAGCTTGTGTGGCCTAGCACTTCGCGGCTGAGCCGTTGTTGCTCCTAGACGTTTCCACTTCACAATAAAAGCACTTACAATTGACCGGGGCAGCTCAAGCAGGGCAGAAATTTGACAAACTGACTTTTTGGAAAGGTGGCATGCTATGACGGTGCCACATTGAAAGTCAATGAGCTCTTCAGTAAGGCCAGGTCTACTGCCAATGCTACTGCCAATGCTTGTCTATGGAGATTGCATGGCTGTGTGCTCGATTTTATACACTTTTCAGCAACAGGTGTGGCTGAAATAGCGGAATCCATTAATATGAAGGGGTGTCCACACACTTTTGTATATATCGTGTATGTTATGTTTGGTATGGTTACATAAGACAGAAGGTTATTTAAGGCAAAAACAATAGGAGGGTGGTTGGTCGGGATGGATGGATGGGTGGGCGTATAACGCAAACGTCTGGCAACCCAAAGGTTGTGTGTTTGAATCTCATCATGGACAACTTTAGAATTTCAGCAACTTTTCAACTACTTAGCATGTTACCTTCCCTTAACCCTAAGCCTTTTAGCTAACCCTTCCCCTAAACTCTAGCCTAGCTAACATTAGCGACCTAGCTAACGTTAGCCACAACAAACTGGAATTTGTAACATCATATACTACCGGTCAAAATTTTTTGAATGCCAACTCATTCAAGGGTTTTTCTTTATTTGTACTATGTTCTACGAAGATACCAAAACTACGAAATTGCACACTTGGAATAATGTAGGAACCAAAAAAGTGTTAATAATCAAATCAAATATATTTAATATTTGAGATTCTTTAAATAGCCACCCTTTTCCTTGATGACAGCTTTGCACACACTTGGCATTCTCTCAACCAGCTTCACGAGGTAGTCACCTGGAACCCATTTCAATTAACAGGTGTGCCTTCTTAAAAGTTAATTTGTTTTATTTCTTTCCTTCTTAATGCGTTTGAGCCAATCAGGGTATACAGAAGATAGCCCTATTTGGTAAAAGACCAAGTCCATATTATTGCAAGAACAGCTCAAATAAGCAAAGAGAAGTGACAGTCCATCATTACTTTAAGACATGAAGGTCAGTCAATACGGAACATTTCAAGAACTTTGAAAGTTTCTTCAAGTGCAGTCGCAAAAACCATTAAGCGCTATGATGAAACTGTCTCTCATGAGGACCACACAGGAACCGAAGACCCAGTTACCTCTGCTGCAGAGGATGAGTTCATTAGAGTTACCAGCCTCAGAAATTGCAGCCTGAAAAAATGCTTCACAGAGTTCAAATAACAGACACATCTCAACATCAACTGTTCAGAAAAGACTATGTGAATCAGGCCTTCATGGTCAAATTGCTTCAAAGAAACCACTACTAAAGGACAGCAATAAGAAGAAGAGACTTGAAACACAAACAACAAACATTAGACCGGTGGAAATTTGTCCTTTGGTCTGGAGACCAAATTTGAGATTTTGGGTTCCAACCGCCGTGTCTTTGTGAGGGTGAACGGATGATCTCAGCATGTGTATTTCCCACCGTAAAGCATGGAGGAGGAGGTGTGATGGTGTGGGGGTGCTTTGCTGGTGACAATGTCTGCGATTTATTTAGAATTGAAGGCACACTTAAACAGCATGGCTACCACAGCATTCTGCAGCGATACGCCATCCCATCTGGTTTGGGCTTAGTGGGACTATCAATTGTTTTTCAACAGGTTAATGACCAAAACACACCTCCAGGCTGTGTAAGGGCTATTTGTCCAAGAAGGAGAGTGATGGAGTGCTGCATCAGATGACCTGGCCTCCACCATCCCCCGACCTCAACCAAATTGAGACAGTTTGGGATGAGTTGGACCGCAGAGTGAAGGAAAAGCAGCCAACAAGTGCTCAGCATTTGTGGGAACTCCTTCAAGACTGTTGGGAAAGCATTCCAGGTGAAGCAGGTTGAGAGAATACCAAGAGTGTGCAAAGCTGTCAAGGAAAAGGGTGGCTATTTGAATCATCTGAAATATATTTTGATTTGTTTAACACTTTCTTGGTTACTACATGATTCCATATGTGTTATTTCATAGTTTTGATGTCTTCACTATTATTCTACAATGTAGAAAATAGTCAAAATAAAGAAAAACCCTTGAATGAGTAGGTGTTCTAAAACCTTTGACCGGTAGTGTATGTTTAGCAAATTCGTAACATACCATACGAAATGGATGATCGACATTCACAAATGAATACATACCATACCAACATACAGTTGAAGTCAGAAGTTTACATACACCTTAGCCAAATACATTTAAACGCAGTTTTTCACAATTCCTGACATTTAATCAGAGTCAAAAGTCCCTGTCTTAGGTCAGTTAGGACCACCACTTTATTTTAAGAATATGAAATGTCAGAATAATAGTAGAGAGAATGATTTATTTCAGCTTTTATTTCTTTCATCACATTCCCAGTGGGTCAGAAGTTTACATACACTCAATTAGTATTTGGTAGCATTGCCTTTAAATTGTTTAACTTGGGTCAAATGTTTCGGGTAGCCTTCCACAAGCTCCCCACAATAAGTTGGGTGAATTTTGGCCCATTCCTCCTGACAGAGCTAGTGTAAGTGAGTCATGTTTGTAGGCCTCCTTGCTCACACAAGCTTTTTCAGTTCTGCCCACAAATCTTCAATAGGATTGAGGTCAGGGCTTTGTGATGGCCACTCAAATACCTTGACTTTGTTGTCCTTAAACCATTTTGTCACAACTTTGGAAGTGTGCTTGGGGTCATTGTCCATTTGGAAGACCCATTTGCAACCAAGCTTTAACGCCCTGCCCTGACTGATGTCTTGAGATGTTGCTTCAATATATCCACATCATTTTCCATCCTCATGTTTTGTGAAGTGCACCAGTCCCTCCTGCAGCAAAGCACCCCCACAACATGATGCTGCCACCCCCGTGCTTCAGGGATGGGATGGTGTTCTTCGGCTTGCAAGCCTCCCCCTTTTTCCTCCTGACATAACAATGGTCATTATGGCCAAACAGTTCTATTTTTGTTTCATCAGACCAGAGGACATTTCTCCAAAAAGTATGATCTTTGTCCCCATGTGCAGTTGCAAACTGTAGTCTGGGTTTTTAATGGCGGTTTTGGAGCAGTGGCTTCTTTCTTGCTGAGCGGCCTTTCAGGTTATGTCAATATAGGACTCGTTTCACTGTGGATATAGATACTTTTGTACCGGTTTCCTACAGCATCTTCACAAGATCCTTTGCTGTTGATCTGGGATTGATTTGCACTTTTCGCACCAAAGTACGTTCATCTCTAGGAGACAGAACACGTCTCCTTCCTGAGTGGTATGACGGCTGCGTGGTCCCATGGTGTTTATACTTGCGTACTATTGTTTGTACAGATGAACGTGGTACCTTCAGGCATTTGGAAATTGCTCCCAATGATGAACCAGACTTCTGGAGGTCTACAACTTTTTTCTGAGGTCTTGGCTGACTTCTTTTGATTTTCCCATGATGTCAAGCAAAGAGGCACTGAGTTTGAAGGTAGGCCTTGAAATACATCCACAGGTACACCTCCAATTGACTCAAATGATGTCAATTAGCCTATCAGAAGCTTCTAAAGCCATGACATAATTTTCTGGAATTGTCCAAGCTGTTTAAAGGCACAGTCAATTTAGTGTATGTAAACTTCTGACCCACTGGAATTGTGATACATTGAGTTATAAGTGAAATAATCTGTCTGTAAACAATTGTTGGAAAAATTACTTGTGTCATGCAAAGTAGATGTCTTAACCGACTTGCCAAATCTATAGTTTGTTAACAAGTAATTTGTGGAGTGGTTGAAACCTCAACTGTATCATGGGCTCCCGAGTGGCGCAGCGGTCTAAGGCACTGCATATCAGTGTTAGAGGCATCACTACAGACCCTGGTTCGATTCCAGGCTGTATCACAACCGGCCGTGATTGGGAGTCCCATAGGGAGGCACACAATTGGCCCAGCGTCGTCCAGGTAAGGGTTTGGTAGGCTGTCATTGTAAATAATAATTTGTTCTTAACTGACATGCCAAGTTAAATAAAAAGTAAAAAATAAAAATAAAAACGTAAAAAATAAATAAGTCAAAAAACACTGCCCTTAAATTACTCTAAAATCCCCTACGGAAAAATGGTGGAAAAACGATTGGAACCATTTCCCTGTTTGTGACCGCTAGGCTTTATGGGTACTATGACACCTCCACGCTGGGGCTCTATAGCAAATAGAGATGGCTTGAAACCGAGCCCTTTATAAAAATGAGAATATTTGAGCTAAAAGCACATTAAAGTGAATACATTTGAGTCCTGGTGAGCCGTCTAGACTATACAAGATCAGTTCGATAAGGCAGGCTTTGGCGAGCGAGACAGACAAGGAGAGCCCGCATCCTTAAGCTATCAAATATTGGCAAACAGAACAATGCGAAATAACTACTTTGTAACATCACCTTATTTCTGTGCCGCGTTCATGTCGGTGACATCTAATCTTCTGTCCCTTTGTGGCCAGCATGCTCCCTCGGGTGACAGTCACTTCATCTTTTGTTCTTTGTGTCCATGTTACTCGGCTCATCAACACAAAAAAAAAATGTCTCTCGAGCATCTAATCTCAACAGCCTACTCCCCCACCTTGCAGTGTCAGCAACTGGTGCTGCAGATTGCTGCCCAACCCAAAACGAAATTAGTGAGTTAGTTTCCAACACTCAGTAAGTAAACAAAATATATTTACTGCTAGCCTGGTTCCGAATGTAGCAGCAGCGTTATCGTCGTCGGGTGGTGTCTAGTTGTCAACTTGTCATCTAGAATGGGGTTGTGGCGCCATCCGCTGGTAATATTGACGTATTTTCCCATCAGTACATGGCGGTGAAAAGGTGAGATGCAGGCATAAACATTTTGTATTAATGTTCTCTGGTACGGCTGAGAAACATGAAAGCTACATGAAAATATACATACTGTACTTGGAGCATGATAGGTGTCAGTGAATTTTCCATCTCTTTCCGGATATTTAGAATCTGCTCAGACCTTTGCTGAATAAACCCCCCCATAAAGTGCAGTGCAAAAGACGTGTCTTTATTGAAGGCAAAATATACTTTTGAATGGTAAATTGCATTATTTTTCTGTGGTGTTTGCGAAGAGCGTACACAACTCTTTCATAGAAAAATATGTTTGAGACTTTATTCTAGTTTTACATAGCAAAAAAATCAATTTAAGCGTTAAGGCACATAGGTTACCATAGAATGGCCAGTTTGAAGGTAAAAAAAAAAAAAAAAAAGGACATTTGGTTTGTCAGTTGGGAAGAGGTCATACACAAACAAAGTGAACAAAGACATGGAATTAGCATGTGACAGAATAATCAGGAGAATTAAACAAAACAATTAGGTGCCGGTTACTACTGAATATGATTAAACACACATTAGGCTACTCAAGATGTAAAATGACGTGGTGAGGTATTGGAATCGGATAGCAAACAAGTGATCATATGTGGAATAAAATGTGACTTTCCTACAGACTGCTGATAATTTTAGTCCTACCTGAACAAAGTGTTCCGTGTGGAATGGAATCACAAAGTGAAAATCAAGGCCTGCATGTACATTTATAATAAATTGTGATGTTAATGAAATGAACTGACAATGGTGGTAAGGGTTCCACTGACTATTGTTAGACCTTTTTTTCTTCAATAATCCATGTTGTTTGAAAGGAAAAAAATGAGCTATGCATTGCATTAAAAGGGGGTGGAAGTATTGCATGATAAATGAAAGTGGCCAGGCAGTTGAGTAAGCACTAGATCCAACACAGCCTGGCTCTGGACAGAAATCAAATCTGATTGGTTGCAACTTTAGCCCTTCCTTTGTGAATCTTTACTTTGGTTTAGCCACAAACTTGGAAAGAATAATGAAATATAAGCAAATCAACTTCGAAACCTTTGTCAAAATGAAACCTATGTAAAATCATGACCATCAGTGATTGAGCTGTAAATGATGTTCAAGTGAGTGGCATTCTCTCTCAACCCCAGACTATTTACAAATACTCAGGTGATCTTCCATTGTGAATTGGGATTCATGAAAATGTGCTCCCAAGAAAATCACATTGACAGAAGAAAAACAACATTGAAGCTACTGTCATAGAATAGATAGAAGTAACTTGCTCTTCAACAACATACATTAAATTAGCATAAATGTCTATACTGTTACCTAAATACAACACCAACAAATGTTCACAATATACACTGAGGGTACAAAACATTAAGAACACCTGCTCTTTCCATGACATTGACCAGGTGAAAGCTATGATCCCTTATTGCTGTCACCTGTTAAATCCACTTCAAATCCGTGTAGATGCAGGGGAGAAGACCGGTTAACAAAGGATTTTTAAGCCTAGAGATATGGATTGTGTATGTGCCATTCAGAGGATGAATGGGAAAGAACTACAAAGCTGCTGGGTTTTTCCACACTCAACAGTTTCCTGTGCGTTTCAAGAATGGTCCACCACCCAAAGGACATCCAGCCAAATTGACACAACTGTGGGAAGCATTGGGGTCAACATGGGCCAGCATCGCTGTGGAACGCTTTCGACACATTGTAGAGTCAATACCCCGACGAATTGAGGCTGTTCTGAGGGCAAAAGGGGGGTGCAACTCAATATTAGAAAGGTATTCCTACTGTTTTGTACACTGTGTATATCATGTCTTGCTACAATTCTGTCTATTTGCTAACAGATGCAGAATTGGAGGAAATGAAGCTTGTAATTGACAAATCAAAGACAAAATGTGATGAAGATAAAACTTTTTAAAGATGAGTCATTTTAGACATAAGAATCTTGTATAATTTCACCTTGCAACCAAATAAATAATGCCAGCATCAGAGAAACATTATCGAGTGCAACACGACTTGCCATCGACCAGGAAGGGAGCTGGCTAAAGCTGTGTTATTGATGTCATAAGTCATTGTCTAACTGACCGTTCCGATCCCACGGTTTCCTGTGACAACATAATGGGAACGTTGTTCCTTCACCAGTCATCCCACGGGGCAAGAAATGTAGAAAAGAAGCTGCACTGTCCAGCCGTATGCATAAACGTGTCCTTATGAGAGGAGGTTCTTGTCGTCATTTTTATTAGCTGCGCCATATTGAGATGTTTCCCCAACATTGGCACAAACGTGCAAGAGTCATTTAGGGTCACAGTAGGTACCTGGACACTTCGGAGGCATCATATCCAAACTATAGGAAATGTCCCCTATAGAGTTATTGAGAGAAAATAGCTCCTGTCGCAAAAAAAGGTTTTGGTCTCAATTTCAACCTTCCCCATGTAAGGCATCAAACTACTATCATCTCACGACAGGATGCAGCCCAATGGTTTTGGGATGAACTGATGTCCAAATTAAATAAGGGAGTACAAGAAAAACATTGGTTTGTTTGGGGGGGGGGGAGTCTGACCACACGGCTAGTGTACTGCTAAGTCTCCTCATCCCAGAGACAGAGCTGTTTGTGTGGGACATAGTAGGTGAAGTGGTAGCCTTTGCTGCAGCTTTTGATGCCACACTTGTAGGGGCTGCCTTTGCCTGTGGTGTCGCGGTTGCGGCAGTACTTGAGCAGGCAGGGGTACCACTCCAGCCGCAGGCTGAAGCTGCAGGAGCAGGGCTGCCACACGTCTCTCGTAGAGCGGCATGACAGCAGGACCGGGACCACGTCCACCGTCTGGGGCAGGGTCTCAAACACGGAGCCCTCCACTCCTACAGGTGCAGCAAGGAACATATTTGTGAGTCAATGCTCTAATAAGGTAGCCTGGTCCCAGTTCTGTTTGTGCGGTCTTGACAACTCCCACTGTGACAATGACCATAGGATTTGGCAAGACGACACAAACCAATATGGAACCAGGCTAGTAATAAGGAACTTTGTCATGCAAGAATGCTGTTATCTCTATTCACTCACAGATGGTTCACCATGCACTGTACTATGACCTTCATGCAACATTGTTTACAGTACTGTAGTGTACATTATATTAAGTCCAGTGTCTAGGCATAGATAAAGGAATAAGTTAGTCCTAAATATAAACTAAAAGCATTGTATTTGGGAAAAATCATTCACTAAACCTCAACTAAAACTTGTAATAAATAACGTGGAAATTGAGCAAGTTGGCTCAAAGTGGAGGAGAGATGGACTTCATCACTGCTTGTATTCATAAGAGGTATTGACATGTTGAATGCGCCGAGCTGTGTGTTTGAACTACAGGCGCATAGCTCGGACACCCATGCATACCCCACAAGACATGCCACAAGAGGTCTCTTCACGGTCCTCAAGTCCAGGACAGACTATGGAAGGCGCACAGTACTACATAGAGCCATGACTACATGGAACTCTATTCCACATCAAGTAACTCATGCAAGCAGTAAAATTTGATTACAATAAAACACCTTATGGAACAGAGGGAACTGCGAAGCAACACAAACATAGGCACACACACACATTTTGTGCTGTATATATGTGGTAGTGGTGGAGTAGGGGCCTGAGGGCACACAGTCTGAATATATTGTAATGTTTTTAAAATTGTATAAACTGCCTTAAATTTTGGAAGAGTAGCTACTACCTTGGCAGCAGCTAATGGGGGTCCATAATAAATAAAGATAAACTAGACCCAGGGCTATTTTCAGTCTCGCAATACAACTATCACGAAACGTAATTGTTTAAAGTTGAGCCAAGTATACACTCATATAGAAAAAGAGCTTTAGGAGCAAAACAGACTTTCAGGGAGAGTGTAATCTTTGTTTACATTGTCAAAGACTAATAGTGTTATTGAAGTGGAACTGGGCTAGTTTGGTATGGTAGTGTACATATAGAGCTAAAATGTATTGGATTCATTTACATTAGAGCGAGTATGTGATTAAGGATGGGCAACACCATTCCTAGAGGTCATAGTGTGGTGGCTTTTATTCCAGCTCATCATACTTCAGAGAGAGAGAGAGGGTGGGGGCTGACCTCTCCAAATGAAAAAGAGAAGCTGGGAGGACAAAAATGAAAAGGTGAAATGTATCTTTTATTCTACGTCCGCACAATGGTGGACAAATGTGTATCGTGTCTTGAGAAAGGCCACTAGGACAAAACATTGACTGAAAGATACAGATCACCAGTTGTGGAAAAAGTGCACAATTGCCATACTTGAGTAAAAGTAAAGATACCTTATAGAATATGACTCAAGTGAAAGTCGCCCAGTAAAATACTACTTGAGGAAAAGCCTAAAAGTATTTAGTTTTAAATATACACAAGTATCAAAAGTAAAAATCATTTCAAATTGCTTATAATAAGCATACCAGCCGGCACCATTTTCTTGTTTTTTTAAATTTATTTTTACGGATAGCCAGGGGCACTCTCCAACACTCAGACATCATTTACAAACAAAGCATTTGTGTTTAGTGAGTCCGCCAGATCAGAGGCAGTAGGGATTACCAGGGATGTTCTCTTGATAAGTACATGAATTGGACAATTTTCCTGTCCTGCTAAGCATTCAAAATGTAACGAGTAATTTTGGGTCTTAGGGAAAATATATGGAGTAAAAAGTACATTATTTTCTTCAGGAATGAAGTACAAGATGTCAAAAATATAAATTGTAATGTACAGATACCCCAAAAAAACGACTTAAGTAGTACCTTAAAATATTTTTACTTTAGACCACTGCAGATCACCTTTCAGTTTTGTCCCCCAGCCTCTCATTTTCCATTTGTATTAATTCCCTTTGGGATGACATTATCTGTGACACGCTGTGCCCACATTCATTCTATTGACCTCTCTCCAGCCAATGTTGGACGTCCCTCTCCCGGGTGTAGATGGCCTCCCGGGCCTCGCTGCACATGTTGTAGATGTGGCTGCTGAGCTGCCACGCCTGGCTCAGGTTCAGCGCCACGTTCATGGTCAGCTGGTCGTGGCCCCGCCTCTCCTCTGCCATGCGGATGGCGTGAGGGTTTTTCTGATGGACAGCAGGACAAAGTCAGTCATGTCGCCAAGGTCACTTTACCAAATGGGATAATGCTCATTCACTTCCCCCACTCCGAGCAAGGACACTCACTGGCCTTATTTGTTACTTGTTATTCCCTGTATCTTTCCTTTGGCTTTATCACTGATCCGACACAGCAAGAATAGGTGAACGCAACATAGTGGAACTACAAAGGAAGCTCTTGCTAGCAAGTATCATGTTGTGTTAGATCAGTGATTACCCGAAGGAGAGGAAGAAAGAAAGGATAAATGTAACATTCAAACAAGGCCATTCAGTAAGCGAATATCCCTGTACTACTAGTGCATATGTAACGGAGGAGGTTTGGAACCACTCTCGTGTGAATACTTCTGTTAGCTCCCTGAGATAATGCCTTGGCTTTACCTCAGCGACTAACAGTCTTGAAGCACCAGAGTTCGAACCCCGGTCGGTGACACATACCTGTCTGAGTCGGGCCATGGACTCGCTGGGGATGAACTCGTTGTGGTTGAGGCGCGAGATGAAGCACAGGGCCTGGTACTGACTCTGGCCCCTCTCCAGCTCCCCAAGGATGAGCGCCCGGAAAATCTTCACATCCTGAAGCGGAAAGAGGGAAGGAGACAGATTGTGAGGCAGCATGACTGCAACTGCATAGGATCTGGGTCGTGTTCATTATGCACCAAATGGAAAAGAATGTTGAACAGCGAGGGACTTCCTAGACTTGTCCAATAAGAAAGATTTAAATTTGCCATTTAAAAAAAATGTTTTTCTAGGGTGTGCCATACTGTTTTGGACCAGTATAGTAGGCTTGAAACAAGTTTGGAATGCACATGAATCAACTGAATACTTCATTCTGCATCTACATTAGAATGAGAGATTTGGAGAAGAAAAAAAAAATCGAACATTTACAGTCTCCTTTCACTAGAACTGCTTATTTGCACAGTCAAATCGGTGCCCAAAGAGTTAAAACTAAACCAACACCCATAACTTCAAAAGAAGAATCATTTAGTTACACTTTATGTTGACAAAACAGAAAGATGTTGGAAGGTTTTAGCATGACTTTGTTGCTGTTGGCAACCGAACAAGAGATCTGGCTGGGCCCCAAGGCCATAAAGAGCAGCTCTAGCCGAGGACAGCAAAGCCACAGACCTGTCTCCCCCATTCATCAGCTCTCCCTTCCCTGACATCCTCTTGGCTCTTTCTCACACACACACACCCCCCACACTCCTCAGCTTTTCACACACACATCCCAAGCAGACAGCCCGCAGAGGAGAACCAACTTTAAGGCTTTTACTCCCGGGGAATAAGGAGGAACTCTCGGACAACTCAGATAAACAAGCTAGATCTACAGCCGCCTCCAACCCCCGTTTTGTTTGCCCTCTCAAGCTCTTTCGTCTCACTCTCCTGTTTGGGAAACTGTACTTTAGAGCACACACACACACATCTATTTGGTCTCCAGAGATACTCGTAATTCATTCACCGCCTTGTATGGGAAATCTGGTAGTTGGTAGAACATGTTGCATGTAAACGCCAGGTTCATGGGTTCGAGTCCCACTGGAGCCACCCAAACGAAAGGTGTATGTACACACGACTGTTAGTTACTTTGCATAAAAGGCTCTGCTATATGGCATATATTATCGAGCTCAACCGGAGACAAACAAGCAGCTGATAATGACTCGGACATTCCTCCAGTTATTATAAGTCAGTGATGTTGTCGTTGCTTAGCTGATCTGTGTGTTGGAATAGCAAAGCACATAATTGAAGTATAAATCGGAGCCAGACATGAAGGAATCATGGCATAAGGGAACGAGAATTTAAGAAAACACAGAAGGGGAGGTAGCTATATATCTTATATAAGTAGTGGCAGTATAGGACCTCCCAGTCAGTAGAAAAATGGCGCAGCGGCACTGGGTGGGAAGATGAGAGCTGTGTGTGTGTGGCATTCCTGTCAGATAGCGAGAGGGGGTTGGGGGGGTGGACTGCTCCAGGCACACTCGGGGTAATTTCAGGAAAGCTCTAACAGCACTGCTCCTTTCCTTTAAAACCACCTCCGACCTCAGCCACCGTCAGAGGGGAGAAGCCCAGGCAGAGAGCAGCAGATGGGGTAGTACAACGGGAGGACATGGTGATGTAGCCAAAGCTTCATGTCGTCATGCCAGGTGTTAAGACTGAGTGACATCTGTATATTACATTTAACATCCTGCTCTAAACTATGTTGGAGACCTATGTGAATTTCAAAAGGCAAAAACTGAGAAGTGGGTTTTTTTGTATATATTTTTGTTGTTGTTAAAATAAGAGCTAAAAAACATTTTATGTATGGGATTTTTGGGATACTTTCACTAACCCAGTAAATGGGTATAATTTATTCAAATAAGTAAGATGACACCCTCTGTTCTATAAATACAACCGCACGAGAAGGACCATGCTTTTTGTTTGTTTGAAGTTGTCCTAACTTCTGGCTGCAACAGAAGCTCTGTGCCAAGTCACACTAGGTTGGCACCCTCCCAGTCCTAAGTACCACAGCTACACCGCGTGATCGAGGAAAAGAACGACATTAGGTTACAGGATAAAAGTGAGATATAATGTGCAACCAATGATGGGCCGTGTCAGAAAATGGTAGTACACCTGCTCAAATAATGACAGACTGTAAATAAGCCATGTCAAGAGCAAGGAACCATGCAAGGGAATATTCAAGCCTAAGCGATCAAAAGATAGATCCTACTTAAAAATCTGCCAAGTGGGTTGGTATTGTTCAAAATAAAATAAAAAAACGCATTATGCTAATTTCTTTATGGGAAAAGCAAATGTCTTTAGCAGCAGATGGTGACAGAGTATTACTGATGTAATAAAACCAGTAACTGGGTTCCTGTGTAAAAAAAGAAAAGAAAAAAAGGGGCAATCCGTGATTTGTACACTACATGACAAAAAGTATGTGAACAGCTGCTCGTCGAACATCTCATTACAAAATCATGGGCATTAATATGAAGTTGGTCGCCCCTTAGCTGCTATAACAGCCTTCACTCTTCTGGGAAGGCTTTCCACTAGAAGTTGGAAAATTGCTGCGGGACTTGCTTCCATTCAGTCACCAGAGCATTAGTGAGGTCGGGCACTGACGTTGGGAGATTAGGCATGGCTCGCAGTTTGGATTTCTTTTTTTTTGAAAACTCTGTTTATTAAGTTTTACACACACACACAGACAAGACAAAGCAATATAAATAATATACTCAACTAGAAAAAATACAAATAATACATATAAAAAAAATAACTTTAAAGATACCATACTTTAGACAAGTTAAACACACCAGGCAGAAGGCTACAAAAGGTTAAAGGGCAATCTATAGTATAGGGACAGAGCAAACACCTCACCATTGTTCCTGTAAACAGTCAAGGGATGGGGTGGAGAAATGCAAACACTCACAGACAGTCAAGGCCACAGACCGACCATCCACTGGACCAAAAATAAAAAGTTACAATGCTTTAAAATAAAAAATGAATAATAATAATAATTTTATGTAGGCGTGAACAGAATTAAAAAATAAAAATAACTGGGAAAAACAAGCTCACACCTTAGTCTCTGCCCGGGCAGGATGAACAAGGCATCCACAGGTCACAATCAATAAGCACATCAACCTTAATGCCCCCCACCCCCACCCCAGAAAAAAACACAGAGAAATGCTCATCCAACCCCTAAGTCACAGGGGGGTCAAATACAGACTTATTTTGGTTTTAATAGGAATGCCATCAGAGGATGGACTGTTTAAAGTAAGACCGGAATGGAGCCCAAGCCTCATTAAACAGTTTGGGGTTCCCACGTGAATTGAATTTAATTTTTTCTAGTTTCAGAGAGCACAACACATCTCACCCAATATTTATAAGATGGGGGAGCTGCCATCTTCCAGTTCTGTAGTATTAGCCGTCTAGCTAAAAGAGTTGTATAAGCAACAGTGTCCGACTGGATTCTTGACAGGGGGGTACCTATGGGCAGTACTCCAAAAAGGGCTGTAAGGGGAGAGGGATCTATAACAGTGTTATATATATCAGAGAAACATTTAAATATTAATTCCCAGAAACCTGACAGTTTATGACAGCCCCAGAACATATGCAACAGTGTGGCTGGTTCAATTTT
Organism: Salvelinus namaycush; assembly: GCF_016432855.1. Classification (NCBI taxonomy): domain Eukaryota; kingdom Metazoa; phylum Chordata; class Actinopteri; order Salmoniformes; family Salmonidae; genus Salvelinus; species Salvelinus namaycush. Next base: position 3,620,694 of record NC_052340.1, on the reverse strand, counting down.
ACATCTGACACAGGTAGGATCAAAATCAGAGAATATTCTTCCAAGTCTGGCCCCAGACCAGTGGATACGGTGAACCACCTTGAATTGAATGAGGCTGTGTCTAGTGCTAAAAGAGGACGAATGCACCCTGCGCAGCACAGATTCCCAGGTGTCTTCCCCAAGTTCCTCCCCCAAATCCTTTTCCCATCGAGTCTTTAAAGGCACCAAAGAAGGGTTCTGTAAGTCATGAATGATTGCATATACATCTGAAATTGCACCCCTAGGAAGCTTGTTCAGCTCCAGGGTGCTCTCTATAGCTGTATTCGCAGGCCTATGGGGAAATTCAGGTGTGTTAGCTCTGACAAAGTTCCTAGTCTGGAGATAGCGGAAAAAGTGGGATTGGGGGAGGTTGAACCTTTCCTGTAGCTGAGCAAAAGAGGCAAATGTATCATCAAAGAATAATTGGGCTAGTGAGGAGAGGCCTAGTGAGTGCCAGATGCCAAAAGCCCCATCATTCAAAGATGGAGGAAATAAAATGTTCTGATTGATTGGGCCTGATAGAGAAAAGCCTCGGAGGCCAAAGGCTAAACAGAACTGATTCCAAATTTTAAGAGACTGCTTTACAATTGGGTTGACACACCTTTTGCCTAGGGACACTGGGAGAGACGAGCACAACACAGAAGAAAGTGCAGCAGGTTTACACGATTCAGACTCCATCTGGACCCAGATTGGTCTAGGGCCAGTAGGATCAGTCTGCAGCCAGTACAGAAGGGCTCTGAAATTTGCAGCCCAATAGTATGTCTGAAAATTTGGTAGAGCTAAACCCCCCAATGACTTAGGCTTCTGTAAATGTTTTCTACCAATCCGTGGTACCTTGCCATCCCAAATAAAATGCATGAATGTTTGATCCAGTGAAATAAAAAAAGATTTTGGAATAAAAATGGGTAAACATTGAAATAAATATAGAAATTTGGGCAACACACTCATTTTAATGACATTAATCCTTCCGATAAGAGAAAGAGGTAGCGCATTCCAAAAAGTAAAAGATTGTTTCAAACTGTCTGCTAGAGCAACCAAGTTTTCCTGAAACAGATTTGAATATTTCCTTGTCACTTTAACTCCCAAGTAGGTGAGTTGATCCCGGACAATCCTAAACTGAGAACTTGTAAAAGAGCACTTTAAAGCAGCCTTGTTTACAGGAAAAAGCTCACTCTTGCCTAGATTCAGCTTGTACCCTGAGATTGATCCAAACCTTTTAAGAACAGATAAGGCGCGTGGCAATGAGGTGTCAGGGTTAGAGATAAACAAAAGGAGGTCATCCGCATATAGCGAGACTTTCTGCTCTGAGCCCGTCCTGCTTATTCCTTGAATGGCATCATTAGAGCGTAGTGCAATGGCGAGAGGTTCGATTGCCAAAGCAAACAACAAGGGGGAGAGTGGACAGCCCTGTCTGGATCCGCGGTGCAAGGGAAAATAGTCAGAGGACAAGTTGTTAGTCCGTACCGAAGCCGTGGGGGAAAAATAAAGAATCTTTATCCACGCAATGAATTTGGGGCCAAAGCCAAATCTATAAAGGGTAGCTGTTAGGTAATCCCACTCAACGCGGTCAAACGCTTTTTCTGCATCAAGTGAGACCACCACCTCTGGGTCCTCCGACGCTGGGGAGTACAGTATATTCATAAGGCGCCTAATATTGAAAAACAAATGCCTATTTCTCACAAAGCCAGTCTGGTCAGAGTGTATTACTTGATGCAGCGAGCCTTCCATACGGATGGCTAAAAGCTTGGCTAGGATTTTGTAATCACAGTTTAAAAGCGAGATTGGGCGATAGGATCCACATTCCAGGGGGTCTTTGTTTTTCTTTAATAGTAATGAAATTGAAGCCTGATAAAGACTAGGCGGTAGCTTTGAGGTATTAAGGCACTCTGCAAATAGTCGAGACAAGAATGGGCAAAGCAGACCAGAAAACGTCCTGTAAAATTCGGTTGGAAAACCATCCGGACCCGGTGATTTACCACTTTTCATTGCGGACACTGCTGTTGCAATCTCCTCAGGTGTAAATTCTTCTTCTAGACAGTCATGGGTGTCTGTATCAATTGAAGGCATATTCAGGCCATTAAAGAAGGAATCAATCAGCAAAGGGTCTTGAGGGGATTCAGAGGTGTATAGCGCAGAGTAAAATTGTTTGAATTGATCATTGATCTCTTTATGTATAACTGTGGTGGCACCAGACGGGGTCCTTATTTGTGGGATTAAACGTGAGGCCTCAGATTTACGGATCTGATGTGCAAGGAGTTTACTGGCCTTGTCGCCTTGTTCATACACTCTGTACCGAGCTCGCAAGAGTAACTGTTCAGCTTGCCTGGTAGAAAGCTCATCAAATTCAGATTGGAGTAGTTGGCGCTCTTTATGCAGATCAGAGGAAGGAACCGTAGCATACTTCTCATCCAATGTGGCTATGGATTCGCTCAGGTCCCGAAGTCGCTGAGAGCGAACTCTGTTTTGGTTGGCTGTATAAGAAATAATTTGGCCACGTAGGTATGCTTTGAGAGACTCCCATATGGTAGAGCAGGACATACCTGGTGTTGAATTAGTTTCTAGGAATAAGGTGATTTCAGAAGAAATGAAATTGACAAACTCCTTATCTGAGAGTAAAATGGGGTTAAGACGCCATTGATAACACATAGGAGGTCGCTGGGGAAACTCTAGTTCAAGCACTAATGGTGAATGGTCAGAAATAACAATACTCTCGTAAGTACACTGCCGAAGGTTAGGCAGAAGTTTTTTGTCCAAAAAGAAGTAATCAATCCGGGAGTATGTTTGATGAACATGAGAATAAAAGGAATACTGTCTATCTGTAGGATGTAGGAAACGCCAGGCCTCAAACATGGCATATTTCTGAAGAAACGCTTGAATAAGTAGGGCACATTTAGATGGGCCTGTAGTTGTTCGTGAGGACTTGTCAAGAACTGGGGACATTTTGCAGTTGAAATCCCCCCCTAAAATCAACAAATGAGAATCTAAATTGGGTATAGCAGACGAAAAGGAAGAAATTAAACTTGTGTCATCCCAATTGGGAGCATAAACACTAGCCAAAACAAGAGGGGTAGAAAACAGTTTACCGGTTACTATGACGTATCGTCCCTTAGGATCAGCGATAACCTCAGAAGCTACAAAGGGAGTGGCTTTATCAACCAAAATGGCAGCCCCTCTTGATTTACTATGAAAGTTAGAGTGGAACACTTGACCAACCCAGTCCCTACGCATCCTAAAGTGCTCACCAGTCCTCAAGTGAGTCTCTTGTAGAAATGCAACATTTGCATTCAAACCCTTTAAGTGTGTCAACACCCTCTTACGCTTCACTGGGTTATTAACCCCTTTGGTGTTCCACGAAATGTACTTGATCGCATTGTTTCGGCCCCTCTGGGCATTCCCGTTATACAACCCTGTCATTAGAGCATAGAATGGAAAAGCAATGAGCGCCCAAAAACCCCAGAATAACTTGTCTCAGAGTAATAATGTACGGTGGTAGATGTTTGGAAAAAGTACAGAAAAAAAAACAAAAAAGACAGAATGACAACATTAGAACTGAACAATTCAACCCCTCCCCCCACCCCCTCCCCCCATCCCAGACAATACCTCCCCAAACGAGGTACAAGCCTAAATAGAACATGTTCTCTTCGCACAGTATGTCTGTGAGAGTGCGGTCTTAAACCTAAACCCACAGTCCCGCTCTTTAAAGTCGCGTTTTGTTAGTGGATCAAACAGCAAAAAGAGATAATCATTTTTTAAATAAAAAAAAATAAAAGTGAATCCCTTGTGCAGACGAAATTACAAAAGCACCACTTGCAGATGTATATAATTATATTCCCAGTCTTATAACAGGCATGAGAGAGAAAATAAAGAAAATAAATAAAATGTATAAAGGCTCTCAGCCGAAAACCTAATTTGAAGTAAGGAAATCGTAGTAAGACAGCTTACAACCAAGACCAAAAAACTACGTGTGCGCAACGTTGAACGCTTGCTGGGCATAAATGACGCTCAGAACTTTTAAAATTTAAGTGAAGACCCCAAAAAACGTGTCGCCTCGGGAAGCATTTACTGTTTACTGGGTCAATGCAAACGGATGCAGTAAGCAAATAACCAATAATATTTTGAGTCACTGAGACACTATGTAAACAAACTGAATAGGTGAGCAAGACAGCCTAGAAAACACAGGAGTATAGTAAAACCTCAATACAATGAAATTAAAATGACTGAATGCTTGTAAGGCAAGCACACTAGATGATCAAAACATTAGATCACATCAAATAAGCCTGAATGGGTTCGCCAACTCCCCAACTATACAAAATTAGCATGTTGTAGCTAAACATAATTGTACCACAGGTGGGTTACTTACTATCCACAGTTCGCAAGCAACAGTTGCTGAACTATGAGCAAGTTCAAGACTTCTTGATGTGACGTTGAATGTGAGAGAGAGCCTCATCCGGAGATTCAAATGTGTAGTCTTTACCATCATGAGATAGCAATAAACGGGCCGGGAATCGCAGTCTGTACTTCACACCTGGATGGTCCCGAAGTAGTCGTTTGGCCTGTCCGAAAGCTGCGCGCTGCCTGGAAACAGTGGGGGAGTAGTCCTGGTAGATGGAGAAGCTCTGTCCTTGAAAGCTCAGAGTGGTATTGCGGGCTCGTCGGAGAATCTCCATCTTCTCATGGAAAAAGTGCACTCGAAGAATTATGTCACGGGGCCTCTCCCCATCCCGGGGCTTTGGGCGCAGCGACCGGTGGGCACGATCAATCAGGGGCTTTTCATCTAAGGCAAGAACATCCTTCAGCAGCCCAGAAACGAAATCCGTGGCGCGAGGCATTTCCGCTGACTCTGGGACTGATACAAGTCTCAGGTTATTGCGGGGAGAGAATCCCTCTAAACTCACACAGCTCTCCTTCACCTTTTTCAAATCCGCAGCTAGGCGTTTCACGTCAGCCTCCAGGGATGTAGTTAAGTCGGAGACATTTGTAGCGAAGGTCTCCAGTGCTGCAATCGTTGTAACGTGCGACGCCATTGTTGTTTTGAGTGATGTGATTGCTGGCACCGTCTCGTTCCGCAGGATGGTTAGATCTGCTTTTAAAGTATCAGAAACCTCCTGTATTCGGGCCTCAATCGTAGCAACCACCTCTGTTTTCATTTCAACTATCTCAGAGCGTAGTAGTTTGATGGCCTCGAGAATGTTCACTTCAGCGCCGCCAGGCCAAGCCGCCCCCCCCGGGTAAAGTATCAGTCCCCGGGCCGTCAGGCTCAGGGGAGGGCGGTGATGAGAGTGTGTCTTGTAGGCCGGGTTTTCTCAAAGTCATGCTTTTGGCCTTATGTTTCGTCGACATGCTGACATTTGGAAGTAAAGTAGTCTTGGTTTTTACGGGAAGGGATCACCAAAATAATATATGAAAATAAATACGGTTCTGCTGCAAAATTCACATAAACTTTAAAAATACCACGGGAGCAAACGGAAAACACGTCAGTCGCACATGGCGTCCCTCCAATCCCCCAGTTTGGATTTCTAATTCATCCCAAAGGTGTTCGATGGGGTTGAGGTCAGGGCTCTGTGCAGGCCAGTCAAGTTCTTCCACAACGATCTCAACAAAACATTTCTGTATGGACCGTGATTTGTGCACAAGGGCATTGTCATGCTGAAACAGGAAAAGTGCCTTCCCCAAACTGTTGCCACAAAGTTGGAAGCACAGAATCGTCTAGAATGTCATTGTATGCTGCAGCGTTACGATTTCCCTTCACTGGAACTAAGGGGCCTAGCCTGAACCATGAAAAACAGCACCCCCCCAGATTATTCCTCCTCCACCAAACTTTACAATTGGCACTATGCATTCGGGCAGGTAGCATTCTCTTGGCATCCGCCAAACCCAGATTCGTCCACCAGACGGTGAAGCGTAACTCATCACTCCAGAGAACACGTATCCACCGCGCCAGAGTCCAATGGCGGCGGGCTTTACCACTCCAGCCGACACTTGGCATTGTGCATGGTGATCTTAGGCGTTTGTGTGGCTGCTCAGCCATGGAAACCGATTTCATGAAGCTCCCGACGAACAGTTCTTGTGCAAACGTTGCTTCCAGAGGCAGTTTGGAACTCAGTAGTGACTGTTGCAACCGAGGACAGACAATTTTTATACGCTACGTGCTTCAGCACTCGGCGGTCCCATTCTATGAGCTTGTGTGGCCTACCACTACGTGGATGAGCCGTTGTTGCTCCTAGACGTTTCCACTTCACAATAACAGCACTTACAGTTGACCGGGGCAGCTCTAGCGGGGCAGAAATTTGACGAACTGACTTATTTTAAAGGTGGCCACGGTGCCACGTTGAAAGTCACTGAGCTCTTAAGTAAGACCATTCTACTGCCAATGTTTGACTATGGAGATTGCATGGTTGTGTGCTTGATTTTATACGCCTGTCAGCAACGTGTGTGGCTTAAATATTTGAAATGGTGTCCACATACAAAAGTATGTCCACACACAAAAGTATGTGGACACAGGTAGGTAGCCTAGTGGTTAGAGCGTTGGGACAGTAACCGAAAGGTTGCTAGATCGAATCCCCGAGCGGACAAGGTAAAAATCTGTCGTTCTGCCCCTGAACAAGGCAGTTAACCCACTGTTCCTAGGCCGTCATTGTAAATAAGAATGTTCTTAACTGACTTGCCTAGTTCAATAAAGGTTAAACAAATTATTTTATATATATTATATATTTCAATCAATTGAAATATATAACTTATGCCTCATGAAAGTACATGCGCCAAGTGCAAAATTTACAACAACCAGGGCCTCCCGGGTGGCGCAGTGGTCTAGGGCACTGCCACCAGAGTTTCTGGGTTCGCGCCCAGGCTCTGTCGCAGCCGGCCGCGACCGGGAGGTCCGTGGGGCGACGCACAATTGGCCTAGCGTCGTCCGGGTTAGGGAGGGTTTGGCCGGTAGGGATATCCTTGTCATCGCGCTCCAGCGACTCCTGTGGCGGGCCGGGCGCAGTGCGCGCTAACCAAGGGGGCCAGGTGCACGGTGTTTCCTCCGACACATTGGTGTGGCTGGCTTCCGGGTTGGAGGCGCGCTGTGTTAAGAAGCAGTGCGGCTTGGTTGGGTTGTGCTTCAGAGGACGCATGGCTTTCAACCTTCGTCTCTCCCGAGCCGGTCGGGAGTTGTAGCGATGAGACAAGATAGTAATTACTAGCGATTGGATACCACGAAAATTGGGGAGAAAAGGGGGTAAAATTTAAAATATATATATTTTTTTTTACAACAACCGTTTGATATAGTTATGATAAAAAAAAACATCTGCTAAAAGCAGAATATGGCCACATAATTATGTCTAGTTTTTCACCCAACATTCAGAAAAATCCCTGACAAAATGTGTGTTGCATTGATATCCAAAATTAAAGAGACATGACTCTCAAATCGACCACCTCATTTACTAGGAGTCCTAGCCCATTTGTTATCTAACGTTTTAAAATGCCCGTGCACTGATAAATAGGCTACACCAGCTAAGTACGCCAAAGACGGAGGTTTGTATCCAAACTTACTATCTGCATCGGGTAAGAAAAGCCAAAAGCTAGTGTACCCACACAACTCCACTTGCAGGCTCAACGTATGATCTACAACATAGGAGAGGATTAGGGCCCATTTCATGGGTGGTTACTTTTCGTGGGAAGCTTATTTAAGGAGGTCCACAAAAGGCCTTTTCACGCACTCAAAAAGGTCCTATTTACAGTGATCATTCTCTGTAGCTACGCTGTAGCCATGCTACCCCGACACCTTGAGAGAGAATATGCTGTTCATGGCTGTGAAAGAGAGTAGTAAACTTCTGTCGACCCGTAACATTGAACGAACCCATTGAAATCAGACTGGTCACTATGACTGCTAGCGGGGTTAATGGCAGCCAGTGAACTTTTCGACGCCCATAAAGTTGTGCCAAAGGCCATCCCCAGAGTTCCCGTCGCTTCCTGTTTTCCAATCCACTCTAAGACCCTGTCTGTTTGATAAGGCTGCTGTTTGGAGAGGCCCAGCAGTCACAGATTGACATTCGGGATCAGTGGTTTACCCAGTGAGTGGTAGAGGATGAAATAAATCTGTGAGAAAGCCAAATGGTGGGCAGTCGTTTTTAAGAGAGAACTCAGCCGAGACATCCAAACGCAGTGCAAACAAACTTCTCGAAAAGCAACAAGCCAGCTCAGATGCACACGGCTCATTTTTGTGGAGGGAATAAATAAATATAATTATTTTATTTTTTTTAAAGTTAAGCATCATAAGCGATTACCTCTCGTTTTTGTGATGGTAAAGATATTTGCATTGGTGTCTCAGAGACCTGGGTGAAAAGGCACAGGTGTACGAGGAGGATTAAGCCTCCCCTGCTCGGAAGAAAGACAAACAAAGAGGGGGAAGGAAAGGAGCTTGGCTGAGAAATGCTGGAGTTGAGACTAATTACGGAAACACTAAGAGAAGGAATGTGAAGTCAGATTTGGGGGTCGGTTACACCTGGCTGTTTTGTCAAGAGAATTAGCAAATGTTGGCAGGAGTGAAGGGACAATGAAAACACAGGGGGTACTGCTGCTGGAAGGCGTCCTAGTGGGTATTTAAACAGACAATAAAAAAGGTACGCTTTAATTAAAATGGCTATGTAGGTGAGAATGAGAACACGCCTAAAGGCATTGACAAAACACACACTCAAAATGTAAAGGATGGTATGTATATTCGTAATCTAACCATGCATGGCCAACAGATAATTCAAATGAATTAGCAATTCACAACAGTATTTTCCAAAATTAAAGTATTTGGAAAGGCCAGTTTCTCCAAACTAGCAGAAAAACATGCCGGTTTATTCACGTGCAATTCGGATCAACATCAGTAGCTTGATAAGTGATGACCTTTGGCTGTAGCTTCAGTCCCATACGGCTCCAACCCCAACCTTTGTCGCACAGACTTCACATCCTGCAACAGGCAGCGGACATCAAAGATCCAGAGCAACCTCTTCAGAATCCAAATTGCTCAGGCATTCGAGTAAATAATTATCCGATCATTTCCATGGGGTCATAGAAATTTATATTTTTCTAGTATCCTTCTGCTTTTACGTCAAATTTGAACCATATTTTTAGTTACTTTCATTTCCTGTTGTTTGGTGGATGTTAATGAGCAATAGCGAGTGATTACAGTTCTTCTTAAGGATATGAGTAATGGTTCTAACCACCCATTTTTTTCCTTCCCTTTTGCCAAAGTTAGCACTGTAAATGATGCAACGCAGATAAGACAAGCTGTACGAATTCTCTTTTTATGACCTGAAGAAATGGTAACATGAATTTAGTTATGGACCGTCAAAGTTTTGTAGCTCAATCACGAGGGGATCATGTTTGGGAGGCCACAACAGTGACAACCCAAGGTAACCACACAGGACAAGGTGGCTCAACAAGATCCAGAATATAAACAGATAACTTTAATTTGAGATGGAGTTGATTATCCCTTGAAAAAGGAAGACGCATGAAAGTTGAAGAATTACACCATCAAAATAGGTTTTATCGACATTTTCCCATTACTTGATAAGTTCAGGCCCCTTTGACATTTTTTAATTTACACTGAAAATTGGCCATATCTGATAGATTTTACAAGGTAGCTTGTTTTCCTTGTTGAGCAGCAGGCCAAAATATCCAGAGTACAGATGGGTCAAACTAAGCAGAAACCATATCCAGTCTTTTTTTCTTTAATAAAATTGTCTTAAAAATAAAAGGTTCAATGTTGTGCATAATTTGATTGTGAAAAGTTCAAAAAGGTATTTGGTGTTAGTGTCTGCCCTGTTCCTCTCCTGCCTGGCTCCGATTGTGGGAACGACAAAAGACCTTATTATTAGCCGTGTTTAAAGCCCAAAAATCTGCCTGGCGACTCGGAGCAGTAGAAAGACATTAGCTAGTGGACGAGAGGCCAGGAGGCAGTCCTCAGTGAGAGCAGCACAGAGGAGAGGACAATGAGTATGGGGGAAAAGGCTCTTCAAACTAACCTGGTGCTAGCTCTGTTTGTTCTGTGTAGCCAACAACCACAGGAGTGAGTTGGCTACAGCACAAACAGATACGGGAACAGGCTATCTGAAAACAGCAGGCTGTCGCCAAAACGGCTAACTTGGCCTAAAGTGAACAAAAAAAGCTGCCTAAATGATGATTTCACACCAAAACAACGAGGCTACCATCCTTAAGCCGCTTGTCTTAAGAGAAAAGACAAACTAGACACCATTCTTCTTCTCCACACCTCAGTCTTCAGTGTTCATGCTGACGGTCTGCTAAACTTCAAAGATATTCTGAGGAAATGCCCTGCAGTTCCTGTGTATTGCTCACATCCCTGTACTGCGCAACTACCCATTTGTTATCTGTGGAGCAGATCTCCCACACAGGGATCAATACATGGTGGGAGATGGAGTTCACATCCTTCCCACATGACTCAGTGCAGTAGTGGGACCTTACATAACTGCAGTGGGTGCATTCACTGGATGGCCCGCGTGGTCTTAGAGTTCTAACCAGAATGGTATCCATTCCTAAAACCACCTTTTCCAAGAAATGTTGTGACACTGCTTGCCCATTTAAAAAAAAAAAGGCTGACAAGTTTGTGCAAGTGACAATCGGGATGGCCTCAGGTAGGATCCCGAAGGCGAGGCAGTAAATGAGTCAACTTCAGATGCATTGCAAAACCGGACCCCCACTTCATATTTACAAGGAAATGCTGAGAGAAATTTCCCCAGAATTCCCACACATGAGCAACCGGAGATAATGTGTAAGCCACCCAGATGATAATAATAAAAAGGTCGTAAAACAATGGCGCGATGGTAATTGGGCCGCAACGGATTCCAAGTGCTTGTTCAAGTTTCCAACTACTTGCCCAAAAAAATATGCAATGTCTGTGAAAGGTTAAAAAGGAATAGGCAGTTGCCAAACAGGTCAGAGATGTAGCCCAATGGGAATTGGCTCATAAAGGCCAACCGCTGTGCTCGCTGCTCTTTACAAACATGTGGGTGTGTGGGAGAACCAAATCAATTCATTCCGCGAGTTGCTTACCGTTTGGGCGTGTTCATAACTTCCCTTTATTTGAAGAGAAAAAATGTCTAGATATAAGACAGCCCGAGAGCTAAGTGAGTTGTGAAACACAATAAATTTATAACACAGATAAAAGGAAGATTTAAGAGAGGGCCAATGTGCTCGTTCACACAACCGTGGCATTGTTGGAAGTGAGGCCCAGTAAATTTAGAGTGATAGTGTGTCAGGTGGATTCCCAACATCTGTTGCTCATCTCAGCCAGTGTGTGTGTGTGACAAATAAGCTGCAATTATAGTTTTGGTCACACGTAGGGGTGATATCAGGGCAGAGAGAAAGAATGTGTAGAACCTACACATCCAATGTCTGAGAAAGTGCTGGATATTAAGTCAATATTTACCGGCAATAAAAAAAAAAGCACTCCAGTGTATGTATTTAAGTGTGTTTATATGACGTTTCAGCCCTTGGTTTAAGAACAGAACATGCACTGAATGTCTGAGTGATGCCAGACACACTGGAAGAGCCCTGCTAGAGCTGCCCTGTTAAACTGTAAGTGCTGTTATTGTGAAGTGTAAATGCCTAAGAGCAACAACGGTTTAGCCGTGACGTGGTAGGCTACACAAGCTCACAGAACGGGACCGCCGAGGGCTGAAGCGCGTAAAAATAGTTGGTCCTTGGTTGCAACCCTCACTACAGAATTCCAAACAACGTCAGCACATGAACTGTTCGTCGGGAGCTTCATGAAATGGTTTTCCATGGCCGAGCAGCAGCACACAAGCCTAAGATCACCATGCGCAATGACAAGCGTCTGCTGGTGTGGATTAAAGCTCGCCGCCATTGGACTCTGGAGGGATGAATCACGCTTCACCATCTGGCAGTCCGACGGACAAATCTGGTTTTGGCGGACACCAGGAGGAAACTACTATAGTGCCAACTATAAAGTTTGGTGGAGGAATAATGGTCGGGCTAGGCCCCTTAGTTAGAGTGAAGGGAAATCTTAATGCTACAGAATACAATGACATTCTAGACAATTCTGAGCTTTCAACTTTGGGGAAAGCCCTTTCCCGTTTCAGCATGACAATGCCCCCATGCACAAAGCAAAGTCCATACAGAAATGGTTTGTCGAGATCGGTGTAGGAGAACTTGACTGGCCTGCACCAGAGCCCTGACCTCAATCCCCTCGAACACCATTGGGATGAATTGGAACATCGACTGCGAGCCAGGCCTAATCGCCCAACATCAGTGCTGGACCTCGCTAACGCTCGTGGCAGAATGGGAGCAAATCCCTGCTGCAATGTGCCAACATCTAGTGGAAAGCCTTCCCACAAGAGTGGAGTCTGTTATACGAGCAAAGGGGAGGACCAACTCCATATTAAATGGCCATGATTTTGGAATGAGATGTTCGACGAGCAGGTGTCCATGTACTTTTGGTTATATAGTGTACATGGTACCCAAATTCCTACATATAGTCCATGAGACAGACCCCCAAATGTGGGTCCGTCGGGCTCACTTGGTACGATGTTGTCGCAGTGATTTGTTGAAGGTCTACAGTATGTCCCTAGAGTTGGAAAATATGTGACGGCAGTGCAGCATTGGTAGTTCTCTGTGTGTTACTCTTTCAACCCTCTATTCCATTCATTTTCCCCCTCGGGATTTTACCTCATGACAATCAATGTCAGTATACAATAAGTTATTGCTCACTTATACCCTTTAGAAAGTATTCACACCCCTTGACCTATCCACATTTTCTTGTGTTCCAGGCTGAATTTGAAATGGATTACATTTTGATTTTTGGTTACTGGCCTACACACATTCAAAGTGGAATTATGTTTTTAAAAATGAATAAAAAAATGAAAAGCTGAAATGTCTTGAGTCAGTAAGTATTCAACCCCTTTGTTATGGCAAGCGCAAATAAGTCCAGGAGAAAAAAGTGCTTAACAAGTCACATAATAAGTTGCATGGACTCACTCTGTGTGCAATAAGTGTTTAACATGATTTTTGAATGACTACCTCATCCCTGTACCCCACACATAAAAGTATCTGTAAGGTGCCTCAGTCAAGCAGTGAATTTCAAACAGATACAACCACAAAGACCCGAGAGGTTTTCCAATGCCTCACAAAGGGCACCTATTGGTAGATGTGTAAAAATAAAAATAGCAGACATTGAATATCCCTTTGAGCATGGGGAAGTTATTACACTTTGGATGGTGTCTCAACCATACAAAGTGTAATTAAAAACGTCACCATGCTCAAAGGGATATTCAATGTCTGCTATTTTTATCCTGTCACTACAAAGATAAAGACGTCCTTCCTAACTCCATTACCAGAGAGGAAGGAACCCGCTCAGGGATTTCACCATGTGGCCAATGGTGACTTTAAAAAACAGTTAGAGTTTAATGGCTGTGGTAGGAGAAAATTGAGGACGGATTACCATTGTTGTTACTCCACAATACTAACCTAATTGACAGAGCGAAAAGGAAGCCTGTACCAAAAAAAAACATTCATCCTGTTGGCACTAAAATACTACTGCAAAAAATGTGGCAAAGCAATTAACTTTTTGTCCTGAATGCAAAATGTTATGTTTGGTCCAAATCCAATTCACCTTTCAGCAGGACATTAAGCTAAAACAAAAAGGCCAAATCTACACTGGAGATGCTTACCAAGAAGCAAGGGAATGTTCCTGACTGCCCGAGTCAAAGTTTTGACTTAAGTCTACTTGAAAATCTATGGCAAGACCTGAAAATGGTTGTCTAGCAAGTATCAACAACCAATTTGACAGAGCCAGAAGAATTTTCAAAATAGTAAAAAGGGCAAATGTTGTACAATCCAGGTGTGGAAAGCCTTTATAGACTTACCCGGAAAGACTCACATCTGTAATCGCTGCCAAAGGTACTTCTAAAAAGTATTGACTCAGGGGTGTGAATACTTATAAGTGAGAAATGTAATGCATTTCATGTTCAATAAATTTGCAAAAAATTTGGGGTATTGTGTGTAGATGGGTGAGGGAACACATTTATTCAATACATTTTTGAATTCAGGCTGTAACACAACATATAGAATAAGTCAAGGGGTATTAATACTTTCTGAAGGCATTGGAAAGCAGATTCACAGCTATCCATCAAACGTTTTTGTGATGTTCAGGTCAACAGAACTTTGACCTCTTTAGAGTACATATCAGAATGACCTGTATAAATGGCTTTAAAAAGGAAAAACTCACACCAGCTACAACTATTGTTTACAAATCACCCATATTGTGCCATTGACATTAGAATATTGGAAGCTTAGCCATATAATGGGGCATCTCTGTTTTTGGATTGTAACTTCGGTGATAGAAGCACCAAATTGCGCACACACGGCTATAGCAGGGTTTTAAAAAGATGTATAGATACAGGGCCATCACAGAATTTACGCATTAACCCCACAGAAGTTTTTTTCCCAATATGACCACCCTAGGGCCAGACGATACCAATATTGCAATACTTATTAGTATCGTGGCAAGTAAACAAAACACGAAGCGGATTAAACGGAAAACAGCCCTAATGTTGGGCATAAACATCATTATGTTGTCATCCAGAGTCCCATTATTCATTTTCCAAGCTATAGCACAAAATCTTTTACATACAGCAGGTTTTGAAAGGACTAAAAAGAGTTGTCTGCTTCGCGTTTTCATTTTTGCCATGCAAAACATTGTGATATCGTTCCAGCCCTACAAACAACTCAATGGGGTCTTATTGGACAATTTCGCACGACCATACCTGTATGAAATGTAATTGTAGTATGCCCAGAAATATTTCATAGTGATGTAGAAAACACAACCGAATGAGCCAAGTGTGCCAGATAAATATGTTAAATTATTAGGGCTGTCAAACGTATCTGAGATATCTACTGCAGCCCTCATCCTCCACATACAACACCCGTTCTGCCAGTCACATTCTGTTAAAAGTCCCCAAAGCACACACACCCTGGGTCACTCCTCTTTTCATTTCGCCGCAGCTAGTGACTGGAACGAGCTGCAACAAACACTCAAACTGGACAGTTTTATCTCAATCTCTTCATTCAAAGACTCAATCATGGACACTTTTACTGACAGTTGTGGCTGCTTTGCGTGATGTATTGTTGTCTCAATCTTCTTGCCCTTTGTGCTGTTGTCTGTGCCCAATAATGTTTGGACCATGTTTTATGCTGCTACCATATTGTGTTGCTACCACACTGTTATGTTGTGTTGCTACCATGCTGTGTTGTGTTGCTGCCTTGCTATGTTGTTATCTTAGGTCTCTCTTTATGTAGTGTTGTCTCTCTTGTTGTGATGTGTGTTTTGTCCTATATTTATATTGTATTTATTTTTGTATTTTTAATCCCAGGCCCTTGTCCCCGCAGGAGACCTTTTGGTAGGCCGTCATTG
Source organism: Salvelinus namaycush (assembly GCF_016432855.1). NCBI lineage: Eukaryota > Metazoa > Chordata > Actinopteri > Salmoniformes > Salmonidae > Salvelinus > Salvelinus namaycush. The sequence goes on along the minus strand of NC_052340.1, from coordinate 3,605,255 downwards.
TAAATAAGAATTTGTTCTTAACTGACTTGCCTAGTTAAATAAATATAAATAAATTGTAAAATACAGAAAAACAAAAATGATCTACATCAGAATGTTTTAATAGCATTTTCACCATAAACAACAAAAGTCACTAACATACAGCTAGCCATTAATGCTCCCAATGTGTAAGCAGGCCTTTAAATATGGTTAAGTACTCCCTCATCAATTTTCTTGAAGTTTAACACGTGCACAGCACACACACAACCTTTAAGTACTGTTAAAACGTCAGGCATTCTAAATTAGTGTGAATATAGGGTGAAAAAAAGAATTGTCTCTATGGATACAAACAATGAGCTTTTAAACTTGTCCAACAATGTTATGAAAACACTGTCCGTATCTACCCATAGTGAGTCCTACATAGTAGGCTATTACGTTTAATAGTTTGTGACATTTAGAAAATCAAGTGCATTATAAATGCCCGGATGTCACTCATCTTGGCTTTGACAACAGTTGATCAATTAGATATGGGGATGTGCTACCGAAACCAACAAATAGCGGGAAAACAACGCAATCACACGACACATTATCAGTATGCAAAAATAGAACGTTTAATAGAATGCGACATTTCAAAAATGTAGTATGGTTTAAATGCCAGGATGTTATACTCATTTCGGCTCTTGATTTAGTAGAATTAGACGCACACTTTTCCACAATGCATTGGAAGAGGTGGCCTGTGAGTGATTGGCTATTTGAAGAGAACTAAGGCCTAATAACAAAACTAGGCTACTTAATTGGGAAGATCCCCGAAGCATCTGCAGTGGTCTTCAAATGTAGGCCAAGTAGTTTTTGCTCTCCTTAAAATGATTGAGTATTGCATCGTAGGCTACATCTTTAAAAATAAGTATATACATGTATTAATTTTTACTCCGTGGATTTCTGTTTTCTCACTAAAAAGTGTTTCTTGTTCTCCTGGTTTTCGTCAGAGCATTTAAAAACGAAATACTAAATAATTTCTGCGTTATTGATGTCATGCTAAAATCAGGTCTTTTGATTTGAACATGTGGATTGTTTTAGTTGTAGGCTATGCTACCCATTTCATGGTTTCATTTATGGATCAAGCCTTGGCAATCATTCTGATCTCATTCCCAATGATCAGTGCTTTAGTTTATTATGTTGATGTCCAGCAGTTCTGAATTTCAAATCAAATGTCACATACATGTGTTTAACAGATGTTATTGCAGGGGTAGCGAAATGCGTGTGTTTCTAGCTACAACAGTGCAGTAATATCTAACAATACACAATCTAAAGTAAATGGGAAAAAGAAAATCAGCCAAGACCTCAGAAAAAAATGGTAGACCTCCACAAGTCTGGTTCTTCCTTGGGAGCAATTTCCAAACGCCTGAAGGTACCACGCTCATCTGTACAAACAATAGTACGCAAGCATAAACACCATGGGACCACGGAGCCGTCATACTACTCAGGAAGGAGACGCGTTCTGTCTCCTAGAGATGAACGTACTTTGGTGTGAACAGTGCGAATCAATCCCAGAACAGCAAAGGACCTTGTGAAGATGCTGGAGGAAACAAGTACAAAAGTATCGATATCCACAGTAAAACGAGTCCTATAATCGACATAACCTGAAAGGCCGCTCAGCAAGAAAGAAGCCAATGCTCCAAAACCGCTAAAAAAAAAGGATTGTACTTTTTGGAGAAATGTCCTCTGGTCTGATGAAACAAAAATAGAACTGTTTGGACATAATGAGCATCGTTATGTTCGGAGGAAAAAGGGGGAGGCTTGCAAGCCGAAGAACACCATCCCAACTGTGAAGCACGGGGGTGGCAGCATCATGTTGTCAGGGTGCTTTGCTGCAGGAGGGACTGGTGCACTTCACAAAATAGATGGAATCATGAGTGTGGAAAATGAGGAGATGTTGCTTCAATATATCCACAAGACATCAGTCAGGAAGTTAAAGCTTGGTCGCAAATGGGTCTTCCAAATGTACAATGATCCCAAGCATACTTCCAAAGTTGTGGCAAAATGGCTTAAGGACAACAAAGTCAAGGTATTGGAGTGGCCATCACAAAGCCCTGACCTCAATCCTATAGAAAATTTGTGGGCAGAACTGAAAAAGTATGTGCGAGCAAGGAGGCCTACAAACCTGACACAGTTACACCAGCTCCGTCAGGAAGAATGGGCCAAAATTCACCCAACTTATTGTGGGGAGCTTGTGGAAGGCTACCCGAAACATTTGACCCAAGTTAAACAATTTAAAGGCAATGCTACCAAATACTAATTGAGTGTATGTAAACTTCTGACCCACTGGGAATGTGATGAAAGAAATAAAAGCTGAAATAAATCATTCTCTACTATTATTCTGACATTTCACATTCTTAAAATAAAGTGCTGATCCTAACTGACCTAAGACAGGGTATTTTTACGAGGATGAAATGTCAGGAATTGTGAAAAACTGAGTTTAAATGTATTTGGCTATGGTGTACAGTATATAAACTTCTGACTTCAACTGTATATAGGGCAGCAGCCTCTCTGTGCTAGTGATTGCTGTTTAGCAGTCTGATGGCCTTGAGATAGAAGCTGTTTTTCAGTCTCCCGGTTTCAGCTTTGATGCACCTGTACTGACCTCGCCTTCTGGATGATGGCAGGGTCAGCAGGCAGTGGCTTGGGTAGTTGTTGTCTCTTATCTTTTTGGCCTTCCTGTGACATCAGGTGCTGTAGGTGTCCTGGAGGGCAGGTAGCTTGCCCCCGGTGATGTGTTGGGTAGACCGCACCACCCTCTGGAGAGCCCTGCAGTGCAGACGGTGCAGTTGCTGTACCAGGCGGTGATAGAGCCCGACAGGATGCTCTCAATTAGAGGTTGACTGATTAAAAACGGAATGGCCGATTAATTAGGGCCGATTTCAAGTTTTCATAACAATCGAAAATCGGCATTTTTGGACACCGATCACATTGCACTCCACGAGGAGACTGCGTGGCAGGCTGACTACCTGTTATGCGAGTGCAGCAAGGAGCCAAGGTAAGGTGCTAGCTAGCATTAAACGTATCTTATAAAAAACAATCAATCTTAACATAATCACTAGTTAACTACACATGGTTGATGATATTACTAGTTTATCTAGCTTGTCCTGCGTTGCATATAATCGATGTGGTGCCTGTTAATTTATCACTGAATCACAGCCCACTTCGCCAAACGGGTGATTTAACAAGCGCATTCCCGAAAAAAGCACTGTCGTTGCACCAACGTGTACCTAACCATAAACATCAACGCCTTTCTTAAAATCAATACACAAGTATATAACACTGCTCAAAAAAATAAAGGGAACACTAAAATAACACATCCTAGATCTGAATGAATGAAATATTCTTATTAAATACTTTTTTCTTTACATAGTTGAATGTGCTGACAACAAAATCACACAAAAATTATCAATGGAAATCAAATTTATCAACCCATGGAGGTCTGGATTTGGAGTCACACTCAAAATTAAAGTGGAAAACCACACTACAGGCTGATCCAACTTTGATGTAATGTCCTTAGAACAAGTCAAAATGAGGCTCAGTAGTGTGTGTGTGGCCTCCACGTGCCTGTATGACCTCCCTACAACGCCTGGGCATGCTCCTGATGAGGTGGCGGATGGTCTCCTGAGGGATCTCCTCCCAGACCTGGACTAAAGCATCCGCCAACTCCTGGACAGTCTGTGGTGCAACGTGATGTTGGTGGATGGAGCGAGACATGATGTCCCAGATGTGCTCAATTGGATTCAGGTCTGGGGAACGGGCGGGCCAGTCCATAGCATCAATGCCTTCCTCTTGCAGGAACTGCTGACACACTCCAGCCACATGAGGTCTAGCATTGTCTTGCATTAGGAGGAACCCAGGGCCAACCGCACCAGCATATGGTCTCACAAGGGGTCTGAGGATCTCATCTCGGTACCTAATGGCAGTCAGGCTACCTCTGGCGAGCACATGGAGGGCTGTGCGGCCCCCCAAAGAAATGCCACCCCACACCATGACTGACCCACCGCCAAACCGGTCATGCTGGAGGATGTTGCAGGCAGCAGAACGTTCTCCACGGCGTCTCCAGACTCTGTCACGTCTGTCACGTGCTCAGTGTGAACCTGCTTTCATCTGTGAAGAGCACAGTGCGCCAGTGGCGAATTTGCCAATCTTGGTGTTCTCTGGCAAATGCCAAACGTCCTGCACGGTGTTGGGCTGTAAGCACAACCCCCACCTGTGGACGTCGGGCCCTCATACCACCCTCGTGGAGTCTGTTTCTGACCGTTTGAGTAGACACATGCACATTTGTGGCCTGCTGGAGGTCATTTTGCAGGGCTCTGGCAGTGCTCCTCCTTGCACAAAGGCGGAGGTAGCGGTCCTGCTGCTGGGTTGTTGCCCTCCTACGGCCTCCTCCACGTCTCCTGATGTACTGGCCTGTCTCCTGGTAGCGCCTCCATGCTCTGGACACTATGCTGACAGACACAGCAAACCTTCTTGCCACAGCTCGCATTGATGTGCCATCCTGGATGAGCTGCACTACCTGAGCCACTTGTGTGGGTTGTAGACTCAGTCTCATGCTACCACTAGAGTGAAAGCACCGCCAGCATTCAAAAGTGACCAAAACATCAGCCAGGAAGCATAGGAACTGAGAAGTGGTCTGTGGTCACCACCTGCAGAACCACTCGTTTATTGGGGGTGTCTTGCTAATTGCCTATAATTTCCACCTGTTGTCTATTCCATTTGCACAACAGCATGTGAAATGTATTGTCAATCAGTGTTGCTTCCTAAGTGGACAGTTTGATTTCACAGAAGTGTGATTGACTTGGAGTTACATTGTGTTGTTTAAGTGTTCCCTTTATTTTTTTGAGCAGTGTATTTTTAAACCTGCATATTTAGTTAATATTGCCTGCTAACATGAATTTCTTTTAACTAGGGAAATTGTGTCACTTCTCTTGCGTTCTGTGCAACAGAGTCAGGGTATATGTAGCAGTTTGGGCCGCCTGGCTCGTTGCAAACTGTGTGAAGACTATTTCTTCCTAACAAAGACAGCCAACTTCGCCAAAACGGGGGATGATTTAATCAAAGGCGCATTTGCGAAAAAAGCACAATCATTGCACGAATGTACCTAACCATAAACATCAATACCTTTCTTAAAATCAATACACAGAAGTATATTAAACTTGGGAAATTGTGTCACTTCTCTTGCGTTCATTGCACGCAGAGTCAGGGTATATGCAACAGTTTGGGCCGCCTGGCTGGTTGCGAAATAATTTGCCAGAATTTTACGCAATTATGACATAACATTGAAGGTTGTGCAATGTAACAGCAATATTTAGACGTATGGATGCTACCCGTTAGATAAAATACAGAACGGTTCCGTATTTCACTTAAAGAATAAACGTTTTGTTTTCGAAATGATAGTTTCCGGATTTGACCACATTAATGACCCAAGGCTCGTATTTCTGTGTGTTATTATATTATATTTAAGTCCTGAGGTTTGAGATGCACCCAACTGTCCAAATTTTTCTGTGCAATAGCCATTTGATTTGAGAAGTTTTGGTGTGCACTAGGCCAATTTATCTAATTTACATACAGTACCAGCCAAGTTGACACACCTACTCATTCAAGGGTTTTTCTTTATTTTTTACTATTTTATACATTGTAGAATGATAGTGAAGACATCAAAACTACGAAATAACAAACATGGAATCATGTAGTAACCAAAAAAAGTATTAAATCAAAATATATTTTAGATTCTTCAAAATATCAAAGCAAAGGGTGGCTGACAGCTTTGCACACTCTTGGCTTTCTCTCAACCTGCTTCACCTGGAATGCTTTTCCAACAGTCTTGAAGGAATTCCCACATTTTCTGAGCACTTGTGTTCTGCTTTTCCTTCACTTTCTGGTCCAACTCATCCCAAACAATCTCAATTGGGTTGAGGTCAGGTGATTGTGGAGGCCAGGTCATCTGATGCAGCACTCCATCACTCTGCTTCTTGGCCGAATAGCCCTTACACTGCCTGGAGATGTGTTTGGTCATTGTCCTGTTGAAAAACAAAATGATAGTCCCACTAAGCGCAAACCACATGGGATGGCGTATCACTGCAGAATGCTGTGGTAGCAATGCTGGTTAAGTGTGCCTTGAATTCTAAATAAATCACTAACAGTGTCACCAGCAAAGCACCCCCACACATCCTCCTCCATGCTTCACAGTGGGAACCACACATGTGAAGATCTGTTCACCTACTCTCACATGTGAAGATCTGTTCACCTACTCTCACATTTGGACTCAGACCAAAAAAGGACAGATTTCCACCGTTCTAATGCTCATTGCTCGTATTTTCTTGGCCCAAGCAAGTTCCTTATTATTATTGGTGTCCTTTAGTAGTGGTTTCTTTGCAGCAATTTGAGCATGGAGGCCTGATTCACACAGTCTCCTCTGAACAGTTGATGGTGAGATGTGTCCATTACTTGAATCGGAGGTGCAGTTAACTCTGATGAACTTATCCTCTGCAGCAGAAATAACTCTGGGTCTTCCCTTACAGTGGCGGTCCTCATGAGAGCCAGTTTCATCATAGTTTTTGCCACTCCACTTGAAGAAACTTTCAAATGCTAATGTTCCGAAATTGACTGACCTTCATGTCTTAAAGTAATGATGGGACTGTCATTTCTCTTTGCTTATTTGAGCGGTTCTTGCCATAATATGGGCTTGGTCTTTTACCAAATAGGGCTATCTTCTGTATACCACCCCTACCTTGTCACAACACAACAGATTGGCACAAATGCATTAAGGAGGAAAGAAATTCCACAAATGAAACGCATTCCAGGTAACTACCTCATGAAGCTGGTTGAGAAAATGATACATTGGTTACTACATGATTCCATATGTGTTATTTCATAGTTCATGTCTTCACTATTATTCTACAATGTAGAAAACAGTAAAAAAAAAAAAAAAAAAAACTGGAATGATTAGGTATGTCCAAACTTTGACTGGCATTGTATGTTCCAGCACTTTGGTTTCACTAATATGTTGAAATGGAACCAAATTAAATCAGTTTCTTTCTTCAGTCCTTAAATAAGATAGATGGGCTATTTGGTCTACTACGGTATAGGTCAAATGTGACAGTCTGCCTATAACCCGCCTGAATAGGCCTATAACTCCATTCCTATTCTTTTCAGAGTTGAGAAATTAATCAAATTGGAAATGAGCTATTAGAAGACTGGTTATTGCGACGCATGTCTGTTGAATTGGGAAAAATCCACCCGCACTCAGTCCCACACCACATACTCAGCCAATCAGGAGCTGAAACTGCATTGCGGCCGTGGAATACTTTTTACTAAACGGTACATGCTAAATAGTACGCAACGATTAGTAAATAGTATGCAGTTTAAAAGCTGCAGTATGTAACTTTTTGGGGTGACCCAACCAAATTCACATAGAAATGTGTGTAATAGATCTGTCACTCATTGAAAGCAAGTCTAAGAAGTGGTAGATCTGTTCTCTGTGTGCCGTTCTTAAGTTTATTTTTTGTCTTACTTTCGGGTTTACAATATTTTTGGTTATTGATATATTTCATAGCGGTTTAGATGGTACAATGATTCTCTACACTATACTTGATTGTGACAAAACAAACTGAAATTAAGTGAACTATTAGAATTTTAGCAACCAGGAAATGGCGGAGTGATTTCTGCATAGTGCATCTTTAAGTACAGTATGTAGCATGGGTATTTGGACACAGCCAGTGTAACCATCTCTACTGTTCAGATAACTTTACACTCTCCCTCCCACATCCTCTCTCACTTACTCATGCTCTCACACACACCCACTCTTGCATATCTAGCCAACCTTTGTAGTTGCCTTGGGCCGTTATGCTTCTCTATTTTTACAAATGATCTGCCATTTGTCTTACAGGAAGCTAAAATGACTGTGTATGCTGATGATTACACTCTATCCATCAGCACCTATAGCTAGCTAGCAAGGAGTCAGAATGGGTAATTAACAAACTGGTCTTAAATACATCTAAAAGCATTGTGTTGGGTTCAAAGCACGCTCTTAGACCTAAACATCAACATGCATGATAGTCATTGAGGGTTGAGGAGAAATTAACAACTTTGCCTTTAAAGAAACATTTGAGTATTAAAAATGCCTATCCACTTGTATAATCTATTTGCATACACTTCAGACATACATACCCCACCAGACAAGCCACAATGGCTTTCTTCACAGTACCCAGACCAAAAACAGATTTAAATGTGCCACATTTTGTTACGTTAGACTTATTCACAAAATTGATTAAATAAAAACACATTCTCTGCAATTTACACATACCCCATAATAACAAGCAAAAAAGGCTTAGAATTTTGTGTAAATGTATATAAAATTTAAAACATTTAAACAGAAATACCTTGTTTACATAAGTATCCAGACCCTTTGCTATGAGACTCGAAATTGAGCTCAGGTGCATCCTGTTTCCATTGATCATCCGTGAGATGTTCCTACAACTTGATTGGCGTCCATCTGTGGTAAATTCAATTGATTGGATATGATTTGGAAAAGGCACACAACTTTCTATATAACGTCCCACAGTTGACAGTGCATGTCAGAGAAAAACACAAGTCATGAGGTTGAAGGAATTGTCCATAGAGCTCCAAGACAGGATTGTGTCGAGGCACAGATCTGGGGAAGGGTACCAAGACTCTTCCTAGAGCTGACCGCGCAGCCAAATTGAGCAATCAGGGGAGAAGGACCTTGGTCAGGGAGGTGACCAAGAACCTGATGGTCACTCGGACAGAGCTCTAGAGGTCTTCTGTGGAGATGGGAGACCCTTCCAGAAGGACAACCATCAGGCCTTTATTGTAGAGTGTCCAGACTGGAGCCACCCCTCAGTAAAAGGCATGACAGCCCTCTTGGAGTTTGCCAAAAGGCACCTAAAGACTCAGACCATGAGAAACAAGATTCTCTGGTCTGATGAAATGCTTCAGGTCTGGAAGAAACCTGGCACCATACCTACGGTAAAACACAGTGGTGGCAGCATCATGCTGTGGGGATGTTTTTTTAGCGACATGGACTGGGAGTGTAGTCAGGATCGAGGCAAAGATGAACGGAGCAAAGTACAGAGAGATCCTTGATGAAAACCTGCTCCAGAGCGCTCAGAACCTCAGACTGGGGGGGGGGGGGGGGTTCATCTTCCAACAGTACAACAACCCTAAGGACACAGACAAGACAATGCAGGACTGGCTTCGAGACAAGTCTCGGAATGTCCTTGAGTGGCCCAGCCTGAGCCTGGACTTGAACCCGATCAAACATCTCTGGAGAGACCTGAAAATAGAATGAGACATTCCCAGTTGATTCCCAGTTGATCGTCTTCCAAAGGAAGGACTGATGCTCTATTATATTCCACCAGCGCCATGGGGTGGGAGAGTGAGGTTGCTCCCTGAAGTGAAACTCTAGGGAGGTTTCCCTTTTCAGTCAAGGTAACGTTACACTTGTTTTCACATTAGGTAGTCTTAGTCTAGAGACTTAAAAATAAAAGAGTTAGAATATGATGCCCTACTTGTTTTAATGTAATCATTTCCTTATCAGTTTGGTCAAAGCTCTCATTAAAGCACTGTTATGATGGCTCTAGTTCTGTTGTTATATTATCCGCTATGTCTGGGTAATTCTGAATGAATAACTGATCGTCTTGTGCCAGAACAGGAGAGTTCAATGTAAGACAGTGGTCTTTTGAGATGATTCTACAAACTTTGGCAATTGCATCCACCTTTTTTGTGAAATGGCATTTTTGTGAATCTGCGGATACATATCAGGGTCAAGTGCTTGCTTGAAGAATGGCTCCGGAGGGGATGGCTGCCATTTTACAGGCTCCTAACCAATTCTGCTATTTGTGTGTTTTTCACATTGTTTGTAACTTATTTTGTACATAATGTTGCTGCAACTGTCTCTTATGACCAAAAATAACTTCTGGATATCAAAAGAGCGATTACTCACCTCGAGTCTGACATGAAGGATATAATGTTGCTCCCGGACAAAGCCCAAATCCCTGTCATTCACATGAAGAAAATACAGGGGACGCAGATCAGGGTGCCTTGAGAGAATTAGTTGGCGAGTGGGTTACCGGCCTCTACCATCCGTTATATTGGCCAACGTGCAATCACTGGACGAGCTCCGTTTGAGATTATCCTACCAATGGGACATTAAAAAAGGTAATAACTTATGTTTCACAGAGTCGTGGCTGAACGATGACAAGGATAATATACAGTTGGCTGGGCTTTCCGTGCATCGGCAGGACAGAACAGCTACGCCCGGTAAGACGAGAAGGGGGAGGGGGGGGGGGGGGTCTATTTGTCAATGACAGCTGGTGCAAGATTGCCCAAATTAAATTAAAGGTAGTCTTGAGGTATTGCTCGCCTGACGTAGAGTACTACATAAGCTGTAGACCACACTATCTATATTTTTCGTAGCCGTCCATTTACCACCACAAACCGACACTAAGACGGCACGCAACGAGTTTTCTAATTTCTACCAGCATGTCACATGTGCAACGTACAAATCTCTCCCTCGCCCTCCATTTGGCAAATCTGACCATAATTCTATCCTCCTGATTCCGGCTTACAAGCAAAAACTAAAGCAGGAAGTACCAGTGACTCACTCAATACGGAAGTGGCCAGATGACATGGACGCTACAGGACTGTTTTTCTAGCACGGACTGGAATATGATCTGGGATTCATCCAATGGCATTGAGGAGTATACCACCTCAGTCACCGGCTTCATCAATAAGGGCATCGACGATGACGTCCCCACAGTGACCGTACGTACATATCCCAATGGATTACAGGCAACAGCCGCACTGAGTTAAAGGCTAGAGCTGCCGCTTTCAAGGAGCAAGACACTATTCTGGAAGCTTATAAGAAATCTTGCTATGCCCTCAAACAAACCACCAAAAAGACAAAGCTTCAATACAGGACTAAGATTGAATCCTACTACACCGGCTCTGATGCTCGTCAGATGTAGCAGGGTTTGCAAACTATTACGGACAACAAAGGGAGACCCAGTCGCGAGCTGCCCAGTGACGCTAGCATTCCAGACAGGCTACATGCCTTTTATCCTCGCGTCGAGGCAAGTAACACTGAAGCATGCATGAGAATACCAGCTGTTCCGGACAACTGTGTGATCACACACTCTATAGCTGACCTTTAAAACAGGTCAACATTCACAAGGCCGCGGGCCAGACAGATTACCAGGACGTGTACTCAGAGCATGCGCGGACCAACTGGCAAGTGTCTTCACTGACATTTTTAATCTCTCCCTGACCGAGTCTGTAATACCTACATGTTTCAAGCAGACCATTATAGTCCCTGTGCCCAGGAAAGTGAAGGTAACCTGCCTAAATGACTACCAACCCGTAGCACTCATGTCGGTAGCCATGAAGTGCTTTGAAAGTCTGGTCGTGGCTCACAACACCATCATCCAGGAAACCCTAGACCCACTCCAATTCGCAAACCGCCCCAACAGATTAACAGATTACGTAATCTCAATCCCACTCCACACAGACTGCCCTTTCCCACCTGCACAAAAGGGACACCTATGTGAGAATGCTGTTCATTGACTACAGCGCAGCATTCAACACCATAGTGCCCACAAAGCTCATCACTAAGCTAAGGACCCTAGGACTAATCACCCTCTGCACCTGGATCCTGGACTTCCTGACGGGCCACCCCCAGATGGTAAGGGTAGGCAACAACACAACTGCCACGCTGATCCGCAACACAGGGGCCCCTCAGGAATGTGTGCTTAGTCCCCTCCTGTCCACCCATGACTCCGTGGCTAAGCATGACTCCAAAACCATCATTAAGTTAGCTGACGACAACGGTGGTAGGCCTGATCAACTACAACAATGAGACAGCCTATAGGGAAGTCAGAGACCTGGCAATGTGGTGCCAGGTCAACAACCTCTCCCTCAACGTGAGCAAGACAAAGGAGATGATCGTGACCTACAGGAAAAAGAGGACCGAACACGCCCTCATTCACATCGACGGGGCTGTAGTGGAGGGGGTCGAGAGTTTCAAGTTCCTTGGTGTCCACATCACCAACAAACTATCATGGTCCAAACACACCAAGATAGTCGTGAAGAGGGCACGACAACACCGTTGAAAATATTTGGCATGGGTCCCCAGATCCTCAAAAAGTTCTACAGCTGCACCATCGAGAGCATCACCACCGGGTATGGCAACTGCTCGGCCTCCGACCATAAGGCGCTACAGAGGGTAGTGCGAATGGCCCAGTACATCACTGGGGCCAAGCTTCCTGCCATCCTGGACCTATATACACTAGGCAGTGTCAGAGGAAGGACCAAAAAAATTGTCACAGACTCCAGTCACCCAAGTCATAGATTGTTCTCTCTGCTACCGCACGGCAAGCAGTACCGGAGTGCCAGGTCTAGGTCCAAAAGTCTCCTTAACAGCTTCCACCCCCAAGCCATAAGACTGCTTTACAATTAAATCAAATGGCCACCCGGACTATTTGCATTGACACCCTTCCCCCTTTGTTTTTACACTGCTGCTACTCTGTGTTTATCTATGCATAGTCACTTTACCCCTACCTACATGTACAAATTACCTCGACTAACCTGTAACCCCACACATTGACTCGGTAGTGGTACACCCTGTATATAGCTGCATTATTGTTATTGTGTTATTTTTTCATTGTAGTTTTTATTTTATTTAGTACATATTTTCTTAACCATTTGCTTAAAACTGCATTGTTGGTTAAGGGCTTGTAAGTAAGCATTTCACACCTGTTGTATTCGATTTGATTTGATTTGATTTGACATTCCCACTGTATTTATGCACATGGAGAATAAGAATAATCCATTCCCGCAGAATGAGGTGTGGTTTGTTAGGTAGCCATATAATTTCACCACAGGTACACGTTAGTGTAAATGTTCAGTTCATCCCCCCTCTTCTTATCATGGAATGACTCATTCCGATTCTCATAGTTGTACTGATCCCATAGATTACAGAACTCCTGTTCCCACAACCCATGCCAACTCATGTGGATTTTGGCACAAGGCTAGGACTGATAATAACAGCAGCTGCACACCTAGCTGGCTGGTCCCGTGAACACATTCTAAACAGCAACAGAGCCATTCATATATCTACTCTGTCCGTTTACTGCTACCCATTGTTTGATATCCCCCTGTTTCAGCGTTTTCCTTTCCTCATGCGGCTCTGAGCAGTAAATTCTGCATGGCAGCTTGAAGTCAGTTGATCCAACTTTCCATAAATCTTTGAGATAGAGTGTTAGATGAGAACCACATGTAAACGGAATGGAGAGGCAGGCCTCCGAGTGGAACTGATCAAACAGAGGGGGAAAAAACCCTGTGCCTGAAGCTAATTTAGCTAAACTGTGTGTGCTGTGAACCAGGCTTCACCACTATGGTGTGATGTGCTCAGAGATGTGTCGTCACCGATTTGGCGACGTGCCGGCCCCTCTTTTCATCAAAATGAGCTATTTGGTTTGTGACCCATACCCCGATCAAAAAGGTCAGACATGCCCACTTAATCCTAGAAAATCTCCCCCTTCACTTCTTGCCAGGCTGTCAGTTTCTGTGGGACTGCAACAATCACAGACGCATGCCTTTGGTCTATGTCTGAGAGCATAGTGCACAGGACCAGAGGCACTCTGGGAACAGGCTGCGTGTTGTTTGCTGGTTCACTATACACACTGAACCAGTGGTTCTCAACCTCTGGCCCATGTACCAGCACCAGTCCCTTATAGTTAGCCAACACTGGTTTAGGCATAGTCAATTATTTTGTTTAATGTAGCCACTTCATTTAATGTAACTGGTCCTGCGAGAAAGAAGGACCGTAGCTTTCCAGTCCCTGCTACAACAAAGGTTGTGAACCACTGGAGTCGATGGACGCCCTTGCTCTCAGACTAGGCCCGTCTATGTTGATGGGACTGAGCAGGCTCAGAGTAAAGGCATGAGTTGTATTGCAGAAGAGTAGGAATAGCATTCCTAAACCAATCATTACAGGTGAGCGCCTAATTCAATAATCAGTTTGTGCCACCTAACATTATCCACTCATGCATGCTGAGGAATTTACCAGCATGAGGAGAGGAGGGCCCATGACCAGGGAGTCAACTCATCAGCACTGAAATGACACAGGCTAGACTAACACTGTTAGTCTATGCTATGATATACTGTTTTCTAAATTGGTTGCATGGAAATATAAGTCTGCATTCTGCATTGCCCCTGATCTGTATTGCCCCTGATCAGCCTGGCAACATATGTAGCCATTGGGTAATAACCCAACCCTACACAAAACAGTAAAGGCATAGGGAAAAACACATTTGAATCCACTCACCTGTTTGAAGTCAGCGACAAATGTTATGAGAGTTCCATCTCCCTGTTTGAACTCAAGTGTGATGGAGTCTTTTTCACTGTCTGCTTCTAGAACTTCCTCTGTGATTTGTCCATCAGCTAAACGAACTCGAACCTTCAGCTCTGAACAAAGTCCAAACGTTGTTAAAAATATTAGTGCCCAGAGAAATGCATTTATCCGAGCTGAAACCGGTAGAACACAACTCCCAAACATTCCAGAAGACGCAGAACTGAACTTGACAGAGGAAAAATACTAAAGTCCAGGTGAAATCCAACGGTCTCTATTCAATATCACTAGCTAATTATTTAGTTGCATTTCCGTTTCAGATAGCCCTTTTGCTATTTATTCTTTGTAAAAAAAAAAAAAAATGAAATCCAAGCAATTGTTCGTCTTCCATACCTTTAAACTAGAATTCATGACGTGAGTGATGTATTTTGTACGAACATTAACGCGACTCCATACGCGTAGGTAAACCCACCTCGATTAAAACCTCAATCTCGGCTTTTCATTTCACAGCTACTTTGTAACCATTACAAAACTTTACCCAGCCCGACTTCCATGCATATCAGAATCATACGCGATGTAGTATACCACACACTCTCTCTTGACCGTAACACAGCACGTTACTTCGTATTCTGCTTTCTGTTTTTATCCTCGTATTTTTTTTCTATTTTTCTCATTCAGTCCCGTCACTTCCTTCGGTATCCAAACTACTGCAGAGTAGGCTACTTGCATGGCCTCGAAACTTTCAGCGACGGCGCTGTAAATTCAACGAGCGTTGTAAACTCTTAAAGGCACACCACCATCGAAATGTAGCACAGGGGCATGTAATGATTTGGTTGTGATCCAACAAGAAAATCCAAGCTTGCACAATAGATTTATGCCACAAGATAAGGTAAACTGAATATTTATAATAACATATTTTGTTATTGTGAAGCATTGTTGCCACTACTGCACAAGAAGGTCGGCCTACTGCAGTTGTTATAATAGTTTGTGTGAAAGTTATTGTGTGAATATGATTATGGATTCTAATTCACCTAATCAAAATAGTCCCTCTTCTTTTCTGAATTGAGATATGGAGTTGTATAAAAGTTGTGACTAAAAATATCTTATGATTTAAAACAATTTAAAAGAACAGAGACATTGTTTTTATTTGTGCTTATAAGCTCTGTAACATAATGTCATACATTATTTATGAGACCATTGAATCATAGCTTGTGAGCTTCAGATAATTACTAGTTGTGTCAAGCCACATGTGGTTTTCACTGATTTCCTTGTTGGAAAAAGTCACTCCTCTTACCTACTCACTCTTGATATTATACTTTTATGATGTCCTTAAGGGGGAAATTTGACAATACAGAGGTGTGTGAAGGAAGTGCCACACACAGAGAGCAACATCTGGAGATCTGTGGCTCAATCAAAGTGTCACATTAAATGGTAGATTACCTCTGAAGGCAGTGATGTTCCAAAGCCAGACCTCATCATCAGATCTCATATTTCCAGGTGACGCACTATCTGCTGGGTGGCCCCCAGGTTGGTGACCCGGTGGAGAAGCACTTACTCACTGCTGCAACCAAGTGGCTGGGCACTCCATTGAAGGGGAAAACAAAGGGCCAGGGCTCTAAACCTGAACAAACAGTGTCAGCTGGTTAGGCACATTGGGCCGCACTCATGATGAATTGGAGGAGCCAAGGAGGTCATGCAAACAGATCTTTTGTGGTGTGTGCAATCCTCAAACATGTATGGGTTTGAGGGGGGCGGCAGAGTAGCCTAGTGGTTAGAGCGTTGGACTAGTAACGGAAAGGTTGCAAGAATCCCTGAGCTGACAAGTTACAAATCTGTCGTTCTGTCCCTGAACAAGGCAGTTAACCCACTGTTCCTAGGCTGTCATTGAAAATAAGAATTTGTTCTTAAACTAAAAGGTAAAAAAGGTAAAAAAAAGAAACAGTGCCTTGTTGAACATACTGATTTGTCATAAAAATCAAATTGCCTTGAAACTAATATCTATATGTGTTTAGGATGGGATAATCACATTTGGTGACTATGGTTAAAGCTGTACTATGCAGAAATCACTCTGCCATTTCCTGGTTGCAAAAATTCTAATAGTTTGCCTAATTTCAGTTTTTGTGACAAAACAAGCATAGAGAATGTAGAGAATCATTTTACCATCTAAACCGCTCTGAAATATATTTTCAATAACCAAAAATATTGTATTTTCAGCTGTTTGAAGCTGCAAAAACAAAACTTAAGAACAGGAAGCATAGAAATAGCACACATAGAACACATTAGACTTGCTTTTAGTGATAATACAGATCTATAATTTATATGTTTATGTGCATTTGGTCAGGTCTCCAAAAAGTAACATATTGCAGCTTTAATGTTCTTACTTGCTTAAGAGTGTAACACCTGTGACTCCGCAGATACCGCAAAATGACACTCATTCCAAGTCACATCAGACAAAGGTTTTGTAACAAGATCTTGACCTAAGTGTTGATAATACCAATATAGCCCATTATGAATCAATGAGACAAATCTATAGGCCTACAACTGTGTAAGTCAAAGAGTTAACAAAGGTCATGCTAGAATTATAACCCCTCACTTTCCCTGAAAGAAGTTTGTGAGATACAACTTTATACTGTATTTTCAGCATCAGACTTTGTTTGTTTGCTTGTTCCCATTTACTTAATAATTTCCGTATTGTATATCCAAACATCTCAGTCCAAAGAGCACAGCTCGTGTAGGACTGTTTGACTTGCCAGTGCACAGTACACAGGTTAGTCACGACCGTGTACAAAAGGTGTTCATAATTAACTAAGCATTTAGTGATCCGGCTATCAAAAGAGCACAAAGGCCTGTCTGTCTATGAATGAATGCTCACCTTGCCTTTTGTATAATTTCCTCTCTACGTCAAAGGATCTCTTTGACCAATAAAAACACATACAGACCCATAAAAGTGTTGAATTATTAGTCTGTGGTCAGACAAAGAGTGGGCGTCAGGGACTAACTGTGACGGGAACGCACTCGGGTCATTCAACCTCCCTCCTCTGCGTGACTGGGGAGAACCAAAACAACGGCTTTTCAAATATCGGGTTGCAAAATCACTAGCTATTATGTCTCAGTTGATTTCAGCATCCTCCGTAATAGGCTATGACATTGAAATAAAGCTGTTATCATCATGTTCAATCTGCATGCTGTTCTTACGACTAAGAGCTACAGTTCGTTTATAATTCATCTGACAAATGGAAGCAAATCAGCCAAGCTGTGTCTCTTGTGGCACAATGCGCAGTTTCACGTAACCAGACGTCTCATTCCTCCACTGCTTCTGACATTGTCGAGGGGGGGGTTGTGTAGAATTGGTTGGCCAAGAGCCGTAGATGGAGGAAAGGTGTATGCATTCCTGAGGCAGGACCTGTAAAATTGACGCTATGGTTGTCTACCTGGCCTGAGAACTCAATGTTTTGCATTTTGTTATTGTCACAGCACAGCCGCAGAGGTTTCCTATCCGAGACATCGCACTTTAACCACACCAGTTCAGAGAAGGAATTATCACACCCAACTCTCTACTCGACTCTACTCTGCTCGGCTCTACTCTTCTCTCTACTCTACTCTAAATGTACATGGATATTGTATCTCTCAGTCTAAACAGGGCAGAGGTCTACAGGTGTTGTGTAGTATCTGGGAGTTCAAAATGATAAGCGCATGACAGTGGGCAGAACAAGCAGTAACTAGCGCCAAGACTGTTTGTGTACTATTATTGGCTCTATCTTTACAGCCTCAGGGGGAGTGTTTGTACCCTACATTCTCTGCCCTACATACGCACACATGCATGAACATACACACGCATGCACTCCATGCACGCAAGCGCACACACCCTGACATACAGGTATACAGCGCATTCGAAGGTATTCAGACGCCTTGGCTTTTCCCACATTTTGTTACGTTACATCCTTCTAAAATTGATAAAATTGTTTTTTTCCTCATCAATCTACGCACAATACCGAATAATGACGAAGTGAAAACAGGTTTTTAGAAAAAAATACAGAAATAGCTATTTTTAATAAATGTGATTTAAAATAAAATGTTGGGGTATTGTGTGTAGATTGACGAGGGAAAAAATGATTTAATACATTTTAAAATAAGGCTGTAACGCAACAAAATGTGGAAAGAGTCAAGGGGTTTGAATACTTTCCGAATGGAATGCACACACACACACACACACACAGAGTCACTTAAGGATCTCATCTGTAATGAGGGCTTGTAGACACTAAGCTTTTTATCAAGTTGCCACATTAACATGACTCAAGGTTTAGATTTTTTATGGAAATGGTCACTGCCATTCCACTGCAGATGGGTGAATGTGTAGCTCTGTCTTCTACAAGAGAATTTCACACCATATGTACACACCATATGTACAATTGTAATATATGTAACTCAGCCCTACTAATTTTTCAACTAATAATAATACCTCTTTTTAAACTAGTTTTTAATAATTGTATTACACAAAGGTACATGTAAACCATGTTATAATTGTTTTTGTAGCATTTCTTCTTGTTTAATTAAGGACAATTGTGCCTATTTGTCAGGTGTTTGTGTTTAGCTGAGATTTGACCTATAGTTCTACTCTGTTGAATACCAACCATTTTTAACACTGATAACTATCAAAGGTAGACACTGTTGGGTTTAAAAGCAGGATATCATGTAACAATTTAGTCAATTAGTTATTACAACATAGTCTTCAAGTAGTTATTAAGCGTATAATAAACTCAAACACTGGACAATGATCGTGATTCAGACGCTCAACTGGTGAGTATATTCCAACCTCTTTTTAAGTATTGGCATTTTTGCAGAGGAGTACAGCATATGTGGAGCAGGCTGACATGACAAGAGTCATTGAGCAAGTATTTACATTAGGGATTGAAAACACCACATGGGGCCCAGATTGTTCACCAAAGTCCCCTTTAACCTATTCCTCTGTTAAAAGCTAATGATAGTTTTGAAATAAAAAAGTGTGCGTGTACATTTTTGCAGTTGTAGCTATAATATATCGCCAACATTCTCCCACTCTCTAGAAAACATTGGGAGAACATGACCACGTAGCACATGATGCAACCTTCCTACAGCATGAACCCTTTAATTTTTATGTTATTTCCCTAAATGTCTCCCAAAACAATAAATTGGCCAGGAACTGGTTACCTCTGGCCCCATGAGTCAGTCCGCCGTCTTCCGCTCCAGCCTGTGGTGGGTGAGAGAGCTATGTACTCCAGCTTGATATCTATCCCAGACAGATGTGAGAGGAGTGGGGGGTTGAGGCTGAATGACTGTCTAATTTATTAAAAGGACTGTAGGGGCTCAGATTAAGTTGTTTTCCAGTCTCCCAGGTCCCTGGCTCGGCTACTTGGAATCTGCCGTGGCACTGCGGGCTGTGGGGGGGATATCCTCTTACACATGTGGCTCTGATGGTAGAGCTGTACTCTTAGCTAGCTCACCTCCGGGAGCACATGCTCGCATGGTGGAGAAGGGAACAGCAACAAGGCAAAAGAAGCATTCGAAATATATGGAAAAGAGTGGAGAAGTGCGTGTAGTCTGCAGCAAACTGTGATAATTAGAATACAGTTTGACTACCCATGTGAGAGACGCAGACTCGGTCTCAACCTTTAAGTCTTTATTGAAGACTCATCTCTTCAGTGGGTCATATGATTGAGTGTAGTCTGGCCCAGGAGTGTGAAGGTGAACGGAAAGGCTCTGGAGCAACGAACCGCCCTTGCTGTCTCTGCCTGGCCGGTTCCCCTTTCTCCACTGGGATTCTCTGCCTCTAACCCTATTACAGGGGCTGAGTCACTGGCTTACTGGTGCTCTTCCATGCCGTCCCTAGGAGGGGTGCGTCACCTGAGTGGGTTGAGTCACTGAAGTTATCTTCCTGTCTGGGCTGGAGCCCACCCTTAGGTTGTGCCGTGGCGGAGATCTTTGTGGGCTATACTCGGCCTTGTCTCAGGATGGTAAGTTGGTGGTTGAAGATATCTCTCTAGTGGTGTGGGGGCTGTGCTTTGGCAAAGTGGGTGGGGTTATATCCTGCCTGTTTGGCAATGTCCAGGATATCATCGGATGGGGCCACAGTGTCTCCTGACCCCTCCTGTCTCAGCCTCCAGTATTTATGCTGCAGTAGTTTATGTGTCAGGGGGCTAGGGTCAGTTGGTTATATCTGGAGTACTTCTCCTGTCTTATCCGGTGTCCTGTGTGAATTTAAGTTTGCTCTCTCTAATTCTATCTTTCTCTCTTCTTTCTCTCTCTCGGAGGACCTGAGCCCTAGGACCATGCCTCAGGACTACCTGGCATGATGACTCCTTGCTGTCCCCAGTCCACCTGGCCGTGCTGCTGCTCCAGTTTCAACTGTTCTGCCTGCGGCTATGGAACCCTGACCTGTTCACCGGACGTGCTACCTGTCCCAGACCTGCTGTTTTCAACTCTCTAGAGACAGCAGGAGCGGTAGAGATACTCTTAATGATCGGCTATGAAAAGCCAACTGACATTTACTCCTGAGGTGCTGACTTGCTGCACCCTCGACAACTACTGTGATTATTATTATTTGACCATGCTGGTCATTTATGAACATTTGAACATCTTGGCCATGTTCTGTTATAATCTCCACCCAGCACAACCAGAAGAGGACTGGCCACCCCTCATAGCTTGGTTCCTCTCTAGGTTTCTTCCTAGGTTTTGGCCTTTCTAGGGAGTTTTTCCTAGCCACAGTGCTTCTACACGTGCATTGCTTGCTGTTTGGGGTTTTAGGCTGGGTTTCTGTACAGCACTTTGAGATATCAGCTGGTGTAAGAAGGGCTATATAAGTACATTTGATTTGATTTGTATATCAAGGAGAAAACCAATGTCAAGATGGTCATCCCAGATCTGATGATGAAATGACCTCTCCTGACCTCATTAAGATGTGTTCAGGGCAATGAAGGCAATTGGTAGAATGGTAAATGAAAGCTAAATGGCAATGTTGTAAAAGTCCTTAGTTTACTTTATTTAGCAAGAACACAGTGCTCCTTCAACATAACGTTAGCATTAAACTCTAAAAGTCCCCTTGGAAATGAAACTACAAGTAGAGGAATAGACTTCTAGTTAAAAATGTAAAAATACTTTTTTCAACTCAAGTTTTGACTTATCTGCCTCTACATGGCACAGTGATGACAGAAGATAATGACACAGACAAGGCCATTCATTAGCTGTTATGAAGGTAATAAGGTCATCAGAAGTGAAACCATAATAGCCTTGATGTCTGCTCTGCACCGTTAACTTTGCCAAACATTGACTATGGAAATGCATGGCAATTCCATTGTCTAGAGGTTGTTCACAGAGAAATCCAATGGTTCAACTCTTGGGATGCTCAACTGCCCCATTTCCCCTCCCCTGCCTGTCTGTTGTTTACCCAATAGCCCAGACAAGTGGCGTCCAGATGGGATCCTTCCAGCGGCAGCACGTCCAGGGGGAACAGCTCAAAGTAAAGACAGAATGAAGAAGAGGAAAGAGCGAGAGAGAATCTAACTCCTCTCGTTCCAAGGGATACGCACACAGCTCTACAGCAGGAATCCTAAGCACAATTCCATGGAATTTCAAGGAGTCGAAGGGAGAGAAAAAAGTATTTTGAATTATAAAAATAAACAAACATGTTTGGACTCATTGGGGGAGAATTAAACCCCAGGGAAGACCCTTCCTGCCAGATCCCAGTGCATGATGAAAGACTATCCCACTTTAAACACAGCCGATGAAGGTATAATTTATCTCTCCCCATTATGTCAGGTCAAAGCTGTTATAATGTAATACCTGCTAGGACTCCTCTTATCTTTAGACTGCTGCCGTACGCAAGAAGACTTTGTCTTTAGTTTCTCCCATCGACAACTTCCTAATTACAGAACAGGGAGAGCCTGTCATATCCTTGGGTGTACAGATCAGATGGGGCCTTGATCCGTCAATCCTCAGAATTATTATATTTACTGACACCCAAAGTTATAAATAAGAGCTCACCGTGAGGGTTGGACGAACAGCCAACAAGAGGGTTGCACGTGCGGTTGGCTGCACGGAACCCGGTAATTTTCTAACCAGAGGAAAATATCTGCAATACAGTGGTGCAGAGCTGTATGAAGGACTGGTCTGCCAAGAATCTCCTGCAAACTATCAGGTGCTGTTGATTAAATTAGGGTGCTGTGGTACTGAAGCACATGATCCCGGCCCATCTGCTGTGGATGTTAGGATAAGCTGTGTTTAATCAAACTTATGGAACGGTTACCACAAATGGCATTAAGACTCGAAATGTCAAAGGAACAATTACTTATTGGGGGAGGTTGATCTGGAAGATGTTACGGTTGTGTTGGGGTCATTCTGAGGGAACCTTTTGACACACTTTTCGTTGCTCAGCCGTTCCTTCTTACTGAAGATAGTTGTATACGTTTAGTTTTTCTGTTGGTTTTTCCGAATTTCGTCAGAGACACTAGTTATATAAAAAGACATGCAATGAATAAAAGGATAAGAAGATTGTGTACTGAAATAAACTTCTCCAACTGTTATCCTATAGTCTTCTCCACCGCACTTTAAATCCCCAAATTGCTTTGGCGAGTGAAAGTCCACATAAGTATGAGAGAGGTCATGAGTGGCTGGTGACAGGAATGACAGAGTGCAAGGCGAGCGGTCTGCAATAGGTGTGCATTCATGGCGAGAGAGAGAGAGAGAGAGAGAGAGAGAGAGAGAGAGCGAGAGAGAGAGAGAGAGAGAGAGAGAGAGAGCGAGAGCGAGAGAGAGAGAGAGAGAGAGAGAGAGAGAGAGAGAGCGAGAGAGAGAGAGAGAGAGAGAGAGAGAGAGAGAGAGAGAGAGAGAGAGAGAGAGAGAGAGAGAGAGAGAGAGAGAGAGAGAGAGCGAGAGAGAGAGAGAGAGAGAGAGAGAGAGAAAGAGAGAGAGAGAGACAGAGACAGAGAGAGAGAGAGAGAGAGAGAGAGAGAGAGAGAGAGAGAGAAGACAGAGACAGAGACAGAGACAGAGACAGAGACAGAGAGAGAGAGAGGGGAGACAGAGACAGAGACAGAGACAGAGACAGAGACAGAGACAGAGACAGAGACAGAGAGAGAGAGAGAGAGAGAGAGAGAATGGTTGCCTGCCGTCAGGCCCGGGCTGACAACAGGCCTGCTATTCATTCAGATAAGAGCACAGTGTAATTGCCGTGTGGGCCAGCGGTCGCTGTGCCGCTGCTGATGTTTTGCCAACACACAATCAAGATGCCTGCACGAGATTATTGCGGCGTAAACAATTCCGTTTGGTCGTTTTCTTTTAACAACCTGATTTTTTGCTCTGAGCAGGATTAAGCTGAATATCTTAGCTTTTGGAGTCTTCTGACAGTCTAATTTGGATTAAATAACCACTAATTTAACCGTCTACAGCAGCAAACGTTGTTTGCAGCGGCAAAAGACTGTTGTAAAAAAAAAAAAAAACGCTGACGTTTGCTTTTGAATGTAGATACTGTACGTCTTGCAATTGTTAGCTGTAGGCCTAATAGAGTTTAATAACAGGCTGCACATAATATGTGGAGGAATCAAGATACAAATAACGATGCTATTTGACAACTGCAAGGGAGTTACTCTTCATGGTAATCTACAATGCATAGAGTACACCACTAATAAGCTGTTGTGTGATGTGAACTGGCAATTTCCCTCCTGTTTTTCAGTGGTAGTGCAAATGAAGATATGATGGGGTATTTCAGAACCATCCACTGCGTGACACATATGTCAGCTCTCGAAATAGAAACCTTTTCCATGTTGTTTTAACAAGGCCCTACTTGTCTGTTTCAAATCAATCGACTGGTTCCAATATCTCTTCCTAAAATGAACGAGCACAGTATGAACGTCCCTGCAACGTTTTAAAGTTAAGTTAAGTAAGACCCTTCACAGTCTACAAATAGAGGTTAGGGAAGAGGAACATTCCACGACAGTATTACTGTAACTAACATTGAGTTCCAGCTCTTCTCCTACTAACTGAAGAAAGACGTTTGATAAGAGGAACAGAAAAACAGAAGCCCGTCCAAGATAAGACCATTCTCTGAGAACATCTATTGCCGAAAATCTGGGTGTTTGACCCGGATGTGGGATGTTATGCTATCACATCTTGTGGATAGAGCACTGGTAAATGCTGGTATGCAGGACATGTATACTTTAAGATGGGTTAGCCTCCATAGCCACCAAAGCTCTTTAGGAAACAAGATCTCTCAACATTTTCGTAAAAGAATGTTGCCTTTGAAAGATTGCCTTATTGATGAAAAACAGAGATTTTATAGTCAAGGGATAACTCACATGCTGAATAAACTGCTCTCATGTGTCATAAGAAGTTGTGATGAATTAAATGTTGAATGAGAATAGGAGAATGGACCGGGCTTAATAAAAACATTATGTGCTCTCTGTTTTTTAGGAATCTTACGCTGCGTCCTGACATCCTGTAAAGTTAACGACCTGGAGCTGACACAGGTGTCCTCGTGAAGTACTCTGCCTCCAATGTGTGAGGTCTTCCCGTCTTGTCAAACATGTAGAAAGTGGAACAGTTCAGTGAGTTGCAATACTCCCATAAATAGTCCAGAGAATGGCGTGAGAAAAGAGGTACGACCTTCATCTGTGTTTGTCTTGTCTTCTCCTCCCTAGCCCCTACCCAGAAATCCGTTGGAATCTGACGTTCTCGTGCATGTGGGAGTCAAGAACGGAACATCCTTGAGTTTAACAGCAGTTCTCATAGTGCTCTCCTTTGTCTCTCGACTGAGCACTTGAAACGGTCTGTGTCTGGACTGGTCAGCACTGAGTCGTCCTCTCTGTCTGCATGGTCAGCAATGAAAAGAACGAGAGTGACTCACAATACCGTATAGCCGTTATGCCTGGTCTGAAGAAGACAAACAACCACCTTTTTAGCTTAAATGCGGAGAATCTTAAATGCGATCTTCACTGACCGTTCTTCGAGAAAGTAGTTGGTATGTACAAGGCATGTAAAGGTTGCCATGTTGCTGCTCTGTGAAGAATGCTGGTATGAAGGCTATAGGTTCATGGGTCATGATAGAGCCTACAGCAGAAATTCCCCTCGAAAAAGGACTGATGATGGAGGGGTTTAAAGCAACAGCACTGTCATCTAGCCCACACACTGTCCTTTGACCCTAGTCATTTACAGAAAAACAGTCAGGGAAGAGACTCTGAGCCTAGGGGGCGCTCTGTGCAGAGAGCGAGAGAAAGAAAGAGAGAGATCGAGAGAGCATGGTGAGGGGAGATGCATGTACTGGGCAGTCCAAAATGGCTCTGCAACTTCAAATCATTTTCTGTGTTCCTATAAGTTAATCATATTGCCAGCTGCTACACATTGCCAGCTGCTACATATCATGTTTGTCTCTAAACGCACATGGAGGAAAGAACGTACATAGTTCTCTTTTCCACAAGATGCACAAAATATTTTTTTACATGAAAAAAGGACTCAAGGCTACACTTGAACTTCTTAAACATGATAACAGAATATGCCGAAATCATAATGAAGCTATAATGAAATAACGGCCCTTTTTTGGGCTGCAAATTTATTTTGAAGAACAAATAGTTTTTAAAAATCCGTGTGGCCCTCCGTTCAATTTTGAAATCTGAATGTGGCCCATCTTGACCTATCCCTGATGGGTGAGTCAAAGTAACCCAAAAAACTAAAACCCGTAGACATAACTATCTGGCAGTCTCGCTTAATGCGTTTCGCTCCTCTATGAGTTTCAAACATTGTGGTGAGCTCAGATTTAATCACTTATGATTAACCTTCCAGCGAACTTATCTCCAACACACTTTCACTGACAAATTCAGTTTAAAGAACAACATTTACTTGATAGGCCATGATAAGGGCCTGTACAGAGCTTTTAATGGGGTCAGATTACCACATCCCGGAGTCGCCTCTTCACTTTTGACGTTGAGACTGGTGTTTTGCGGGTACTACTTAATGACGCTGCCAGTTGAGGACTTGTGAGGCGTCTGTTTATCAAACTAGACCCTCTAATGTACTTGTCCTCTTGCTCAGTTGTGCACTGGGGCCTCCCACTCCTCTTTCTGTTCTGGTTAGAGCCATTTTGCGCTGTTCTGTGAAGGGAGTAGTACATGGCGTTGTACGAGATCTTCAGTTTCTTGGCAATTTCTCGAATGGAATAGCCTTCATTTCTCAGAACAAGAATAGACTGACGAGTTTCAGAAGAAAGGTCTTTATTCCTGGCCATTTTGATCTTGTAATCGAACCCACAAATGTTGATGCTCCAGATACTCAACTAGTCTAAAGAAGGCCAGTTGTATTGCTTCTTTAATCAGAACAACAGTTTTCAGCTGTGCTAAAATAATTGCAAAATAATTTTCTAATGATCAATTAGCCTTTTAAAATGATGAACTTGGATTAGCTAACACAACATGCCATTGGAACACAGGAATGATGGTTGCTGATAATGGGCCTCTGTACGCCTATGTAGATATTCCATAAAAAATCTGCTCTTTCCAGCTACAATAGTAATTTATAACATTAACAATGTCTACACTGTATTTCTGATCAATTTGATGTTATTTTAATGGGCAAAAAATGTGCTTTTCTTTCAAAAACAAGGACATTTCTAAGTGACCCCAAACTTTTGAACGGTAGTGTATATTAAAGGATAACAATATGTCCCTTTAGCTCTGCTTGGCAAAGCAACAGCATCTCCTTCGTGATAAGAGTATGTCATGGCTAATTAAAGCATTCCTTCTGGTTAATGTAAATACTGGAGGTCTTGATGTCTTGCACGCAAGTGAGAACTGCGCAAAGGAGGGAGGGAGAGAGGGAAGGAGAGAGGGAGAGGGGGCTGGAGGGTAATTACTTTCGTTCAAAGACTTCAGACGTGTCTTTCAGTGTCAACTGAGAGTTGTCCTTTCTTTGAACAAACTTGAGTGATGTAAAAAGGTTATACTTGTCTCGGGAGTTATCTCAGTCTCTTGCTGCCCCATCATCAACAGAGTAGGACATGTCTGAGGGGTGTTTATGAGTAATTGAAATGAAAGAAAACAGCAAAATCATACTGCAGTGAGAATCAAACAAAGACCTAAAACAAATAGTTTACAAGCAAAGCATCATTTATCAGAAAGATACATTTTTGGGGGGGAGAGTGCGATAGCAAGGCCTAGTGATTACTTTCATGCAACACAAGAAATAAAGATACTTCCCTCTAAACAAAAGGACTAGGCTATACTCAGGACCGAAGTTCAGCCCCAAGAACCCATCAAACAGATTGAGAAAAGAGGTGAAAAGGCCTTAGACACGAAGCCAACTGGCAAAGAAAACAAACAGAGGAAAGTTCTCTCCAGCCCTGTTTTGTCATCAGTATTTAGCAGCAGACCCGCAGCAAACATTAAAGTCAGTATTGACATCCTATCTCTTTGGATTCTTCGGGGCCGTATACTTTATCATCCAATTGTCATCAGAATCACGTGGGTCATAAAAAGTGTAATCCTATGTAAGTATCGTCTTACAGATGGACAATAATCGCTCTTGGAAATGTGAAACAGGTCGCAATAAACAACGGTTATAAAACAGGCACTAGTAAATCTACTGTACCTGTTGAATACCACCCACGTATCTTTGTGGAGGGACACTAAAGAGAAATGTGGTAGCTTGGGGTGGTGCAGCAAAACTGGCGAAGAGGTCCTGTTTCAACATATACCCAGTCAAAGCATTGAGCTATAGGCTACTACGCTCTTAAAATTGTTTTCCTAAATGACAATGAGTAGGAAATCCAAGCGTAAGCGAGGGCCATCCGTATTGTGCATGAAGCATAAACAATAGAGGACAGATATCAAGTCAAGTACATACGTTTTCAAAGACTCCCGAGCTTGACCTCCCATTGGTTCATTCACCCCTGCACCAATCAGAGAAGAGTCAATGGCATGACTCATGAACCTTCGATGAGAATTACATTCTGAGATGAAAATCAGACACTACTGTGCATGTTAATCTCTTCTTAATAACCTGTACCTTTTCAAAATACTGGTGGAGTTTATTACTAGGTGACACATGTCATATAAAAGGATGTTATATGTTTTACAACTGTACTGTATTTTACACAGTTTATGCAGGATGTGCTATGCAAAAATAAATAGAATATAAGAATAACATTTCAGATTGTAATTAACTACTTCTGTAATAACTTACAACATGTATCTCAGAATGAATATATTGCACGACAATGGATGTGCTATTACACGAACCTCAAAATATGAATTTATGTAAATTAATTCAGTGCACACACCGGGGAATAATTTGTTGAATTTGTTGGAATAATGTTTAACCCTCAGAATTATGTTAAAATATGCTGTGTACTTGACATGTTTAAATCGAGAGTCAATTTATTCAAACGGTTTCAGAAACAGTTTTGCATTTGAATAGGAGAACTGAAAAGGAAAAGAGAGTGTTCTAGCATACAACTTAGTTGCTATTTGTAATAGGCAACACCAACAAGTGTGACTAAAAACAGAAAGCAGAAAATATGGCATGTTGATACCTACAATGACCAATTGTCACTCCGAAATTATGATAGGCTGCGTATACACAGACAGACCAATTTTCCACATTTTTTGGTCTTTTGATCAATCAGATCAGATCTTTTGCCAATTATTGGGCAAAAAAGATCAGAAATAGGCTGCCTGTGTGAACACAGTAATTGATACCTACAATGACCAATTAGCTCTCAGAAATTACAGTAAAAATGAAAAAAAACAAACAGACTACACCAAGAACACACATTGGCTATATTCCAATGTACCTGATACATTAATTCTTCCTAAGTAGTATGCTAGTGTGGACATTGAAACAGAGCCATTGTCCTTCTGTAATGTCCATAACAAAACAGTGGAGATCAACCAGGGGGTTTCATGTCGTCTGAGGTTGGCTCAGTGTGTAGAAGAGAACTCTTTTCACCCTCCATCTTGTCTTCAAAGACGCAGATCAGGACGACCCACAACCTTCTTGAATTTTTGGATCATAAAACGAGAGCCAGAGCCCTAAAATGAAACAAGCACCTCAGGATATCAGACTGCATTCTCCAGAGACAGGATTCTGATTAAGTGACACACGCACACACATGCACACGCACACACACAATGTGTTTTAATAAGAGGACAAAGCATTCTTGATTGTGATTTGGCTCCATTCATCACAATGCTCTTCGCTGTGGAAAATCGTGCACACTATGAACTTGCAACACCACACACAGCAATGGGAGAGAAAAACTGTAAAATCGTAGACGGGGAAGATACCATTCGGTCGTCAAAACGTTATCAATGAGTTTGTGACGAATCCCACTACACACATTGATGACGTTTAGACAGCACAACGTTTTCACCACTTTGCTTTTGCCACTGGGCTGCAGGTCTATGTAAATGACCCGCTTCGTTTTTGGTGTTGAGGTGAGTGCCCTCCCTCCCAAGGGCCAGGACTGATTGGTGCAAATTGGAGGGGAATACTATAGAACTGAATATTTGAACTATAAACGTCGTCTTCAACGGAAGAGCCTAATCTTGCTAGTGGTTCCAAGTACTCAACAGTCTGTTGTTATTTTTGTGAAAACAAACATTTTGAATGCAGAAGAGTTGAGCTGATTCTTTTTTGTTTATTCAGTTCTTTTTTCGAAAGCAAATTCAGAGTGATGAAAATATTGTGCGGTCGTAGTAGAAGAAAACTTTGCGGTCCTACTATAGCTAGCTCACTAGCTTGCAGCAGTGTTGTTGTTGGCAGACTGGAGAGAGGCAGAAGAGAGAGGGGGCACTCAGGACTAACACTACAGGCCAATCAGAGTCAGTTACTTACACAGTACCACTGTGCTCGCAGCAGCAAAGCTTACTTCTTCTTCCCTCCTAATGACATATTTTCCGTTTTTTTCTTCTGTGCCTCATTGAACAAAAGACACACCTTTATGTTAGAAAGTGGTT
Organism: Salvelinus namaycush; assembly: GCF_016432855.1. Lineage (NCBI taxonomy): Eukaryota > Metazoa > Chordata > Actinopteri > Salmoniformes > Salmonidae > Salvelinus > Salvelinus namaycush. Next base: position 3,574,898 of record NC_052340.1, on the reverse strand, counting down.
GGACACCCCCCAGGATACAAATTCCCTGGTTGATCGTGAGTAATAAGAAATATCCAATTCTGTCCAATGTTTTTCAACAAGGAAAATCGGGAATTGGAATTTGACTGGAGTTGAAATGGAATTGACCCCGACCCTGAAGGACATTGTAATTATTAAGTGTGAACTGTTTTCATACCTCTGTCATGGCGTCATCGATCTGCTTCAGCTCCTCGTAGTGGTCTCTAGAGTCTCTCAGAGGCTGCACCATGATCTCCTCAATCTGGGGGAAGAGCTGCAACACACACAGGGGAGGTTGGTGGGTAGGTATTCAGGACAGCAGCCTTTTCTAGTCAATATGCAATTATCCACTGGCATTGTTTTCAAGAGGTCATGAAATATAAGAGACCTGTACAAACGGAAGCACACACAAACACGCACACATGCACACACGCTCATGTGCACAAACACCAACACTGCCGCGCACATACTGTACTTACACACTATGTCTATATTGTGGCATTTACTTTGTAGTTAAAAACACACACGCCTACCTTCAGGACTGTCTCAAACATCGGGATGAGGACAAACTTGATGAATCCGATCTGGGCAGTGGGCTTGGTCACCTTGTCTCTGTCCATAAACGGAGCCACAGGCAGCCCTTCAGTCTTCTCCCTGTCACTCTGTCAATTCCCGAGACAGGAGGGTTTGTACATGTCACCCCACTCTTTCATGACATCATTCTTATCGACAGATTCGTCCCGATGAAGGCCAAGATGGACGAAATGTCAACGATTTTTACCCTTCTCAAGAAAGCATGCACAACTTCAAGAGTGACAGCTGAACCCGTTTTCACTCCAAAAATTCAATCAACACATTACTAGACTCACTATTATTAGACTTTCTTATTACACATTATTAGACGTTATTATTATTAGACATGATTAGACTTGATTGAGGTCACCTGCATGAAGTACTCCTCCAACAGACAGTCCACCCAGGGTTCGGCCACCTCGGTTGGCCGGACCTCGTTGGAGATGTCACAGCATTTGATCAGAACCATCTTCAGCTGCACACATACAGACAAGGAATACAGAGTCATTTTCACCGTGCATTATGGCAACACAACCATCGTTTTTAGCATTGGCTAGCTAGTGTGACTTTTCAGGAAAGGTCTACAGTTCCGTGAAAAAGTATTTGTCCACTTTCAGATTTTCTCTATTTTTGCATATTATTTTATTCTGAATGTTATCAGATCTTCAACCACAACCTAATATTAGATAAAGGGAACCTGTAATAAGTATGTCATTGTTGTGTTATTTGTTCACTAAGGTTCCCTTTATCTAATATTAGGTTTTGGTTGAAGATCTGATAACATTCAGAATCAAAAATATGCAAAAGTAGAGAACATCATAAAAGGGGGCAAATACTTTTCACGGCACTGTACTTGTGGTAAAAGGCTTTGGAGCAATCGAGATGAACACAGGCACTTTATCTTAGAACCCTCTGGCTTTATTCCATAGGATAGGACCGGACTGACATCATGAAACGGACATCCGTGTGCTGCTAACAGTTTAGCGTCCTCCACTGTCCCTGTCTTCCACTGTACCTGTATCGGGCTTGAACCAGTGATCCTCTGCTTGGAGACACACGTGACTGCCCTCCTTGACAACATACCAACCGTTTGAGCTATCAAAAAATATCTTGTTCGATATCTCCGTCTGCAACATTTCCAGATAGCTGTGGAGTGAGTTTACAGTACATTCTTAGCTCCATTACAATCACATAACACTACACGACCAAAAGTATGTAGACACCTGCTCGTCGAACATCTCTTTCCAAAATGAGCATTAATATGGAGTTGATCCCCCCTTTGCTGCTATAAACAGCCTCCAATCTTCTGGAAAGCTTTCTGATAGATGTTGGAACATTGCTGTGGGGACTTGCTTCCATTCAGCCATAAGAGCATTAGTGAGGTCGGGCACTGATGTTGGGCGATTAGGCCTGGCTCGCAAGTCAGTGTTCCAATTCATCCCAAAGGTGTTCGATGGGGTTGAGGTCAGGGCTCTGTGCAGGCCAGTCAAGTTCTTCCACACCGATCTCGACAAGTCATTTCTGTATGGACCTCGCTTTGTGCATGGGGGCATTTTCATGCTGAAACAGGAAAGGGCCTTCCCTAAACTGTTGCCACAATGTTGGAAGCTCAGAATCTTCTACAATGTCATTGTATGTGAAGCGTTAAGATTTTCCTTCACTGGAACTAAGGGGCCTAGCCCGGACCATGAAAATCAGCCCCAGACCAGTATTTCTCCTCCACCAAACTTTACAGTTGGCACTATGCATTCGGGCAGGTAGTGTTCTCCTGGAATACGCCAGACCGGACTGCCAGATGGTGAAGCGTGATTAATCACTCCAGAGAACACGTTTCCACTATTCCAGAGTCCAATGGCGGAGAGCTTTACACCACTCCAGCCGACACTTGGCATTGTGGTCTTAGTGCGGCTGCTCAGCCATGGAAATCCCATTTCATGAAGCTCCTGACAAACAGTTATTGTGCTGACGTTGCTTCCAGAGGCAGTTTGGAACTTGGTAGTGAGTGTTGCAACCGAGGACAGACGTTATTTTCGTGCCACAGTATGTGCTTCAGCGCTCCTGTTCTGTGAGCTTGTGTGGCCTATCACTTCACGGCCGAGCCGTTGTTGCTCCTAGACGTTTCCACTTCACAATAACAGCACTTACAGTTGACCGAGGCAGCTCTATCAGGGCAGAAATTTGACGAACTGACTTATTGTAAAGGTGGTATCCTATGACAATAACAAGTTGAAAGTCACTGAGCTCTTCAGTAAGTTTGTTTGTCTGTGGAGATTGCATGGCTGTGTGCTCAATTTTATACACCTGTCAGTAACGGATGTGGCTGAAATAGCCGAATCCACTAATTTGAAGGGGTGTCCACATACCTTTGTATATATAGTGTATCTCCAGGCCACTATTCAAAGTCTTTCTTGGGTATGCCCTATTTTTTCATCCCTGTCTTTGATATAGCGCACTCCTCCTAGTTTCTGTCGTGTGCTGAGGCTATACCTGAACAAAGGTATGCCTATTTGGCACATCTTGATGTACAGTATACATAGTCAGTTGATGTCATGTGATGTACAATACGTACGCATGTGACATGCTCCTCGTTGGTGAAGTCAAAGCTGTCCACTTTATGTTTGAAGGAGTCTAAGATTTCTCCATGCCGGGCCATGTCTGTGGCCAAGATCAGGGTAATGATGGCCTGTAAAGGGAGATGGAATCATCAGAAATTATGAAATCCCCCTCCTGTCTTAGGCCAACTCAAAACATCTTGTGGTTAGTTGGAGAGAAGGAAATGCAAAAAGACAAAGGCTGTATGCTAAGTGGCACCCTATTCCCTATATTTTTTTGTTTTACCTTTATTTAACTAGGCAAGTCAGTTAAGAACAAATTCTTATTTTCAATGACGGCCTAGGAACAGGCCATGTTCAGGGGCAGAACGACAGATTTGTACCTTGTCAGCTCGTGGATTCGATCTTGCAACCTTTCGGTTACTAGTCCAAAGCTCTAACCACTAGGCTACCTGCCGCCCCATTTAGTGCACTACTTCTGTCAATAGTGGTGCACTATGTAGGTAATAGGGTGCCATTTGGTATGCAGAAGAATCACTGTGCATTAGCCTAGGTCACCGCCTACCTGTCTGATCTGCTTGTAGGCCTCCAACTCGACGTTGGCGAATATGTTGCACTCGGGCAGCGAGAGGATCTGGAAGGCCACGGCGCAGTGATGGTTCTCCAGGGGAGATATATCGTTGTAACGCACGGCCAGCTCTGTGCGAGCATTGATCTGATACCTGACAGGCAAAATAAACCTCTGTGACATGAATCAGTTTTCCTTGACAACATGACCTGACCAGGGAAGCCTATAATCACCAGGACCCAGAGTTTCACCCTGGTCATGTCACATGGCCAGGACGGAACTCCCGACCTCACATCAAAATTGGAAGTATAGATTGGACCATTTCCACGATGTAATAACAGAATTGAAGGAGTTCCAAAACATCCGTATTGTGTCTGTCGTCCACATCTATTCAGCGATCTAAGTCAAGGCTGTAGAGCAGTGGGAACTGAGGCGCAGAGTAGGAACCTTTGGGCGCTTACGTGTTGTTGTAGCCGGGGTGGTCCAGGTCGTGGCACACTGCAGCTGTCATGAGAATGCCCATGTCCGTCAGAGTCATCTTCTCCTGAGGAACACACACAGAACGTGCTCATGTCTCTAATCTCTAATACAAGGTGCCAGGAGGTTTTCCTGACCACCTGACCTGACCAGGAAAAAAAGTCTGGACCCTAGTTATAGACCATGTGTGTCTGGTAAATGGCACGTGTTATATTATATTGGTACAGTCGCTTCTTACCGGCAGGTTACACAGGTTAATCATCCCATACATCATCTGACTGACACAGAAGCAGTGGCGGAAGTTGTGGAACGGGTTGCTGCGATAGTTCTCCTGAATGCCCAGCTGTGAGAAAGAAAGCTGTCAATCAAACTATCCAAATAGTCATCAATACTTTTAGGTTCTCTTCTTTGAAGCCATTGTTTCATATCAATTGCATGTCACTTGCACATTGAGATAATTGCTTTTATACAGTTCTACTTGTACCAGCCAACGTTTGAGAGTGATGGGGTTCATGTTGAATTCCTTCACCAGTCCCAAGTCATGGTACATGTACTCCAAGCAGCTCAGCATCTAAGCCACCGATCAAAGACACAGTTAAAAGAACACTACACACATCATCATAAGGCGCAGCAAGTGTTCTATCTTGAAAACATGATTGCTGACATGCACAATTGGACTCATGAAGAAAATACTAAAAGATCGTTTTTGAGTGTAGAGAAAATACTTCAAAATGTTTTACTACGAAAATGTGATTATATAGGCCTGGATGGAATTATGATAGATATCAGATGATAGATGAATCTCAAGAGAACTAACCTCATTGTGTTCCCAATGCCAGACATCAAATGTTGGCTTCTTCAGTGCTTCAATAGTCTCCTGGGATAAGGTGTACTGTAGAAATGAGAGGGAAGTCACAGCGTCAGTTCTAGGATTAATGATGTCAAAGTGAAAAAAACGTATAGCCTACTGTATATTACTAGAATCACCTAATTCCGTACCTTTGGATAACTTGGGACGTCACGTCTGGGATTAAGTTTCTTCCCGTCGTCTGAGAAGTTGTATTTGCAGGGACAGTTCCCAACTCTGAAGAAATGGGAGAAAATACCTCATATTTGTATCATTAATCTGCTAGCTGTATAATTCCTCTAAATCACAACAACATTTTAAAACCAACATAAAAGTCTTACTATAGAATATCCTAAGAAATCTGAATCATGGCTTGGATAATTTCATTTATGTTAAAGGTCATCGTACCTCCCTCCTCCTCTGGATGTCATCTCATCTCGTAGTTTCTTTAGGTCATTTTTGCACTTCTCAATCTCCACAACTTTCAGTCCCTCCACTGAAACGACAACACGACTGTTAGTACATAAAGTGGTGAATTCAGTAACAGTGAAGCAACGCACACACAAAGAGAGAAACACACCGATAGTCAAACAACAAAAAAACTTGCACATACACTCAACTCTTTTCTCCAACATGGCCAGTCTGTTGGTCACCTCAGTTTTCAGCTCGTTGATCCGGAAAGCCCTGCAAAAAAATACGTGAAAGGGGTTTGTTTGAAAAGCCTCTGGTGTCATAGAGGTACTTCTGCGGAAAGGGAAAAAGCTAAAGCGTAGTGCTTCTGTCTGCAGTGAAACATAAACACACCAATTACCTACTGAACTGCTCTGCCACCTGAGATAACACATTCTGAAACATGTCTTCTTTCTCTGTGGGCGCACACAAACAAAAAGAAATCACTCTAGTGATCAAAAATCACCCTTAGTACCCAGAGTTGTTTTAACGTTGTTTTTTAAGTTTGGTTGCGATAGCTTTTATGTGAGTGATGTGAGTAAAGAATGAATTAAGATCTAAAAGGTCAAAGGTTAAAAAAGTGATGCTGAATTTGAAATATCGCGTTGGGTACGTCACCTCCTAGCTGACCGGTGGACAAAGAAATGACTTTGTACAAGGAGCTGTAAAACATGTCAGTGACATTCCAACGTCAGTCGTCAAGTCGTTGATTACATAACATTTGAAAAGTATTTCAACACATAGTACATAGGCTATGCGTTCCTTGGATTAACAACGGTCAGGAATGTTTTTCTGTGACTGAGCTCAATAGAGCAAATACTGTATCATTGAGATTTGGTGATGAGGGTAAAGGTGATGTGTTACTTGGGAGAGTTGGTAGGCATGGTCGGGTCTATGGACACCAGAGCCCCTTCAAGATCCACCATCATGATAGCAGTATTCCTACAGAGGGGGAACAACAATAATAAATAATAAGGATGTGTTCCAGGAAGCACACCCTATTCCCAAATTGCACTACTTTTGACCAGGGCACCAAAGTAGTGCACTGTATAGGGATCCATTAAGAATGCAACCTACATTTCTTGTTAACATGCTCTAAAACACAACACACGCGAAGCTTGACGTTTGGTGTTTACTTGTAGTTGACTTATCGTTCATGAAGCTCAGTCAGGATAGAAAGACGATAGGTTTGTGGTGAACTTGAAACAAATGTGCTGTGTGTCATGCATACTTTCGACTGATGTGTGACTGTGAGAGAATGGTGAGAGAGACGAGGGAAGGAGGCGGCCGCAGCTGAAATGTCACTGACCTGGGGATGTTGGACGAGGAACAAAGAAGCTCCTTGATGTCACATGGGCTACAATGCCGACTGAAAACCACCTGGGGGAAAAAAGGCAGACGAATGGTGAGAGGCGTCTGTCTCCCTATGCATCTCAAGCCACCTGAAAACAGTCTGCTCTCTGTGAGACCTGAGTCTGTTGTAAAAATATTTATCCTTTATTTAAACAGGGAAGTCACATTAAGATCCACATCTCTTCTTCAAGTGAGCCCTGTATGTTACGAATTCAAATATTGAGGACTAAATCACAAAGGCATGAAGTTGAAAATGTGTGTGAACTCAGCCCAGTGTAGCCTACCCTTTGTCAGGGACCAACCCAAACTCGTCGATAATACGACACTCCATCAACATACTAGCAACAAATACTTGCGTCATCAACCCAGCGAGAGAGTGTGTATCATTCTCTGTAAACCACAGCAATATACACAGAAATGTCCAAACAGATTATACATTTCATTAACGATGCTAGTTCCTATTTGTGGTATACTGATGGCACACATATTCGTTTCATATTGTGCCGGTCTGAGATTCATTGTCAAGTAAAGTGTATCTAAGCTTGCGATGTTGGCTAGCCTCCAACAACTTGAAGACCTTTTGCACAAGCAGATGCAGTAGACAATCCCTCAAACTCTCGAGCCCTCGAATGGACATGTGTCACTTTCAGGTCTCTACTTGAGCCACTCTATGCGACCACAACAACAGGGGTGTGTGTCATCACAAGTATACTGGGCTTACTAAGTGCCTGGCTCTATGTATCCAAAATCAAAGCAGACTTGAAGAAATAAGCTAGAAGGTGTACAAAGGTAACAAAATCCGGTAGATTCACTTGTGCTAAGTGGGTTAAATATGCCGGGGGAATTTACCATTTTTATTCCGGGAATGCGTTCAAGATTTAATGAGCCAAAGAAATTGGAGGACATATCCATTAGAGAAGCAGTTGCTATTTGAAATGCTACCAAATGCAACATCGCAATAGACACGGGCTGGAAAGGGGTTTTAACCAATCAACATCCAGGATTAAATCCACCCACTGTATAACATGCAACATTCTATAAGAGAAGTTTCAAGTTTGAATGTCACATGCACAAGTACAGTGAAATGCCTTTCTTGCAAGCTCTAACCCCAACAATGCAGCAATCAATAACAATGTAAAAATGACAAAGTAGAACAAAAAGTGTTTAGTGCTTTCTGAGGTTGTTTCTGTTCCCGATTCGATTTTTTTTATTTTTAAGTATCAACATTTTTGATTTCGGTTTCAATATTTTTTTTCAACATTAAATGCGCTATGCATTATGTGGGTTGAATGCTGTAACAACACAGATTAAAACATTGAATAAAAGTCCCATGGTAGTGACTGCCCATTCCTGCTCATCACCTATTAACAATAATTTATTCACATTACTTTACTTTAATACAATATTTCAGTTGTTGTGTATATTCTATTTGTTTTATTTGATGACTTTATTATTTCATTCCAAGTCATCATCTCACCTCTATAGAGCTGCTGCCTATGCTGTCTGACAAAATCAATATTTTAGTAGTTCTTCAAGGTAAATACAGCACGCTTTTATGACTGCTGAATACCAACGATCAATCACTTAGATCATGTATTTTCAGGTAGAGGTACCTCTTGAAGAAACTGCTCTCTACGTACCACTTCTTGATCTCACATTCTTCTGTCTCCTACATAGCGTAAAAGAAACACAGACTGGAGAAGTTTAGCCCCGCAATGGATAATGGTCATTGTGGTTAATTATCACGCTTTCTGCAATAAACTATGTAGAACTGTTGGAAACTACAACTCCCTACTACATCGCACCGGTCGGGCAAATGATCTGATATATCTCTAAAGAAACTGCAGTGCAATGAGCGCATTGATCTCACACAAAAAAAATTAATGAAATGGAACTCAAGTAATTGAGCCGACATGGAAAAATGACTGACATTTCGATTAATCGCTCAGCACTAGAGAATAGTCTAAATGGCTTGGGTGGTGGGAATCTTTAACGATTTTCAGGGCCTTCCTTTCGCACCACTCGATATAGAGGTCCTGGATGGCAGGGAGCTCGGTCCCAATTATGTACTGGGCTGTCCTTACCACCCTCTGTAGTGCCATGCGATCGAGGGCGGTACTATTTCCATAACCAAGCAGTGATGCAGCCAGTCAAGATGCTCTCAATGGTACAGCTATAGAACTTTTTGAGGATTTGAGGGCCCATAGCATTTTAAGTCCTTAGCGATTTAGACACCGAAGAACTTGAAGCTCTTGACCTGTTCCACTGCAGCCCCGTCGATGTGGATGGGGGAGTGCTTGCCCCACCCCTTTCCTGTAGTCCACGATCAGCTCCTTGGTCTTACTGACGTTGAGTGAGAGGTTGTTGTTTCCGACCCCACACTGCCAGGTCACTGACCTCCTCCCTGTAGGATGTATCATCGTCGCTGGTGATCAGGCCTACCACCTCCGTGTCGTCAGCAAACTTGATGATGGTGTTGGAGTCGTGCGTGGCCACGCTGTTGTGGTTGAACAAGGAGTACAGAAGGGAGTAAGCACACACCCCTGTGGGGCCCTCGTGTTGAGGGTCAGCGTTGCGGAGGTGATGTTGCCTACCCTCACCACCTGGGGTCGGCCTGTTAGGAAGTCCAGGATCCAGTTGCAGAGGGAGGTGTTCAGACCCAGAGTCCTAAGCTTGGTGACGAGCTTGGAGGGGACAATAGTGTTTGACACTGAGCTCAAGTCAATGAACAGCGTTCTCACGTTGGTATTCCTCTTACGTATCTAGGTGGGTGAGGGCAGTGTGGAGTGCAATTGAGATTGTGTCGTCTGTAGATCTGTTGGGGCGGGATGCAAATTGGAGTGGGTCTAGGGTGTCTGGGATGATGAAGTTAATGCGTGCCATAACCAGCCTCTCAAAGCACTTCATGATTATAGATGTGAGTGCTACAGGGCGGTAGTCATTGTGGCATGAAGCCTTAGAGTTCTTGGGAACAGGAATGATGGTGATCGTCTTAAAACATGTGGGGATTACAGACTGGGACGAGGAGAGGTTGAAAATGCCCGTGAATATGCATGCCAGCTGTTCTGCGCATGCTCTGAGAGCGCGCCCTGGAATACCTTTGACCTGACGAAAGACTTTGAGGGCCCATAGCATTTTAAGTTCTTCGTGATTTACTCACGTCAGCCTCAGAGAGCGAGATCACCCAATCTTCTGAGTCGGTGATCACCACGATGTTGAAGCATATGATGAGGGCAAATACGAGACACAGTAGCCTATATTGTTATCTACAGTATGTGTATTACATGATTACAGTGCAATGGCCCGGGTGCTGCGATAACAAGAACATACCGGGTAGGCTAGTGATGTTTCTACCCTCACAAATATCACGTTCTGTTTCTTCCCCCTTTGATAATGAATTAGTCCACCAAACAATTTTGGTTTCCCTTACAGTACAGTGAGTGCATACGTTTTCCTGTATGTGATCCTTGCGGGAATTGAACCGAAAACCTTGAAAGCAACGCGCTTTCACCAACTGAGCCACACGGGACCATCTCTAGTTTTCCTCAGACTGAGGGGGGAGTAGAAAACAATGGAGACATAGAACATGCTAGCAACAGGTGGCACCGTCTGTGTTCGTTTAAAGTATGCCACAAACACCTGTGAAACACAATGTCACACCACCTCTTGGTTTATTGAAAACACAGCTATTTCAGAGGCCTCACACCTGACTCATGTTTTGAGGGGAATTCACAACTTTTTCACCACAAATGTAGAAATAAAATAGAGAATACAGGCAACAAGGGGCACAGAATGACTGGTGCACAAGATTAGGTGTGTGGTAACCAACAAAAACCGTGGAGCCATATTGAACCCACATTGTGTCAATATCATTAGACACCTGTAGAGATTATATGACTTTGATTTGGTCACCTGATTCTTACAGTAGTCAAACCATACTGTATTCTAAGTGTAGCCTGCCATTACTCGAAAAAAATCAATCAATCAATCAAAAAAGGAATGGGGAAAATAGAGATAATATAAACCTGATAGAGGAGAACCCACCTTCTGAACCTTTCCATCCACGTCCAGATATATGGTTTTTGGGGCATAGGAAGAGGAGCTGGACCCCATGCTGAATCCTCTATGTTTCTCCCACGTTCTCGTTCTCGTTCTCTCTCTAGCTCTCTCTCTCTCTCTCTCGCTTTCACTAATCCAGCAGGAGGAAGGTTTGGAGCCCCCGTCCTCCGGCAGAGGAGCCTATATGGCCAGGGTCAGAGCCCTGGGAAATACAGGGTGATTCTATGACTGCAACACAGGAGCCACTATTGAAATACTGCAATAGACTACATTGGAACTGAGACTTGAAAAGTATTAATCACAACATTTATTGATTGTACTGTCTCAATGAATCTATAATCCAGAAAACAATTAAAGGACCATCAACATTTTTTCATTTTGCATTATTATTTTCAACTGCACACTCAATTCACTGATAAAATATAATCAATCCATTGCTATCATCTCATAATTGCAGAAACATTTCCATCTACTGCCATCAAGACATTTGAAATGTTCTCACTATTCTGACTCATGGTAACAGAAATATGAAAAACAGGATTGTAAAAACCATACACATTAATAAAATGAAATCACAAATGTACTCTAAAGCTCTATCTTGGAATCTAATATGTCACGGTAAAAGAATAATTAAACACATCCCAATGACTTACTGTGTCAGCAATGGCGTTTTCCCCTGACGCGATAAAGCTTCTAAACTTTCCCGGCGCTGCTGATGCTACTAATACACAGAGTGAGATGGGAGAACCTGGGGGACTTTAGCAATAATTGGCACTCTGGTCCGTTGCCAGGGGACTGTTACTACGGTGAGAAAAAAAATAGGCTGCCCTCCTCCTATCTCCATAATGTCTTTAGTATAGAAGCTGCGAAACCTGCTGGTCACTACACACCCATTGCCATATGTCTTATCAATGAGATATGTGCATGTATGCACGGGACGATTCAAGTATCTTTATTACTTCATACCTTATTACTTGTGTGCTTTGTCAGTAAGTACATTTTCTGGAGGTCAATATACAATAGGAGGTGGTCTGTAGGACTAGTGGATTAGTGGCTTGGTGGACATTAGTTAGGCAATTAGTACATGTCAAACATCAAATACAGTACATTGATTTGAAGGGCATATGACAAGGATGAGAACAATGGATCAAGTGAGACTGCTGCTTTCTCTCACTATCGGGAGAGCAGAAGATACGACATTTAACCATTCGGAAGTACACATAGAAATACCGTTATTTGGATGGCTCTGCTGTTATTTTAGTTATTTGGATGGCTCTGCTGTGTTGTAGATGCACAATCGCCGGTCACAAAGAAACTTGTCTTTATTTCATTTGAAGGCAGCATTCAAAAAGGTGGTGACCTTATTGTCCACCTGTGGGGTCATCCAACAGCTAGAGCCATAAAGGTGAAAGCAGAGCTGTTTGTCCTCACACACACACACACACGTACCTTCGCGCACACACACACACACACACACACACACACACACACACACACACACACACACACACACACACACACACACACACACACACACACACACACACACACACACACACACACACACACACACACACACACACACACACACACACTTCTCGCTCTCCTCAACCCCTCATTGAAAATGAGACTAGCACATGGTTTAGTCAGACAAGTTCAGCAGCAGACAACTTGAAGTGATCTACCAGTCTTCCCATATCCATTTAACTCCGCTTTTCAACATCAGATTTTCTGCTGTCACCATTGTAGGCCTACAGTAAGTAGATATTGTGATAAAAGTCAATATCAATCAATATTCACTCTGGATTAAGAAATATGCTTATGGCTAAACCAATGGGCTATTCGACCATTTCAAAATCAAATACACTTTGTGGTCTAGTCGTCTATTCTCATTCGGTATCAACAGCCTTCAAATTTCAACAGAGCCAACTGAGTTCAATCAAGGTTAAGGTTAGCATTAGAGCCAGCGATCCACAACACTGACTCACAAAGATGTCTTCATAAAGACATGGGCTTCTATTTGGCAATGCTCATGCTGTCACTGTCCTCCCTCTCTCACTATCTATCCCGCTGTTTGAGAGTAGTGTGTGTGTGTGTGTGCATGCGTGTGCATGCTTGCATTCCCATATGTGTGTGTGTGTGTGTGTGTGTGTGTGTGTGTGTGTGTGTGTGTGTGTGTGTGTGTGTGTGTGTGTGTGTGTGTGTGTGTGTGTGTGTGTGTGTGTGTGTGGTACGCTCACACTAGGCAGGGGAAAGCCTATTCCAACCATACAGGTCTGCTATAATTAATTGCCCTGAGGGAGGACTGACAGCCTCCTCCACCTTGATTCACAGGGACGGATATGCGACTGACTGACTGACTCCTCAACACAACACAAGCCAGATAGAGCCACACAAACATAGCTGCTGTGGCCAACCTATCCCTCAGGTATAATTATAGGCTTCGAAGTACACATCACCTGAGTGGGAGAGGCAGAAAGGCACATTGAGAGCTCGGACTAATACGAGAGATGGCTCCGTAGATCAAAGACAGTTTTCCAAAACAATAAACTCAATCTAACAGATCCACTCTTCTGTATTTGCTTACAATATTATATTGTGCCAGCCCAGCTCAGTAGCCTCAAGCGTTGTGTGGCCGGAGCCAAATTATATTTAAAAATGGAATCGGAACAATTGGGCTGAGATCAAAACCAGATACGTTTTCAACGCTTATGTAACTTGAGAGAAAGGAGCATTACACCTTTTTGGGTAATCAGGGAGGCAGAATCAACAGAACAAAGGCGACAAAGTGCAACGTGCGGTCTGATTTTCATGATAAAAGATGTACAGCTGGAGATCTGAGAGGAAGCCATTAACCTGATAATAAGGATGGAACATGGGCACCAACCAATCTCTCTCTTTCTCTCTCTCTTTCTCTCTCTTGCTCCCCCCACCTCTCTCCCTCTATCTCCTTCTCCCCATCCCTCTATCTCTACCCCCCACTCTCTCTCTTTCTTTCTCTCTCTACACCCCCACTCTCTCACTCTCTATCTATATCTCTCTCTCTCTCACTCACACTTTATCCTCTCTCTCTCCCTCTCTCTCTCTCTCTCTCTCTCTCTCTCTCTCTCACTCACTCACACACTCTCTCACTTACTCTCTCTTTCTCTCTCGCTCTCTCTCTCTCCCTCAGACCCCAACACAGCTCAGAAATATTGAACACTGCTCAGAAGCTCCTTTTATCTCCTTTCTCTCTCCTTTCTCCACATCCTTCATGTTTTGTGTCCTCATGTCTGGAGGATGAAAGACTCTTATTTAGCTATTCTTCCTCTTTGTCCTCCTCTGTAGCTATCGGATACATCAAGCACGGATACTGTCCTGTAGGTAAATCAGGGGTATCTTACTGCCTTAGTAGGGCCCTTTCTATAAAGAGGAGGGACATCTGTCAAACAACAATAACATTAATGGCAACAACAACAACAAAACACATGTACAATGGTTCAAAGTCACCTAACAATTAAAGTTAATGACACATTGCATAAACACACTGCATAAATACTATTAACCCTTGTGTAGTCTTAACATTCTGTATACTCCCCTTGTCCTAAGGGTAACAAATGACCCGCCTTCACTAAACCCCTAAAACAAAGCAGCTTAATTTAATTTTAAACCCCAAATCTATTTTGCATAAAGAAACAACCTGTCATTCATCACAAACTTTGTGAATATCTGGGTTTTCCCTCTTCACAATGCAGAAAGACTACATTTAATCAGTGGACACCACTCGTTTTTATTACAACACACCTGTCAAAATTGTTTTCTTTACGAAAGAAGAGGTTTATTATTATTATTGCTAAAGGTACTGCATAGGTGTAAACATATTTTTTATTGCAAGAGATAGCACTTGTATAGCCTAAGAAAGTAGCAGAAATGTGAAGAACATAGTTTTGAATGCATTTTATTGAAGGGAAACAATAACAGTCTTGAACTTTTTTGGCAACATAGTGATATATTCTTATATACTGTACAATGAGGAATTCAACTACAAAATACTAGTCTTCTCCCATTTTCTGAACCATTGCGAACACCCACAAGGTGTATAAACAGCAACAATAAATAAGAATAAAATAAGATAATAGATACAAAACAAAAACGTTTAGAACATAAATCAATCAACTCTAATTAGCACATGTAGGATAGTATGCAAGTGTGTGTGCATGGACTTTGCAGATGTATTTCTCACATGTGCAGCACATAGTATTTGTTTTACAGTCCTTCTTTGGGGGGCAGAATTGGCATCTCCTCCTCTTGCCTGCCCCAGCCTCAGGTGGATCAGGACAAGATTCAGCCCCCTGAACAGCTTTCACAAGCGCTGCAGAGTCTGCTGTGTGGCGGAAGCGCTCCCTTCTTTGAATGTGTGGGGTTACAAGTGCCTTTCCCAGCTACTCCAGGAACACCCTCCTCTTGTTCCACTTATCAGGTATCCAGGTAGGGTTCATCTTGTTCCATATCACGAAGGCATTGTATGAGGACACATCAATGATGTTATGGAAGATGACCAGGGGCCAGCGGGCAGTCATCCTCCTGCAGCTGTAAGTTCCAATCACCTTGTCCAGGTTGTCCACGCCTCCTTTGTTGTGGTTGTAGTCCAGGATGATGGCTGGCTTCCTGTCCTCATGATCACTGATCTCAGCCGTGTTGTGCAGTGTGCTCAGGAGGACCACATTTGTGTTCCTCTTTGGGAGGTAAGAAACTAGAGTGGTGGTGGGGGTGAAGGCAAACTTTGATGAGAAGGCCTCTTTCCCCCTTGTTGTGAGGAGTGCAGGGGGGAGCTCAGGCTTGTTCTTTCTAACTGTGCCAACCATGGTGATATTCCTCTTCAGGAGCTGCTGGCTGAGTTCATAAGAGGTGAAGAAATTGTCACACGTGACATTGTGCCCCCTCAGTCCATCTGTCACATCAAGCACAACCCGCGTCCCTTGGTTCTTCTCCGGGCCTCCACTGGTCGGCTTCCCTGTGTAGACCTGCATCTTCCAAGCGTAGCTGGATTGTGTGTCACAGGCCACTCATATCTTGATGCCATACTTTGCTGGCTTGTTGGGCATATACTGCCGGAAAGGTCAGCGACCTTTTGACAAAAGGGATTACTATCAGTAGTTATACAATTAACAGTGAAAATCACTTACATTACAGACATGAAAATAAAAATGTACCTCTGAATGGAACCAGTTGCTCATCCACTGTTACTTCAGGCCCAGGGTTGTAAAGGTATGGCAGACGCTCCACTCACTTCTCCCAGACCTCTCGCATGGCCGCCAGTTTGTCTCTCACACATCTTGCAGGTCTTGACTCACGGTTATCAAATCATAGCATTCTTGAGAAAGTGTGAAAGCTTTTCAGTGGCATCGTGGCATGGAAAATCACCCTTCCACTCTCTGCATCCCAGAGACTACATGTAGCCTCACCTCGGGACCTACAGTATACACTACCCGCTAAGATTAGCAGCCCTATGTAGGCACGCAGGTCAGTCTCCATATTTACGAAAACCCTCCAAATTTGTCATCCCCAGGATTATTTTTTTGATGGCTGGTGTGATGAACATGTAGAATGTTGAGGCGATGTCCTGGACATGGACAACTGCGTGTCTTGTGGGCCCTGGAGTCATCCTTATGACATTTTGTGCTGCCATCCTGCCCTGGTTGTCATATGGTCACAAGGACCATGTTATTTTGCTGTTTGACAAAAGAATGTCTCTCTTTCAGTTTGGGGGATTTCTTCTTCATCTGAAGATGATGTATCGTGCTCTGGGTTGTAATTCGTCACCATCTTCTTCTTCAGATACCTCCTCCTCCTCTAAATCATTGTTCTCTTGTTCATCCTGGACATCTGAAAAAATCTGATCTATGACCTGTTGGGCACTGAAACGTGCACTCATGGCTTCAGCAAAGAGAGAACGGGGGGGGACTGTCATCTGCAGCACCTTACTAGCCTCTGACTGCATTCCCCCATTAGTAAACAATGCTTTCAAGAAATGTTTTATTTTGTCTGAAATTATTTCTATTTTGTGAACTTGAGTCATGTGTGGGGTCGTGGAGGGGTCGTGGAGGGGTCATGTGTGGGGTCGTGGAGGGGAGATGCTGCACATGCACAAGAAAGTTTTAGTTTTGTCTGAGTTCAATCAGTAGCACACAATCTCAATTTCTCATTGTGTGTGTGTGTGTGTGTGTGTGTGTGTGTGTGTGTGTATGTCTTTGTGGTTTTTGTGGTGTGTAAATGATTTTATAACATAGTGGCGAGTCATTTTTGACCCTTAAGACTACACAAGGGTTAACTTTTAAGTCACAATTTTTCTCTGAATTGTTATTTGCCCAGAATCTTTGTCGCTAATCAGAGGCTAGCGTAAACAGCATAATGGGGGCATAATCAGATGGAGGGCTTCTTTAATGGTCCTTGGGCCGGTGAGACTACTGGACACCTTTGTTATAGGTGGACTGGCCGAGAGCCTTATACAAGGCTGTCCACTAACAGAGCAAGATAAAAGCTTTTGGTCTTCACATGAGACGCCTCTATGGAAGTAGCAGACCAAAGTTATTTCTGAGCTTGAAACACACCTCTATGATACTGCATTTGCCTGGTGGTCCAAACTAAATATGTAGTCTAAATGTCTTATACCATTGTAATGGTCTGTTCCTGGGCTTTACGGAGCCATTGGCCACATGTCTGTGCAATTGTGCTCTGTGAAGTTCTGAAGGTTAGTCAGGCCCCCCCCCCCCCACCAAGCGGGCAAACCTTTTTACCGGCTGCCCTCTTTACGATGGAGAAGGAAAAAAATACATTTTAAAGTACATTTCCTGCAATTTTACCAATTTTGCCATGGGGTAGAGAGAAAAGGTTGTAATTTTATAAAAAATGCCATGCAATTCTATTGATTTTGCCATGGGGTAGAGAGATCTTTTTGCAGTTTTAAAGCAAATCTTCTGCAGTTCTACACATTTTGCCATGGAGCAGAGAGAACATTTAGCAATTTTATTAGAAATTTCATGCAATTCTATAAATTTTGCCAGGTGGCAGAGATACATTTATTCAGTTTTAAAGCAATTTTTCTGCAATTCTACACATTTTGCCATGGGTTGGAGAGAGTTTTTCAGTTTTAAAGCTAATTTCCTGTAAATCTACACATTTTGGTATGACTTAGGCCATGTTAATGATACAGTATCTGAGGGAGAGTGAATAATTAAAATCAATGGGGGCGCCCTGCATGCCCGGTTGGTATTCGGCCATGACTACCACAAGTTTAGATAACTGGCTAGACTAACTGAGGCTAATTGAGTGACTGTCAGTGACTGACAAAACAAGAGAAAGACTGCTCGTGCACAACCAAATTTCGAACTTACACCTTGTGTATTCTACTATTCTAACTCAGACTGAGTTCCTAAAATAATATCTTATGTCGCTTATGCCTGGAAGCCGGCCCTGAGGTTAGCATGCTCCACCTGTAGGTCTTTTCAGCTGGGGCCTCAACCTTCATCTCAACCTCTGAAAGCACTTTAGACCACAATTCAAGCCCAATCTACCAGTTAGTGTTCTGTAGCCTTTAGTGTTGGAGGGCAGGTCTCCATTTAAAACCCAGTGATTGACCCAGGGGTCTCATCAGTTTGATTAGAAGTATCCACCCCATAACAGTCAAGAGTGCTGTTCTATGATTAGAGATATACCGGTAGGGTAGGCCTTCTGTATAATCACAGACCTCGTCATTCCGGTCATGAACAATTTTTACTCTGGCCCAAAGGCTGTGCTACAGACTATGAAATCAAATGCAAATTTGAATGGGATAGTTGGCAAAAACAACATACAGTGGGGAGAACAAGTATTTGATACACTGCCGATTTTGCAGGCTTTCCTACTTACAAAGCACGTAGAGGTCTGTAATTTTTGTCATAGGTACACTTCAACTGTGAGAGACGGAATCTTAAACAACATCCCAGCCTTGTGCAGGTCTACAATTTTATCCCTGATGTCCTTACACAGCTCTCTAGTCTTGGCCATTGTGGAGAGGTTGGAGTCTGTTTGATTGAGTGTGTGGACAGGTGTCTTTTATACAGGTAACGAGTTCAAACAGGTGCAGTTAATACAGGTAATGAGTGGAGAACAGGAGGGCTTCTTAAAGAAAAACTAACAGGTCTGTGAGAGCCAGAATTCTTACTGGTTGGTAGGTTATCAAATACTTATGTCATGCAATAAAATGCAAATTAATTACTTAAAAATCATACAATGTGATTTTCTGGATTTTTGCTACATGCTTTGTAAGTAGGAAAACCTGCAAAATCGGCAGTGTATCAAATACTTCTTCTCCCCACTGTAGGTTACTACGGTAATCATTGTGTTCTTTGTATGAAATTCCCTACTGCTTAGAAATACTACAGCTAAATGCATTTGAGAGCATACAGAGCTAAGCTATCTCATCTATAGAAGGTATGTGGGTGGGTGGGGGGGTTGTATCTTGTAATATGTTAAAGTATTAGGGATTTGTGACTGTGTTTGCGTGTATTGTGTTTTTTCTTAGATGTAGTAGTTTCTCAACATTTCGTTATTTTTTTACATTTCTTAAGGACAATTGGAAAAATAGCCCTTTGTGGCTGAAAGAGATCCTAATAAAATCAAATCAATCAAACCTTCCGCTGTTGCGCTTCTTAGGAAAAACACAGAAGACCTTGGGCATCACCTACTGGACACAAGAAGGACTGCAGTCTGGCATGCAGCTCATGGCCACACTGTATGCTACTATACATCTGTGGGGTTGCAGGTCCTGCAGCTGAAGAAGCTGGCCCTCGTCATTGTATTAGACTGCAAACTTAATGATGAGACTGCATAACTTAACATGTGAAATAAAATAAATAAAAAGGCAAGAGGGGAATAGCAACACACCGACACCACATTATGGCAGCTCTGACTGAATCTTCTACCCAGAAGCCCTTACAGGAAGAGCCAATTAGAATACAGCTATTAAAGCATGTGAAAATAAAAGTATTGAAAATAAATAACAGTTTTTTATGGTGTTGTACGGGTAAAAGTAAAACTATTTTAATGGTATTTTCCAACATAGCATTTATTGTTTGATTTTTGAGGTTATAAAATGGCACACTTCATTTTGAAGCATGGAATAGAAAGACGGTTTTAGGATGTAATGTTAGTTGAACAAAATGTATTTGGAGGTAAAAGGTCCCCAAAACAATTCTAAGAACATCACATACCCTATTGACATATGTACATAATGAGTCCAAGGCTTAGGATGGCAGTTTCTTTGCAACCCGCTTCCCCAGTATGTCTACTGGATGCACCAAAACAAACAAATTGCAGTCAACGCATTATCATTACCATAACTTTCAAGTAATAACATATCCAGATCCCAGTGTAAATTGACCGTGGTCACTTACATCCCCCTTGCCCCTTACCATGTGGCAACTGCCATACATTGCTTGCCCCCAATTATTTTGGGGTGGATACTGTACTAGAAATGTGTGTGGGGATGTTACATGAGTTCATCAGAATAGCCACGGGGGTTAGCCTGGTCCCAGATCTGTATGTGTTCTGACTATCATTGTCACCACAGCAGAGAGGAGTTGGCTAAAGCACACAGTGATCTAGAGTCCGGCTACATGGAGGCCATTGGTCCAAGTTGATTCACACCTGAAACCATGTGCAGTATGAACGGTTTCATGTTTTTAAACCTTGGTTTGGAAAAATGAACAACGTATCCAGGGGTATAGGAAAACCATGATCAGAGCAGTTGATCCTGGTGTAACAAATATCTTTACACCAAAACCCAACTAAACAGACAAGATAATACACACATGTCCATGGATAGATGTGGATGAATTCTACAGGTGAAGCAGTGATAAGTGAGTGGGGGTGGTCATTCAGACATTAATCCTGGTCGTCGGCCTCTGGGGTGGCCGGGGGCTCCTCTGTCTGTCGATTGGTGGGGATGCCCACAGGAGGGCGAAGTTTATGCCCAGAGCTCTGGACATGTGGAGGTGAACCAGGCGGTGGAGCTGAGGGCATGACAGGTGGCTGGCCAGGGGGCCTGAGTGGGGTGGCAGGGGGCGAAGGCACAGGGGTATGGGGATATTTGCGGACAGGCCGGGTGGGTGCCTCGGGTGAGTGGGAGGACGGTGGGAGGGGGCTGGGGTAACCGGGCGGGGCGAGGACTGAGAGGCTGATGGAGTTGGCTGAATACTCGTCCTCACCTTTGAGACTGTCCTGGAACAACAACAATGAAGGAATAGATTTAAGCAGAAAATATGAAGGGAAAACTAGCAACATTCTTGAAAATAAACAAGTCTTTGTAAATGGAATAATCTGTGACTTACATCTTCATTGACAACGTAAAGAGCCATTGGGCTCCTACGGCCAGGTATTCCCTGTCCTATTGTTTTTGGCACCACATCAACTGCAAATGAAAAAATGTGTGAAACGACTGCACAAACTAAGTGTAGGACTACTCTGCAAAAAATGTGTACCGACTATAACTTTGCCATGAAATCTATCCATCTAAAAAGGTTTGCATTCAAATATCTGAAATAGGAAGAACAAATAAACAAACTAAATATTTAGCGTGGGGAACAAAGAATATCACACATTCAAAAAGCACCTCGCTGCCAAAAGCTCACATCCCTCTCTCCCCTTACCCTCGTGACTGATGTCACTCCTCTCTACATACACTGGAGATCTCTGCAACATGGCTGCCGTGGCAGCCCGCCGCCTCTTCCTTAACCCCAATGACAGACAAATAGGAGATGAGCGTTTCACAAGTATACTCGTGTAGTGCCCATTTACATTCAGTTTCTGTTTCCTCGAGAACATGTAAGCCCAATTGTTTAAAAAAATACTGCATGCAGTTTAAATCTAGCCTGGTCCCAGATCTGTTTGTGCTGTATAGCCGCAACATTGACAATGACTATAGGAGTAGGCTATACAGCACAAACAGTTCTGGCACCAAGCTAGTGAGACACCGTTATCATTGCATTGTAAACAACAGCGATAGAATCCATCCCACACGATACTATCAGTGTCAGAACCTTAGTGTGACATTGGACCGCGGAGTAGTGGAGAGCTATAGGCCGGGGCATTACGGTTCTAGCGGCCTGGTCCTTGCCTAGTGCTTAGTGCTGGTTCCCGAGACGTATCAAAGAAAATAGGGAGACGGAGGCACAATGTGGAGCTCTTACTTTTTGGAGGGCTTCCAGCAGGCGCACACTGTCACCAGGGTGATGAGGAGGAAAATGCCCCCGGTGGAAAGGATGATATACAGGGAGCTCCGTCCTGGCAAAGGAATGAAGCCTTTGATTAACAGAGTAGTCCTTTCTCAAACACCGCAAACACTTCACCACTGTACGAGCAAAGAGTCCTCTCGGACTAGACAAAGATGTCACCTCTAGGGCTCTGGAAATTAGCTACACTCTCCTCTTTCTCTACTATAGGGCTCTCTTTACACACTCCACTTTAGAACTTTTAGTGGAGGCCCAAATAACATAAAATAAAATGGAAGCATTGCAGAATGAGTTAAAATGCTAGGTTGTCCTAGCCTGGTACTGGACTAGATACCACAAACAGATCTGGAACCAAGCTAAGGTTTTCCAGAACTAGCTGTGCCAGACAAGTCTGTGTGTGAAAGTGGCTGCTGTGAGGCTTTGTTCAGGGCTGTATGTACGGAGAGAATATAGGACCCTCACTGGGCGAGCTGATATTACGTCACATTTTGATTACGACCGAAATGGCACCATATTCTCTATAAAGTGCACAACGTTTGACCAGAGTCATATGGATCATGGTCAAAAGTAGTGCACTATAAATGGAATAGGGTGCCATTTGGTACACATCCCTTGTCCCAGTAAGGGAATAATGAAGTAAGGATTAGTGTGCTCCACTGGGGCAAAACCTCAGCTCCACCTTTATCTCCTGGCCCTCATAAATAACTCAAGCTTTTCACTGGTCTGGTCCGGTCCGGTCCGGTCGGTCAATTAAGTTTCTTCAGAATTAACTTGTGTCTCAACCTTTCCTTGACAGGTACATGCTGAAGCAATCAAGATAAATATGCTTGCTAAGGAGCAAGTACTGCAGCTGTGGTTCTACCTACTGTAGACGGTGAGTTTGACAGGCACACTCCTCATGCTGCTGATTGGGTTCTCCACCGTACAGCTGTAGATGTCATCGTCTGACATCAGCACCCGGGCGATGGTCAGATACTTCATGTCGTGTGACAGGAGCAAGCGCGAGTCATTGGTCAGCACCTTTCCCCCTTTCAGCCAGCCATAGGCGGGTTTGGTGCCGTCGCCGTGGGAACAGTGTAAGGTGAAGCGTTCACTCAACTCCAGCACAGAGGAGGCTATCATTTGGACGAAGGGTCTGGACACAGGTACTGTGGGGACAATACACAACAACATGTCAAATAGATTATCTACAGGAGACATATGCGTATACCAGTAAAGTATTTGTGAAGAAATAACAAGCTGCCTACTCTTTAAAGTAGGCCTTAGAAATAACTTAGAAAGGCTGTGATAAGATATACTTTGTTTAAAGTGTGAACACACTTTTTAGCCTTACACCTCAGTCTGGAATAGCATCATGTGATGTAAATTCACTAAGGCCAATAGTTGGTCAGTTGTTGGACTGTTTGTTTCATATGTCAACCTGAGCAGTATTGTAAACACGATCTCAATTATTGAAATAGTAACTAAATATGACATTTAGCAGAAACTTTTATCCAACGCGACTTACAATCACACGTGCCTAAATCTTTTACATACTGTATGTATGGGTGGTCCCGGGAATCGAACCCACTGTCCTGGCGTTTCTAGCACCATGCTCTACAAAATGAGCTACAGAGGAAACTTTCCTACCATCTACGGTGAGGTTGATGTTGCGCTCCGCGGTGAAGGGATCGTCCGTGATGGAGATCTCCACTTCATAGGCCCCCTCGTCAGACAGCTGCAGGTTGTGGAGGAGCAAGGTGCCGTTCTCAAACACCATGATGCGGTCCCTGTACTCGGGCCGCAGGTTCCCGATGATGCTGGTGCCTATGGACTGGACTACGGTGATGGGCTGCTGCTTGTCCCTCTTCAGCTGCCACTTGATGACCGGTTGGTCGGAGCTGGTGCTGGTGTAGCTGACGGAGAGGAGGGCCTCTCCACCCAACGTGCCTCGGACCAGATGAGCCTGACTGGTGATGTTGACGCCGGCCACTCTGACTGCAGGGACACAGTCCAACGCATGACGTTCAGTGAACACTGTGGCGGACTATACAGTGCAGGATATAGTGATCACATGTAAGTGGTTGATCACTGTAACCGCATTCACCACAAGCAGAGTGATCTGCTCTCGTACAAGGTCCTAATAACGAGTCTGGAACTTGTTTTTGTATTTTGTCTTTATATGCCGTTCACAGATATACAGTATGAAATAAAGTCAGATATGGGTCTAAGGTTTTCACTCCAATCCCTAAATGAGTCCAGAAGTAAACTTTTGAAATTAAGACCACCCCAAATCCAGTTAAATCTACAAGTGAAAACAGCGCCCTCAAACTTCCTCATTATTACCGCAATCAATCATTCAGTGAAAATTCAATAACGGGTAAGGACGCTCTCCAAACATGCCCCAACGTATTTCATCTGTTTTGATTTGTGTACCATTACTGGATCCCCCTTGAGCATACGGGAGGATGGTTTATAACATAACCCGCATATCATCCCTTAGAGTCTCGTTCTGCCCTGGAAACCACACACAGTAATGCCATTATACTCACAGTGGAGTTTCCTATAACTCACCACATCCTTGACCACATGTAGCCATAGGCTAGAGTGCTGTACCTAATGGATGGGCTGTTGCATGTCATCCCGGGGCAATAGAGAGAGAGAGAGAGCGCCTGGCACCGGCCCTCCTTCGGCCACAGCTCTGCTCCCCGTAGCGTGTCTGCATGGCATCGCTCGATCGCCGTGGCAACAATTTTCAGCCTGAAGGAGGTTGCCGGGAGATGCAGACAAAGGCCAGGATTGTTGGCCTGATTTCCTCCCTCCCGTGGTATAAAAAAGCCACTGGGAGAGACATGCTCTTTGTGATTGTAGAAGCAGGAGACACAAGGGTTCAGTGATTCTGCTAATAGTGGATGGTCACAATGACACAACAGACAGCCACACAGCAGAAGCAGGCTGAGCCAGGCTCCTAATGCAGAGACACCACCACCACCACCGCCTGGGCTCTAACTCCAAGTCCGCCACAGCCTCTTCTCGTAATACAATAATTGTTAACCTATACTTCCAACAACAGCTCAGCTCACGCAGGTTCCTTTTACTACAGCCGTATGGCTGAATAGACCTGTGCCTTGGAGCTAATCTACACAGAGGGTACACCAGGACAAAACAATTCTCACTGCCTGGGCCAATGAAATGTGTTGTATAGCACTTAGCCTACTTTAACATAGTATTTCATTAATTGATCAGGTACTTAAAGGAATAATGGTTACGACCAAATTCTGTATTATAAAACACATACATTTTTCAAATTAATTTGCTAACAAAACAAATGTGAAACAACTTGTGAATTGAAATAAGAAAGCTATGTAAATCTCAAATATCTACACTTTATCGCCTTATCACATATTACCTGACTACTATGTGATAAACATATTTGCCAATATAGTCACATATCTATTCGTTCAAACTACTCCTACTGTAAACTTATTTCCTGACTCAGCCACTAGTTCTTTTCCACATTGTGTTTCCCAAAAAAAGCAAGTCATAAAGTTTGAAAGCCTCCTCTCGTAATACAATAATACACTTACCTGCCTGGGAAAAAAGGAGTAGGCCGAAGAGTGAAAATAGCGAAGGAATGGCTGTGTCTTCTTTCGAGGAAGTCTTCCTCCTCTCCTCCTTCATCTTGGGTAAAGCGCTGAGTCCCTTTCCCACCCAATGAGCATGATTTGTCCACTCCAGGCACGTCCCTGAGAATGCACAAGACTGCAAAACTGGGCTCAGTTGCCTGCCTGCTCTGAACCACAGCACTCAGGATCCCAGCATGAACAAAAGCACTGTGTGTGTGTGTGTGTATCCTCAGCTTTCTTAGACATTGACATAGATAAATAAGCACCGTTTTTTTATAATTATGGTGGGTGGCCAAAGAACATAGCTACATTTAATTGTTGCTCTTTTCTGCACTGCAATTGTATGGCTGTCAAATTTGCTATTACCAATGACGAGTTCGCATATTTCAAGCATATGTATATGGTTTCAATACATTTCAAAATATAGGGCAATTGAAAACAAGTGTATTCAGTAACAGTACCTTGATTGTCATTCCTACAGTTCTGCTCAGAATTGTTTAATAAACCAAAGGCTTTATAAAAGTACCCAAATCAGAGAAACAGAATGACTGCTCTTAAAAAACAACTAACCCCTCTCCCCAACTACTGTCCCCACCCCCTGCCAACCCCCCTCCAGACTCACATTCTAAATGAGAGCAACAGTGATTATGTATTAGTCCACACAAACTGTTTTGCAACTAAAACAAGTTATTCTTTTTGGACAAATTTAGGTTAGTCCCTCCCTGTTACGGCCTGTTTGCTTCCATTTGGTTCTTAGTTAATACACCGCAGATGTAAGACGATGGGAAGAGAAGTATGGGAAGTACTAAAAAAAAAACATGCAATGTGTTCCCAGCGTGGCCGCTAGGTGGTGCAATAAGAACAGAAAATCAATGATCATCACAGAAATAATACACTGGAGATATGAACAATGAAGGACACATTACGATAGATTTTGTTATAACATGTTTTGATATTTCTGATCATCTTATCATTGTAACAATACCTGCAATTCAGCTTCTTCTTGCAGCATGTACACTGCAGTTCAGACAAGTAAAAAGTAAGTTCTCTCTCTGACACTATACAGCGCCTTCTGAAAGTTTTAACTACCCTTGACTTTTTCCACATTCTGTTGTGTTACAGCCTGAATTTAAATGGATTAAATTGAAATGTTTTGTCACTGGCCTACACATAATACCCCATATTGTCAAAGTGGAATTATATTTTTTGACATAGTTACAAATCAATAAAAAATCAAATGATGGAATGTCTTGAGTCAATAAGTATTCAACCACTTTATTATGGAAACGCCTAAATAAGTTAAGGAGTACACGTTTTTATTAACAAGTCGCATAATAAGTTGCATGGACTCACTCTGTCTGCAATAATAGTGTTTAACATAATATTTTAATGACTCCGTCATCTCTGTACAGGTCCCTCAGTCGAGCAGTCGAGCAGTGGATTTCAAACACAGATTGAACAACAAAGACCAGGGAGGTTTTCCAATGCCTCACAAAGAAGGGCACCTATTGGTAGATGGGCAAAAAGAGAATGAAAAGCAGACATGCAATATCCCTCTGGATGGTGTATCAATACCCCCAATCACTACAAAGATGCAGGCTTCCTTCCTAACTCAGTTGCCGGAGAGGAAGGAAACCACTCAGGGATTTCACCATGAGGCCAATGGTGACTTTAAAACAGTTACAGAGTTGAATGGCTGTGATAGAAAACGGAGGTTGGATCAACAACATTGTAGTTACTCCACTATATAAACCTAATTGACAGAGTGAAAAGAAGGAAGCCTGTACAGAATCAAATGATTCCAAAACATGCATCCTGTTTACAACAAGGCACTAAAGTAATACTGCAAAGAGTGTGGCAAAGCAATTCACTTTTTGTCCTGAATGCAAAATGTTATGTTTGGGGCAAATCCAATACAACACATTACCGAGTAGCATTCTCCACATTTTCAAGCACGGTGTTGGCTGCATAATATGGGTATGCTTGTAATCGTTAAGGACTGGGGAGTTTTTCAGGATAAAAAATAAATGGAATGGAGCTAAGCACAGACAAAATCCCAGAGGAAAACCTGGTTCACCAGACATTGGGAGATGAATTCACCTTTCAGCAGGACAATAACCTAAAACACAAGGCCAAATCTCCACTGGAGTTGCTTACCAAGAAGACAGTGAATGTTTCTGAGTGGCCGAGTTATAGTTTTGACTGAAATCTGCTTGAAAATCTATTGCAAGACCTGAAAATGGTTGTCCAGCAATGAGCAACAACCAATTTGACAGAGCTTGAAGAATTTTGAAAATAATAAGAGGGAAAATGTTGCACAATCCAGGTGTGGACAGCTCTAAGAGACTTACCCAGAAAGAATCACAGCTGTAATCGCTGGCAAAGGTGATTCTAACATGTATTGTCTCAGGTGGTTGAATACTTATCTAATCAAGATGTATTAGTGTTTTCTTTTTCATATAAATATATTTTTGAAATGTTAGTTTGTCTTCCACTTTGACATTGCAGATTATTTTGTGGAGATCGCTGACAAAAATTGACAATTACATCTATTATTGTTGTAGGGGCTCCCGTGTGGCGCAGCGGTCTAAGGCACTGCATCTCTTTAAGGTTCAGCATTTATTTTCTTAGTCAATCTTGTGTTCTGTTTCGTTGTGTTCTTGAACATAGCCCTGTTTCTTTGTGTTCTTGAACATAGCCCTGACTTTCATTTTTGTTCATTGATTTTAACTGTGTTAGTTACTCACCTGGTTTCATCAGATCCTTATTTAGTTCAGTTCATTATGTTTGTGCCTTTGTGGGGTATTGTTCGTTTTGACTCTACTAAGCCTTTCCCTAGCTCGTTTGTGAGAACCAGTTATAGCCTTCAGTCCTAGTTTTGACTCACTTGCCTGTTTGCCTACCTGTGTGTGACCATTGCCTGCCTGTGACCACGATTCCTGCCTTCTGCGAAGGAGAAATAAACACCTGCCGCACTCTGCGCGTGAATCTACACCTTTTTCTCCCTGTATATTCATTACAATCTCAGTGCTGGAAGCGTTACTACAGACCCTGGTTCGATTCCAGGCTGTGTCACAGCCGGCCATGATTGGGAGTCCCGTAGGGCGCCGCACAATTGGCCCAGCGTCGTCTGCGTTAGAGTTTGGCCGGGGTAGGCCGTAATTGCTAAACATAATTTGTTCTTAACTGACTTGCCTAGTTAAATAAAGGTGAAAAATATATATATTATAATCACACTTTGTAACACAACAAAATGTGGAGAAATTCAAGGTGTGTATACTTTCTCAAGGCACTGTACATGCAAACGACAGATATCAATATCACTGATGAGCAAAACAGTAAGGTTAATTAAACACCTCAACATAAAGGCTGTCACCATCATCACGACTGTTTTCCTCCTGCCACTCAATGCTCTGTCTCACAATTTATACACCTGCAATAAGCATGTCATGGTGGATCTTCTGATACCAGACTTAACCTTGTCAGATCAGACAGAGATGTGCTAGTTAACATGATACAACCTCTCAGCGTTCTACTTGTTTATCAGACAATATTGACAAAACTTCAATATCAGTTTGGGTTGATGCACGTCAGCGATGCACGTTGCACCATAAGTCAACCTTAGGAAAGCCCTACGGTTACATTCTGCCTTGCTGTTTCATTCAACAAAGGCAGTGTAATAAACCTAGACGTTTTGCATCAGCAGTTTTTCTAGATTCCTTCCAGTCACTAAGAGTCACTCAATTATCCATGTCAGCTAAAAATGTTTTGGATTGTTAAGTTAGTCTAGCTAGTTATCTAAACGTGCAATCATGGCCGAATACCGACCGAATGCCCACGTCATGGCAAAATGTATAGAATTGCAGGAAGTTAGCTTTAAAACTGCAAAAAAAGTATCTGCCCCATGGCAAAATGAGTAGAGTTGCATGTAATTTGTTATAAAATTGCTAAATGTTCTCTTCGCCCCCTGTCAAAATGAGTAGAACTTCAGAAAACTTGCTGTAAATCTACAAAAATGTCTTGCAGAAAATCAATTTTAAAACTAGATTTTTTTCTCTCCACAGTTAAGAGGGGGGCCACTACATTTTTTTGCCCACTTCGGGGGTTGGGAGAGGGTCTTAGGACCCACAAAAGGCTAGAGCCAGCCCTGAGTGGAACTCTCCCATGGTCCCTGTATTTAAACTCCTCTGTAGTAAGCCATCAAAGCCTGGAGGCATGAGACACACACTCAGACTCTGTCTGTCTTGCTCTGCCCTCTGCCCCCTGGGTAAAAGCACCCCTCCCTCTCCCTCTCATCTTCTAACGGCTCCTAAATCAAGGGAAACACTTGCTGTAAATATAAAACTGAAAGTATAAGGGGCCGTCTTCTGCTCATGTATGAGACACACTGTCACAATATCAGAGAGAAGACACACAGCAAGTCTCTGTTGATCAGACTGTTATTACGTCGGAGAGACTGAATGTGGACTTGGGATCCTTTTCAAAGGCTGCTTTTACACAAACAGGTCAATTCTGATATGGTGTCCAATTAATGGCAAAAGAGCTGATCTGTTTGGTCAAAAGACCAGTTAGTGGAAAAATATCAGAGTTAGGCTGCCTGTGTACATGCAGCCTTATAGATGCAGTGTGTATTACTCTTGTGATGACAGCAAGGAATAACTTTAGGCCTATTCCTAGCTCTGATATGGCTAGCCTCCATTAGATCGAATCTTCTCAAATCTACGAATGAATGTAGCTCTTCAGTATTCATGAGCTAGTGTGCATCATGCAGTATCGTCCCTTTTGCAGTATGGGCTGAGCGATCCAGTAATCAGTGAAATTCATATCGTGTTCAATCGTACCCCCAACGACCCACAGTTTGGATCACCTAGAATCTGGAGCCGTACGCACCAAGCGTCTCAGAGTAGGAGTGCTGATCTAGGATCAGTTTAGCCTTTTAGATCATAATGAATAAGATTATATGGGCAGGAGAGAACAGATCCTAGTTCAGCACTCTTACTCTGAGACACTTTATAAATACGAGCCCTGTCCTTTAAAGAGTGAGGTCGTAGACATGATGATGATGATGACCGCGATGACCAATAGAACATACAAGTGTCCTCTGCTGTTGAGTTTGACTCACTTCCGCCACTAATTGCTGCCCAGGAGAATACAGTAATTGCACTGACAAGCTGTGTGAGGGAACTAAGAGAGCGAATCAATCTGGATTAACATTTTTTTTAAAGTAAAAAAAATCAGAGTTTCAAACACACAGACTCATTGAAAACCCCCACCACATTCAACAGCCCTTAAAGGACTAAACACAACCACATATCTGTTTAAAAAAAAATCTGTTTTACATTCAAAATTAGATCAAATTCATTTACAAATGACTGACATTGCATTCTGTTTCAGCTAAAGAATTGTATTTCTGGAACAGTATGTTTCTACATTGACAAACATTCATTAACAAATTGTTGTATTTGGATGCTGGTACTCTTTCCATGGTGAAATACACAACATAACTAAGAGAGTTTGAACTGTTTTGGACTAAGCTATCCATCAAACTCTTAATTTACAGTTCCCTGCTGCCGAAGTGCTATGTTTGGAGGTTTCTGGATACCTGTGGGAACCACAGGGAGAAGTGGTGTGGAGCTGTGTCAAGTTGAGAAACTAGTGCCGTCTTCTGTGGCTGTGTTGCCATGGAAAATCAGTAGAATGTCTCTTTAATGCCTTATCAGTCAGCAGCTGGTGACAGAACCCATTCAGAGGGGGAGAGAGATTCCTTCAGTGCCTCTGTGTGGCCGGGCTGAGCTCAGATGTGTGTGGGAGTGAGCGTGGGTGAGCTGTCAGTGAGTCTTATGCTTCCTCCTTCCATATCTCAACCCTGCTCTTTTCTCATATGGCGAGAAAAGGCAACAGAAAGAGCACCTAAGCCAATCAAACAACACTGACTATGAATGTCATGTTTTCGACTAAAGGAGTATCCATACAGATTCACTGGAAAGGACATCGCTGAGATTGGACATCATTGACATTATTATGAAGAGCACTATAAAAATCGCATAAATTATTATTATTAATTATTACTATTATTTGTAAGATGATAAGATATTTGGCATCAGTGATGCACCTGTTGAGATGTGAGAAACAATGAAAATGTTTTTCAGAGAAAAATCCCATGTATTATATTCAAAGCTGTAACATGAATGGAAACTGGGGAAATATTCGATTCTGTTCCAACCATCACTCATCAAACCAGTATGTGCAACCGAACAAAACAAATAAATCAAGTCTACTACTTGTCATGTGATGTGAGTTATTCCTGATGTTCCCCTACAGAGGCAGCTTTACACAGAAGATCAGTCACCATTTGTTTCAGCTTCATAGGTGGTGGGAAGACTTTTCAATTAACAGCTGAGCTTATGCTGCATTACAGTTGAGTGAAAAAATAAAACTGTTTGAGTGGAAAAAAACTGTTCTGTCTTGAGATTGCATTCCCTACATTACTTTTGGAATCCATTTCTCTCTTAAAGGGGAAATTCAGATGACAGTTTTTAGACTACTTTCAGGGTGAGGAACATCAAGTTGTAAAATCCTGAACTTTCCCTTTAAAAATAGGGTTGATGCATTCTATGAAACACCATTCAGTATTTGGTGATAGATCATGTTCTGTAGTCAGTGTGATCATGTTTGTAATCATATTGATAGAGCTTGAAGACGCTGCTGTCGTTATTGATTCATTCCATAACCCTAGTTCAATAACCTTGGATACAGTACTTTGCAGGTTAAGTGTTAATCACGGCTTCTACCTATAAATTACTCATCTAAGGGTCAGGTTCAAGACCATTACTCATGAATTACATATGGTGCTCTGAACAGCTGAAAATGATGTCCTACACAAACACTTTATATGGATTTATTGATTCACAACTGTTATTCCTTTACAATGATTTCATTAAATCAGTTCATGAAGCATGATGATAATCAGGGGTTGGAACTGGTTCGGGGAACAAAAGCGAAAACTGGAAAATAACTACATTTTTTAGAGGAACAGAATCAGAAACGGAACGAATGTGATCTATACTGTTCTGGAAGAGAACTGTAATTAAAAGCATGGGAACCCTTTGATAACGTTATTTTGCGTTCCAGGCATTTTCATCAGTACCACAAATAATGCAACAAG
Organism: Salvelinus namaycush; assembly: GCF_016432855.1. Lineage (NCBI taxonomy): Eukaryota > Metazoa > Chordata > Actinopteri > Salmoniformes > Salmonidae > Salvelinus > Salvelinus namaycush. Next base: position 3,542,003 of record NC_052340.1, on the reverse strand, counting down.
GTGCCTATGCCCTTACTCTGTCACTCAGAAACATATTCCATTGTCTGCCTGACAGCTGAAAATCTACCGGCCCCTCTCCCTACGAGGCTTAGTCTACTGTAGCCTACTGACGTTACAAGTGTGATTCAGGAATTAGGGAGATTTTTCATTAAGAGAAGAATGGATTCATTTTTTTAATGCTAGTTACAGATGCTATAGTTATCACGTTTCACATTGGACTTATTAACTACAAAAAGGTAAGACGTGTTTTTAATTCTGGTGCCGCTCTGCCCACACAAGCTTGCTAGATAACGTAAACTCACTCACTTTTGTACATCGCCTTGGTCCGTACAATTGACCTTATTTTAGCGCCCCAAAAACGTAATACTTCCAGATCAACTGTAATGTCAATAGCATGTAATAGCATGTCGCGGTTGCGCACATTTGTACGGAACGGGGTGAGTTTATGTTAACTAGTTAGCTTTGGTCCAACTTTAAGCCAACTCTCGGACGTTCAAAGACATTCAACGTTCCTCCATAGAAACCTATATTCATTTGGGGACAGGTCAAAAAACATTAAACATGAATTGGCACTTTAGCTAGTTAACTTGCTGTTGCTAGCTAATTTGTCCTTGGATTTAAACATTAGGTTGTTATTTTACCTGAAATGCACAAGGTCCTCTACTCCGACAATTAATCCACAGATAAAAGAGTAAACTGAGTTTGTTTCTAGTAATCTCTCTTCCTTCAGGCTTCTTCTTCTTCTTTGGACTTTATATGGCGGTTGGCAACCAACTTTAAGGTACATTACCACTACCAACTGGACTGGAGTGTGGACCTCAGTTCATCTTTCAATCACCCACATGGATATATGCTCCTAAAAACCAATGAGGAGATGGGAGAGGTGGGACTTGCAGCGTGTCAAGTGTAACAAATAGAACCAAGTTATTTTTTAGCGACTGGCTACGCAGATGCTCGTTGACGCTCTTGAGCAGTGTGGGTGCAATGATGGAATAACATGTATTTGTACATTTATTTTATAACGCTCGCGCACGTGACACGAGTGGTGTGGTCAGCATGTAGGCAGCAGATAGAGCACTATTGGCTGTCTAGGCTAAAACAACTATAGCTTACCCGCTCCATAGCAAGCTGCTTTATCCTCACAGATTGGTGAAGTAATTTAATGTCAAGATAATGTAAAAAAAAAAATAATAATGATTTCAGAGGTTTAAAAAGGAACAGAAATGAACGACATAAACTGGTACTTTTTGGGGGTAAGAACCAGTTCAGAACTTCATCTTGCAGGTCGGAACATTAGAACAGAAAGAGAAGAAAATGATTGTTCTGTTCAGAACGAAATGATTGAAATATAATTTAGGTTCCAAACCGATGATAATACCATACACCAGATTTAGGTCAGCATTTTATATGAAACACAAATTCTGTACCCATAAACATACTGTAGGAGCAGATGATATGACTCCATTTCTCTAAGGATAAAACTGTACATGATCACTACTATCTGCAAATAAACTATAGTACATTGTACTGCATGCTTACTGTGTTGGAAGATCTGATTTGGAGAAAATGGTAATGCTGACCAATACGTGAAAGTGATTAAATTATTTATTATGGTGCACGACACTTAAAGACTGCAAATCTAGATATCAATAAATACATCATTAACTTAAATAATATGCCTTACAATAACCACGAAGGGTCTCTTCCTCCCTTTTAGCGATATTGTGTACGCCAAAAATAATGAAATAGTAATTATACAAGCACTTGAAACAACGCAGAAACAAGCATTCCAGCGGTCGAAGTGCATTCATAACGCATAATTGTACACAACCTTTATATTCAACTCAAATTAGCCCTGTTTAGCAAGGGGAAAACACATATTATCAGCTTCTTCTAGACTAGCATACTACCAGAAGTTTCACAAGTACATGCAGTGAGAGATGCACATTTGGGTCAAAGACCACTCACACAAATTGGGGCTGGAAGCAGGAAAGTGTTAAAGAGTTCACAAATTAAACGATGCTTCCCAAAAATCTGGATTATACACTGCTATTTTGTGTAGGTACAGCCACAGCCATGCTTCTTCTTCTTCTTCTTCTTCTCTTCATCGAGGTCAGAGGCTTCACTGTTCCGGCACAGATGTGTCATCTCTCTCTACTCCGTCTGAGCCTCCTGACTCTAAAAACAGACGAAGAAGCAGATTTTAGCACTGCAGACGGAATGACGAATTCACGTTGCCATTACACGCTCACACTCCATAGTGATGTTGACCCCCGACAGCACAATGACACTCGCACGATTGAGATTTGTCACGAAAGGTTGTGATAAGCATGATAGTACTGAAAACATACTGTAACGGCTTGATTGGTTTTTATTAATCCCGGTGAAAAACGTCCTATAAATACCCTCCTTATGATGAATGCATTGTGAACATTTGGTGTAATAAATGAGTTTATAATGCATTATAAAGACTGCATTCATTGGAAGTGTTGCCAACAGCCCAAGTGAAAAGCAGAGTCTACTCCAGGAGGGGGAGATTTAGCGGGCTGATGCCTCTATGACAAGGAACATTAATTCTTGTGTGTCTCAGAGGTATAAGGCACCTGGTGTTAAAAATAACAATGCTATATAAAAATGCTTGGCAACCAAGAACTGGGTTGGGGGTTGGTGAGGCTCAGAGAAGGCTTAAATTGGAAAGTCGTTTCTTGGTATTTCTCAAGGTTGGGGCTAAACCCGATTCAAGTACTGTAGAGGTGAAACAACCTGACCTGGAACATATTCTAACAAGGGATGCACAATATATCGGTAAGCATATCGTAATCGGCTGATATTAGCTAAAAATGCCAAAACCGACGTCAAAGCTGACGTGCATACCTATATAACGTAGGTAGATGACGTAATGACGCCACAAAAAATATAGAGCTACACGTGCAACACAGCATTCCTAACCTAGCCCACAATGTCTGCTGTGTGGATTGAGCAGTCAGCAAGTCGAGCAGTCATTTGAAAGAGTAAGAACATATCTTAACGCCAAGATAATGGAATTAATTGCCCATGACAATCAGCTGTTCTCTGTCGTGGATGATGTTGGCTTTCGTCGACTGGTCGAGCACTGGTACACACTACCAAGTTGGCGCTATTTTTCAGATGTTGCCCTACCGGAGTTACACAGTATTGTTGAAACTCACATCCATCACGACTGACATTTGGACCAGCGATGTCAGCCCCATGAGCATTATGAGTCTGACAGCATAGTGGGTCGACGAGGATTTCGTACTGAGGAAAGCTGTATTGCATGCTCAAGAATGTGCTGATTCTCATACCGCTGCTGCCATTTTAATGGCATTTGAGAACATGTTTGAAACATGAACACTCCTACGTAAATGCCAACAAAATAACTTTTTGGTCAGTATGTGTGTTTCAACTATTTAACTGTACTAGAATGCTTAAAAGGCCGTAAAAATGTTAAATATTGGTTATCGGTATCGTTTTTTTTGGCAAGGAAAATATTGGATATCGGCCAAAAATGTTATATTGGTGCATCCCTAATTCTAACCCCTGTCCCATTTTTTCACACACTCAATACAAGAATGAACACCAACAAATAGAACTGACAATAAACACTGTAAACTCCACACAATGTCTTGTCCCATTTTTTATTAAACAAAAGAGGAACCAGTGAAGTGGTGGTGGTTGCCTGTTTGCATAATATGTGCTGTTGCTGTATGACAACAAGCAGGTCAAATGCATTCTGTTTTTCGGATGGGTAACACACTAATGTTGTATGCTCTGCCCCCGGAATCAGAACTTGTGAAATAAGCTGCAACGTACACTTTCTGATTCCTGGAAGTATTCTCGAGGCTTCAGTCACCCACCAAAAAACTCACATTTCAGTAGCTGATATGTTTAGACACAAACGGACAAAACATGTACTGGAGCTCAACTCTGAAAATATTGTGACAAACCACTTTCAACATTTATTTGTGCAAACTGTACAGTTTTGCCCTAAATATATTTTCACCACAAAAGGTGTTGATTAGATAGTGTTCAAATATATTCTATCTCAGAACATCTAGATAGGCACTGACACCATCTCAGACGTTTGAGTTGTGATCAACATTTCTCATTAGAATGCATCCATCTATTTGACAATATAACTAATGGAGTATTCATTAATAATCACTTCATAAAGACATTAATTGTAGGTTTCAATCAGGCACTGCAGCCTTTATAGAGTAATTAAAGAACTGGATGGAGTGTGTCACATCACTCACACTGAAATAACTCATTAGGGGCCTTTAACAGACCCAGTTAATAATGCATGGCTTTTAAATTGCTTTCAAGCTGTGTTAAAATGGTGTTCCTTCATACGACCCTTGCATTATGCATACAATGTATGCATTTGATGTTGAAAACAGATCGATGAATGCAGGTCATATTGTTATGGACACAAAATGGTCATCCTGTTACTTTGTTATTGGTGTGCAAAGCTGGATGTACAAGACGTAGAGGACGTCAGGGACACAAGCATCAGATCCATAATTGGTTTTGTCAGCCAATGACCAAAGTGAAAGTTATTAGCTGAAAATAGACAGCAATAATTTGTGCAGAGCTGTTACTGATGACATAGGTCTACACCAGATTAGTCCTGGGGGGATATCAAGGCCAATACCAGTCTAAACCGGTTTGGGTCTACGTGTGTGTCTGTTTGGGTGTCAGGGGACACTGGAGTTACTGACCTGTCCCCCCCTGGTTGCCGTTGAGGGCCTCACCACTGCTGCTCACCTCCTCCTCCTCCTCCTCCCCCTCAGGCTTGTCAGCAGGCTTAATCTTCTTCCTGGTCATGTGACCACGGAAGCCAGCCTGGATCTTGGCAGCTGCCTTGTTGGCCTCGGGGTCGTCCAGAGGTATGTCCATGATGTCCTCCTCCTCCTGGGGTTGGCTGCATTCTTCCTATAGGAGGACAAGTATATCTGAGAAATTAGGTGATTAAGGAGGGGGCTTGGTTGAGGTAATGTCGCATGAGGAGGAGCCCCAGATTAACCTCTGCCTTGGGACCAAAAATGTCTAAATCCACCTGAGAACAACACCAGTGGATATCAGGCTGTCTGTGGTTGTCAATGATCGTGAAATATCCTCATCTATTGCATCCTCAGGGTCCTAAAGGGTCCAAGGGCTTTAGAGTCTACAACAGAAGCTCCATCTTCCTGGAGTTTTTTCTCTCACACCTATTGCCTGAACTTCTGCCATTGCTAAGCTGGAACGGGGTAACTGCTATGTAAACAATGTTTCCAAACGGCTTAACCTGACACTCAACACCATGCACAGAAAATAAATATGTCTCTCTGTTCCTCTGCGATTCCCGATTTCAAAAGTTGACAGTCAGCCAGACTGTCCATCAAGAGTGAGAAGAACATAAAGGGAATTCAAACTTTAGATCTCTCAGACTCTCTCTCTCTGACACTCTCACGACACAAAGACAGTGCCATTGTATACCATGTAGCTTATTACTGGCAGAATACAAAAAACTGGGTTGGTGAGTGGTGGATAGGTGGGTGAGGTAGAAATCTCTTTATTCACAAGTGGTTACAGAACCGTGACATAGTTGTCAGCAATCATCCAAACACGTCCGCTGCATCCCACCAGTTGCTCATCCCCTCTTAACAATTTGGTGCATAGGCGACACAAAGAAAGCCCACTGCACTGTATGGAGATGCATTTGAGTGTCCTCAGTGAAACCCCTTAGTGTGGGAGTGTGACCACCCACTATTACAGATAGCATTAAAGCTAGCATTCATTAGCTTAGCTTTAACGGCTGATTTTTATTTATTTATTTCCTTAACCTTTATTTAACTAGGCTAGTCAACAAATTCTTGTTTACAATGACGGCCTACCAAAAGGCAAAAGGCCTCCTGTGGGGACGGGGGCCTGGGATTAAAAACAAAAATATATAAATATAGGACAAAACACACATCACGACAAGAGAGACAACACAACACTACATAAAGAGAGACCTAAGACAACAACATAGCATGGAAGTAACACAACATGACATCGGCATGGTAGCAACACAACATGGGAGCAGCACAAAACATGGTACAAACATTATTGGGCACAGACAACAGCACAAAGGGCAAGAAGGTAGAGACAACAATACATCACGCAAAGCAGCCACAACTGTCAGTAAAAGTGTCCATGGATTGAGTCTTTGAATGAAGAGATTGAGACAAAACTCAAAAGGATGCCAACATTCGCATATCTTACAGCAGCAGAAAGACAGGAGTGTTTTTCATTCCGGAGTGAGGTTTTTCTAACTCTTCAAGGGGTTAATCTACAGTAGGCTCTAAATCATCTCAATAAGCTCAAATGACTTGCAATCAATGAACAAAAATAAACATACTCATACTTTTAACAGCCTACTCATACTTTTAAACAACGTATACTCATCATGGCTATCAATATCATTCTACCATAGATATTCATTAAGTATCAATTTAAAGCATTTCATCTAATCCATATGCAAATAATATTGGACCAATTTGGCAGAAAGTCGCTTTGTGAAGAAAGCTGAAGCAAGGTGCTGTGGACACCTGGTAGATCAGACAGCTGGAGTTTCCAGGGCTGATAGTCGGAGTCTTAATGAAACAAGCAAGCCAAAAGACCATAACAAGGAACCAAATTCTTTTCTGAGGGTTACTAAAATATAAATCTCTGTCAACACATATATAAAAGCCTTTTAATAAATCCATTACCCAATTAGAATGATATAACAACTCTGTAATTCTGTTAAAAAGCTGTAACAAAGGAATATTGTTACTTGTTAGATATAAGTTCAATATCTTACAAAATACAATTAATTTCAAGCATGTACTCACAATGTGGCAGTCCATGATGAGCAATCTGAGCGATGACAGTCTTCGGATGAACTGACCTAAAATGCCTTTTGCCTGTACTCAGTGTTGACCGAGAAAGATTTCTCTCGTGTATCCACTAGAGACGTCTCGTTCCCGCTAACAGACACTTTATGCTCACTAGTATACGCTTGCATAGAGTGTGTGAGAGAGAGGGTGGGAGAGAGAAAGAGTGAGTGTGATACGACCTCCTGCAAGCACACAAACCATGTGGTTTATCTTCCCAGTCTCATTAAGGTTGATAACCTGCTGTGCTCCCACAGACCTACTGTACCTTTCACTTCAAAGACTTACCTGACCTAAGTACAGTATATGACAAAGTCATCATCTAAGGGTCTCAGACATTGCAAAAATCTTTTAAGTGATAATTGTAAGTTATGACACCCTAAAGTCCACATTAATTAGCGCATTGTGTCTGGCCATTTGGCACATGCCACATACTGTACCATTTGGCACATTCAACATAACGTACAACATACAGTACCAGTCAAAAGTTTGGACACACCTACTCATTCAAGGGTTTTTCTTAATTATTACTATTTTGTACATTGTAGAATAATAGTGAAGACATCAACACTATGAAATAACAAATATAGAATTATGTAGTAACCAAAAAAGTGTTAAACAAATAAAAATATATTTGACATTTTAGATTCTTCTAAGTAGCCACCTTTGCCTTGATGACAGCGTTGCACACTCTTGGCTTTCTCTCAACAAGCTTCACCTGGAATGCTTTTCCAACAGACTTGAAGGAGTTCACACATATGCTGAGCACTTGTTGGCTGCTTTTCCTTCACTCTGAGGTCCAACTCATCCCAAACCATCTCAATTGGCTTCAGGTTGGGTGATTGTGGAGGCCAGGTCATCTGATGCAGCACTCCATCACTCTGCTTCTTGGACAAATAGCCCTTACACAGTCTGGAGGTGTGTTGGGTCATTGTCCTGTTGAAAAACAAATGATAGTCCCACTAAGCACAAACCAGATGGGATGGCGTATCGTTGCAGAATGCTGTGGTTGCCATGCTGGTTAAGTGTGTCTTGAATTAAAAATAAATCACTGACAGTGTCACCAGCAAAGCACCCCCACACCTCATCCTCCATGTTTCACGGTAGGAACTACACATGCGAAGAGCATCCGTTCACCTACTCTGCGTCTCACAAAGACACGGCCGTTGGAACCAAAAATCTCAAATTTGGATTCAGACCAAAAGAGAGATTTCCACCGGTCTAATGTCCATCGCTCGTGTTTCTTGGCCCAAGCAAGTCTCTTCTTATTATTGGTGTCTTTTAGTAGTGTTTTTTCCCCCAGCAATTCGACCATGAAGGTCTGATTCACGCAGTCTCCTCTGAACAGTTGATGTTGTGATGTGTCTGTTACTTGAACTCTGTGAGGCGTTTATTTGGACTGCAATTTCTGAGGCTGGTATCTCTAATGAACTTATCCTCTGCAACCGATACATCTCTGGGTCTTCCCTTCCTGTGGCGGTCCTCATGAGAGACAGTTTCATCATAGCGCTTGATGGTTTTTGCGACTGCACTTGAAGAAACTCAAAGTTCTTGAAATGTTCCAGATTGACTGACCTTCATGTCTTAAAGTAATGATGGACTGTTGTTTCTCTTTGCTTATTTGAGCTGTTCTTGCCATAATATGGACTTGGTCTTTTACCAAATAGGGCTATCTTCTGTATACCACCCCTACCTTGTCACAACACAACTGATTGGCTCAAACATATTAAGAAGGAAAGAAATTCCAGCAATTAACTTTTATCAAGGCACAACCTCTCTGGGATATTCGGGATGCTAGCGTCCCACCTCAACAACAGCCAGTGAAATTGCAGGGCGCGAAATTCAAAACAACAGAAATCCCATAATTAAAATTCCTCAAACATACAAGTATTTTACACCATTTTAAAGATAAACTTGTTGTAAATCCAGCCACAGTGTGTGTCCGATTTCAAAAAGGCTTTACGACGAAAGCACACCAAATTCACAGAAAAACACAGCCATTTTTCCAGCCAAAGAGAGGAATCACAAAAATCAGAAATAGAGATAAAATGAATCACTAACCTTTGATGATCTTCATCAGATGACACTCATAGGACTTCATGTTACACAATACATGTATGTTTTGTTCGATAAAGTTCATATTTATATCCTAAAATCTCAGTTTACATTGGCGCGTTATGTTCAGTAGTTCCAAAACATCCGGTGATTTTGCAGAGAGCCACATCAATTTACAGAAATACTCATAATAAACATTGCTAAAAGATACAAGTGTTATGAATGGAATTTTAGATCCACTTCTCCTTAATGCAACCACTGTGTCAGATTTCAAAAAAGCTTTACCGAAAAAGCACACCATGCAATAATCTGAGTACAGCGCTCAGACAACAAAACAAGCCATACAGATATCCGCCATGTTGTGGAGTCAACAGAAGTCAGAAATAGCATTATAAATATTCACGTACCTTTGATGATCTTCATCAGAATGCACTCCCAGGAATCCCAGTTCCACAATAAATGTTTGATTTGTTCCATAAAGTCCATCATTTATGTCCAAATACCTCCTTTTTGTTTGCACGTTTAGTACACAATCCAAACTCACGAGGCGCGGGCAAGTCCAGGCAAAAGTTCAGACAAAAAGTTATATTACAGTTTGTAGAAACATGTCAAACGAAGTATAGAATCAATATTTAGGATGTTTTTAACATAAATCTTCAATAATGTTTCAACCGGAGAATTCCTTTGTCTGTAGAAATGCGATGGAACGCAGCTAACTCTCACGTGAGCACGCATGATCAGCTCATGCCAGACCCCTGACTCAATCAGCTCTTATTCCCTCATCCTTCACAGTAGAAGCATCAAGGTTCTAAAGACTGTTGACATCTAGTGGAAGCCTTAGGAAGTGCAATCGTACCAAATTTACACTGTATCTTGGATAGGCAAAGAGTTGAAAAACTACAAACCTCAAATTTCCCACTTCCTGGTTGGATTTTTTCTCAGGTTTTTGCCTGCCATATGAGTTCTGTTATACTCACAGACAAACAGTTTTAGAAACTTCAGAGTGTTTTCTATCCAATTATATGCATATTCTAGCTTTTAGGACTGAGTAGCAGGCAGTTTACTCTGAGCACCTTTTTATCCAAGCTACTCAATACTGTCCCCCTGTCCCAAAGAAGTTAATTGAAATGCATTCCAGGTGACTACCTCATGAAGCTGGTTGAGAGAGTGTGCAAAGCTGACATCAAGGCAAAGGGTGGCTACTTTGAAGAATCTCAAACATAAAATATATTTTGATTTGTTTAACACATTTTTGGTTACTACATGATTCCATATGCGTTATTTCATAGTTTTTATGTCTTCACTATAATTATACAATGTAGAAAATAATAAAAAAGAAAGAAAAACCCTTGAATGAGTAGGTGTGTCCAAACTTTTGACTGGTACTGTACGTACTTAATTCACGTAACCTTCAAGTAAAGCGTAACTGGAAAACCCTAGAGAAACCACGCACACAATGTACAGACATGATCATGTAGTACTGGTTTATAAATTATTGCTCAGTTGTACACAATTAGAGAGAACTAAAAACGTTTCTATCATTCAGATCCCAGCTGCCACCAGCGCCCCCGCTCATTGCCTCTGAGACAGAAAAGAGAGCGAGAAACAGCGAACACATCCATTTGTCTGTGTCCCTGTCTGCCTCCCCTGTTTCATCCCATTATGTCAATATATTACCTTTCAAAAACCCACCTGGTAATGCTTCGTTTCAGCTTCGAGATAAGAAAATATCTTGTTCTTATCAACAGATCTATGTTAGAAATGAATCCTTCATTGTCACCTTGTTCATCTGTCAAAACCCACTTAAGAATGAGTACAGTACAAAGTGACTAAACTGCATATTGCCAACGGATAGAGATCAGTCATAATGTGCCTGGGAATAAAGAAGAGCACAAAGGTGGACAAAAATCACTGGACAAGACATTTGGTATAGGTCAGAGAAGATGGCCTACATGTAAAGGTGAGAAAGAGAGATGGATATGCTGCAGATGAATTCGCATTGTCTAACAAACTATCTGTTTGTTGTTCATCATGTGCATCGCCATCTTCCAGACTTTCCCTGATAAGACCCAGAGGGGAAAGGGATGGTGCAAGTTTCCATGGTAACATCCCTCTAAATCCTACTCTCCCTACCGCCCAGCCTAAGACCACATCGGCCCAAATATATCAAATGGGTTATTGGTGACAACCCACTGGGCACACATTGGTTGAATCAACGTTGTTTCCATGTCATTTCAATGAAATTACGTTGAACCAAAGTGGAATAGATGTTGAATTGACATCTGTGCCCAGTGGGACTAGGCCAAATCATGCAATTCTCATTAGCTCAGAAATCTTGTTCAGGGCTCATTGATCGTTTAGACTGGAATTACCAAGAGCAAACAGAATTTGGCACTGAAAATTTGGATCAAATATATTAGGCTATGCACAAACGCACGCAACTAGGTTTGGACGATGTCAAACCACCATTGGGCTACAGTAAGAAATCGCATGCTACAACTGGACGAATCATGTCTAATGTTGTTGAAAGCCTGGGCAGAGGCTAAGTGCAGGCAAACCTTTTCTAATATTCCTTTCTGGTGTAGCTTCAGCATGGAACAGGTTTGTGTGTGTCTGTCTGTGTGGCGCGCACATGACGGAGCAAAGTGACAGCTGCAACTGATGGGGAACGGGCTGTCTTGTCTTGAGAATAGTCTATGCCTAGGCGTATAGACTTCAACTTTCATTATTGTTCTTTCTGAAAGTGGCAACTTTAGGACAATACCTTCTTAGGCTATTATAATATTTGGGAAATAAACTGCTTTAACTAGTCTTAAAGGATTTTCCCACCCCCCCCACACAGATAATGTATTTCTTAAAAAGCTTAAACTTGATTAAACTTTTCTATAGGCTATTGATATTGTTTGTTCTCTCTCATTATTAGTCGCCTGGCTACCTTACATTTAAAGGCTATTCAAACAAACGTATGAGATGGGACTACGTTACATGAATTCATTGCTTGATTGGAAGAAAGCCATGCATGCATAAAATGATGAAAGCGTAGCCTAGCCCAAAATCATATTCATAGCCTATCGAATGGAAAGAGAAGGGAATATAGCCTGTTTTTTTAAAAACAGCTAGACAGCGTCCGTTATCTAAGGCTTGTCCGGGATATACACCGAGTGTAAAAAAACATTAGGAACACCTGCTCTTTCCCATGAAATCAGCCTGGTCTTCTAGACTAGGCGTTAGATAGTACATGTAAATCAGGGACACTTAAATTAGTATATGTTACGTTTGGTATGGTTACATAAGACAGATGGTTACTTAAGGCAAATACAAAAGTAGGGTGGTTGGTCGGGGTGGATGGTAGACCGCGAACGTCTAGCAACCCAAAGGTTGTGAGTTCGAATATCATCACAGACGACTTTAGCATTTTAGCTAATTAGCTAATTTTCAACTACTTACTACTTTTTAGCCACTTTGCAACTACTTAGCTAACCCTTCCCCTAACCTTAGCTCTTTAACCTAACTCCTAAACTTAACCCTAACCCCTAGCCGAGATAACGTTAGCCAGCTAGCTAACTAGTGGTTAGAGCATTCGGCCAGTAACCGAAAGGTTGCTGGATCAAATCCCCGAGCTGACAAGGTAAAAATATGTCATTCTGCCCCTGAGCATGGCAGTTAACCCACTGTTCCCCGGGCGTCGTGGGTGTCGATTATGGCAGCCCCCCCCACCACCCTGATTCAGAGGTTGGGTTAAATGCGGAAGACACATTTCAGTTGAATGCATTCAGTTTCCCTTTAACGTTAGCCACCTAGCCACCTAGCTAGAATTCAAAACATATCAAACGTTTTGCAAATTTGTAACATATAATACGAATTGTAATTCGTAACATATCATACGAAATGGGTGATGGACATCCACAAATGAATACATACCATATCAACCGAAATGGAGTTTCTCGGATTTAAGTACAGAGTAAAACTAAATGCTCTGAGACCAGGTTGAAGACATAGACTGACCAGGTGAATCCAGGTGAAAGCTATGATCCCTTATAGATGTCACTGTTCAATCCACTTCAATCAGTGTAGATGAAGGGGAGCAGACAGGATAAGAAGGATTTTTAAGCCTTGAGACAATTGAGACATGGATTGTTTATGTGTGCCATTCAAAGGGGTGAATGGGCAAGACAAAAGACTTAAGTGCCTTTCAACGGGGTATGGTAGTAGGTGCCAGACGCACCGGTTTGAGTGTGTCAATAACTACAACACTGCTGGGTTTGTCACAGTTTCCTATGTGTATCAAGAATGGTCCACCACCTAAAGGACATCCAGCCAACTTGACACAACCGAGGGAAGCGTTGGAGTCAACATGGGCCAGCATCCCTGTGAAACGTTGTAGAGTCAAAAGGGGGTGCAACTCAATATTAGGAAAGTGTTCCTAATGTTTGTAGACTCAGTGTATATGTAATCATTGTTGATAGACAACACTGTCAGTATATCGCCCAACCATAATACGCACAGATTTGTGTCTGAAAAAAATTGCTACTTGAAATATGTCGGCTTAATACGGATGGTAGATAATGTACCTCGGGATGACATTCCAAGTCCCTACACGTCATCATGAGGAAGCTGAACTATTTTGGGGACATTTTCAATCACCTCTCTCTGGAGACCCGGAGTGGAGAGGTAGAGAGCGATGTTGTTGATCAGAGATGTCCTTGAAGGTTTTATTTTTAATACAGGCTACTTGGGACAGGAATGGAAGCAAAGGACACATTTCTTTAGAGTTCTGAACCAGGTGAATAGTCTGCATAAGCTGCTACTACTAGCATACTGCCTATACTCTCTGTTAGGGAAGATGTTTACATAAAAAATGTGGTTAAACTGTATGCCAAACTTATATGTACACTGTATTACCGAAGTGCTATATTTTACAATAATTCAATTCCAGCTTGCTACATGGATTTGCCCAACGACAATCAGATGCAGTTGACACACAGCTTTTCTAGCCGTTATGACCTCTGCAAACTGACCTGTGTCACTATATAAAACATGCAGTGGATAAATTAAATACTGCGTGATAGTTGGTAAATGACTGTACTTTACATAAATGTTTCTGAAAAAAATCATAAAAACATTTAACTTTACCTTGTCATAAGTCTTGTCCACGCTGTCCTTTATTTCTCCCTCTGGCATGTGCACTGGGTTGTCATCAGTTTGGTCTGTGTCCTGAGACGGGGTCATTCTGTCCTCTTTTCCAAGTCCTTTTAGTTCAGTTTCCCTGTACTCCACCGCGTCTATATCCTCCTGTTGCTCAGCTGTGTCCCCTGTCTCTTTCTCAGCGTCCTCTTGCTGCAGCTCTGCAGCTCTAACCTCGTTTGAAGGACCTTGTTGATATGCGTGTGAAATGGATTTTTCCCCCATTTCCGCGTCATCATCATTGATGTAAGGATTATCATTCTCTTGCTTATTTTCCATCTTAGTAGAATCCTCCGGAGAGATGTCTTCACCCATTTCCTTCTTACTTAGATCCTTGTTCTCATGATCAGTTTCATCCTCTTGTTTCTGCTCTATTTGAGAGGCCTGTTGATTAGGAGTGAGGATGTTCACCTTACTCAGTTTCTCCCCATCTTCGTCACTTGAATCACTGGAATCAGATTTGTAATCTTGTTCCACTTCTATATCAGAAGCCTCATGCTCCATTGCCATTATCTGAGCTTCAGCCTCAGCAGTGACTGCCTCCGCCTCCCCTTCGATGTTAGTGTTCGGTTCAACAGAGTCTTGAGTATCATGTCCAACAAGGCCCGTTTCATCCTCAGCATCCTCCGACACAACATCTGGTCGTTCTGCCTCAGTTTGTGAAGCCTCGACCGAACCTTCCTCCTCTGGCTGCTGTTCATACATTTTGACCTTAAGGGTTTTAGGTACCTCCTCAGTGCTGATCTGAACAAGACTTTCCTCCTTTTGTTCTTCATCATCACCTAAAACACTTTCATTATCTGACAAGATTCTGGAAGCATCATCAATGGAGGATGCAACTTCATGCGTTTGCCCAGTATATGTTGTGGAAACAATTAGATTTTCTATTCCTTCCTCTTCTGGAACACCCCCTGAATTGTCAGTTGTTTCCTGTAGAATAGGTTCAGGGGATTCAGTTTGGGGTGGTGATAATCGTCCACTGATTTCAACCATGAGCGATATTGAACTCTCCTGAGCATCAGCAAGATCTTGATCTTTGAAGCCTTCACTGAGGCCATCCTCTGCAGTGCCTTGTTCCTCTCTCTCTTTTGTCCCTCTTAGTTCTTCAGCACATACATCTATATTGAAAAGTCCAGTGAATGAGACTTCCTGAGTAAGTTCAAATTCACTACTGCGGTTCATTTCGTTTGAGCTTCCGAGAATGGCATCATCACCAGTGCTGATTTCCTGAGAAGTGTGTTCTTCTCCCTCTTCAGTCTTCCTCAGTTCTTCAGCACATACATCCTCATTTGAAAGCCTACCGAGTGAGATGTCCTCACTGGGCTCAAATTCAGAGAGGCATACCACTTTGTCAGCTCTTTCATTCATCTCTTTGCCTGTCATGTTGACATCCATATCTGTGAGTCTATTGTCTGATACCTCTGAGGGATATATTTGCATTGAAATCACATCTTTATCTGTGATATTGACCATTTCATCTTTTCCTTGACTTTCAGTTCCCTGCACATCTTCACAGACATCAAGGTTTGAGTTTGTGGGAGATGGAATCCCAACTGGCTCAATATTACCAGTTTCCTCTTCTGTTTGAGATTCAGTCAGCTCATCCTTTTCCCTGAGAATTAATACATAATTATATAAATGATGGGTATTATAAAATAAGTATTAAAATGTACTGAATGTCAATGTTTTCTCTAATAATCTACCTTTCTGTCCTTATACATCCTGACTTCTTTGACAATGGTCTCCTCATCATCTTCTGACTCAAACTGGTGTCTTTCTGAGGTTGTGAACATTTTGGCTCCCTTACTCATTTCGTAGAATATCAGGGTGCTTGCCTGCTTCATAAAAACCCAGACCTTTTCCAGACTTTTCCCATAGCTAACGTATGTACCTCAACCTTTCTCATTTGCAGAAAATACTGTGGGGAGATGACTGTTCTTGGGAGTGATGATTTAATGTCAGTATTTTCCTTTCAGGAATTGAGAGGGCTATTTTAGGCCTACGATATTGGGGTTGTTCCACCAATTTGGTGCCTTTTGGAGAAGTGTATCTTGGTCCTTAATTTTTTGTTGTTGATTTCACCAAAATTTTAAATTCTGTCATTAAGAGCACATATTCAATGTCATAAAAAAACGTAACAGGGTTGACGATCATCTTAAATCAGCCATAAATCCCCTTGCGACAGGGGGAAAGAAACGTGTTGTGTGCAACAGGGAGTAGCAATTGAATGCAAGCTTTACAAAAACACTTTAACTGTTAAAACATTTCTTGCCTGTCGTTCTGTGGGTAACAGGGTTGACGTGTTATGCTCGACCTGCTCAGTTTAACCACAAAACACCAGAAAATGTCCAAAAAGTGTAGAACCAGCTCACCTGCTTTTACACTATGATTATACTCATGTTTAATGTTTCTTTTGGAAAAAATATTTTAAAAGGAATGGTTTCACCATATTAAAACGAGAGTTCAGTTCACGTAACAGGGTTGATCACATTAAATAAATAATAATCTTCAGAAATGACTGTCAAAGCAACACAATAACTAGGGATTTACAATTAGGATGAAACCTTTGGGGTTAAGTCGGTTAAACATGTTGGGGTTAAGTGGGTTAAAACTTCCTAGAAGTGACACAGGGTTGACAGAGTTTTCAAAATGCGGAATTTAGGCACTTTAGCAAGGCTTTAGTCATATACAAAATTGGATTTATTGAATTCTCCATGTTGTCTATATTAAAGGGAACTAAATTGAATACTGTATCACAGGCTTTTAAAATTAAATATTGGTGCACAATTTCTACTTAAAATATCATGGGATGCAAAAGGCGCGCGTTTCCTTTCCTTATATATATTTTCCACAAGGTTTGTGTGTGTGTCTTTGTTAACCAAAAGCAACGTAGCAAATTCACCATGAAAAACAAATGTCACTATGGCAAATACCCTTATGTTAACTGGAATAATCATTCATAATGATCAATAAGACAACACTGCAATTGAGCCAAATGTATTTTCTCGCCAAAAACGTTTTTTCGTTGGTCTCTCTTGTCCTTTTCTTTCAATTAAATATGTGGTGGAAAAAAGCTGTCTGATGGGTGTAGACCTTGGGTGTAGACAATGTACTGAGATGAGACTCACTTCGAAATCTTCAGAGTTGCATCAGCTGGACTGGTGTTGACTTGATTCGGTGAGTTCTGTTTTGAGCAGAATATAGAACATTTAGCATGATATACTGATAAAGGCCCGCCAGTATCATATTTAGGTGTACTTGGAAAGAAAAGCACAACTCTAGATTTCTTACACACTCATAATATTATTCGATGTATTTAGCCTGCTCAAGAGCTTAAACGACCGCCCCGATTCAGGCTGCTTGAGAACATATTTTTGATAGCATTTACACTTTTTGAACTATAACAATACTTAAATGAGCTCCTAAATGAATTTCAGTGAAGAAGAAAAAAGGCCCATACACTAGAAGCTAGACCTATCTCCTCCTACACATTTAAGCTATCAACACCAAACCAACGTTGAGATGTTCAGACTGGCCCAACTTAAATTGCTGGTCAAAGGATATTTGATACTATAACCATTTAGAATGTGCATACATTTAACATGGGTTTGAATGAGAACCATAGGAATACACTGGTTGCTCTTGAAAATGATCCTGCTCCTTGGTTACCAACTTTAAAACGTTCAGGTAATCCTAACTTCAAATTCTCTAAAACCTTTATTAGCTATAACTACATACAGTAAAAGGGCATAAACTAGCACACAATAACTCACAAACTCTTGAACCGTTCTACCTAAAGGCACCAAACCAACTTTTACATGTTTAGGCTATCCTTACCTCCGATTCTTAAAAACATTTATCAACTCTAACTATATAAACGTGCAAACATTAGCATAAATTAATTCACTAACAGTAACTCTTGAACTGTTCAAGCGAAAGACACCAATCCAACTTTCACATGTTCAAGGTTATCCTGACTTATAATGATTTAAAATCATTATCACTATAACTATATACATTTGCATAATTAGCATGAAATAACTCAGAAACAGTAACTCTTGAACCGTTCAAGCTAGAGGCACCAAACCAACTTTTACATTATCAGGCTATCCTATCCAATCAATCCATCGATTAAATCAATTTTGATTTGTCACATACGCTGAATACAACAGGTGTATTCCGTGAAATAATTACTTACAAGCCAACAATGCAGTTCAAGAAATAGTGAAGAAAATATTTAAGTAAAAAATGTTGAAAAAAGTACCACAATAAAATAACAATACCGAGGCTATATACAGGGGGTACCGAGTCAACGTGCGGGGAACACGTTAGGGTTAGTCGAGGTAATTTGTACATGTAGGTAGGGGTAAAGCGACTATGAATAGATAATAAACAGCGGTAGCAGAGAGAACAGTCTATGACTTCGGTGACTGGAGTCTTTGACAATTTTTGGGGCCTTCCTCTGACACCGCCTAGTATAGAGTTCCTGTATGGCAGGAAGCTTGGTCCCAGTGATGTACTGGGCCGTACGCACTACCCTCTGTAGCGCCTTATGGTCAGATGCCGAGCAGTTGCCATACCAGTCGGTGATGCAACCAGTCAGGATGCTAGCGATGATCCCCTGAGGGGGAAAAGGTGTTGCCGTGCCCTCTTCACGACTGTTTTGGTGTGTTTGGACCATGATAGTTTGTTGGTACCCTTACCACCCGGGGACGGCCCATCAGGAAGTCCAGGATCCAGTTGCCAAGGGAGGTATTTACAGTTGAAGTCTGAAGTTTACATACACCTCAGCCAAATACATTTAAACTCAGTTTTTCACAATTCCTGACATTTAATCCTAGTAAAAATTCCCTGTCTTAGGTCAGTTAGGATCACCACTTCATTTTAAGAATGTGAAATGTCAGAATAATCGTAGAGAGAATGATTTATTTCAGCTTTTATTTCTTTCATCACATTTCCAGTGGGTCAGAAGTTTACATACACTCAATTAGTATTTGGTAGCATTGCCTTCAAATTGTTTAACTGTTTTCGGGTAGCCTTCCACAAGTTTCCCACAATAAGTTGGGTGAATTTTGGCCCATTCCTGACAGAGCTGGTGTAATTGAGTCAGGTTTGTAGGCATCCTTGCTCGCACACGCTTCTTCAGTTCTGCCCACAAATGTTCTATAAGAGTGAGGTCAGGGCTTTGTGATGGCCACTCCAATACCTTGACTTGTCCTTAAGCCACTTTGCCACAACTTTGGAAGTTTGCATGGGGTCATTGTCCATTTGGAAGACCCATTCGGGACCAAGCTTTAACTTCCTGACTGATGTTGCTTCAATATATCCACATAATTTTCCTTCCTCATGTCATCTATTTTGCGAAGTGCACCAGTCCCTCCTGCAGCAATGCACCCCCACAACATGATGCTGCCACCCCCGTGCTACACAGTTGGGATGGTGTCCTTCGGCTTGCAAGCCTCCTCCTTTTTTCTCCAAATATAACGATGATCATTATGGCCAAACAGTTCTATTTTTGTTTCATCAGACCAGAGGACATTTCTCCAAATAGTACGATCTTTGTCCCCATGTCCAGTTGCAAACCGTAGTCTGGCTTTTATATGGTGATTTTGGAGCAGTGGCTTCTTCCTTGCTGAGCAGCCTTTCAGGTTATGTCCATTTAGGACTCGTTTTACTGTGGATATAGATACTTTTGTACCTGTTT
The DNA here is from genome assembly GCF_016432855.1 of Salvelinus namaycush. Lineage (NCBI taxonomy): Eukaryota > Metazoa > Chordata > Actinopteri > Salmoniformes > Salmonidae > Salvelinus > Salvelinus namaycush. The sequence goes on along the minus strand of NC_052340.1, from coordinate 3,522,143 downwards.
TTGCTGTTGTTCTGGGATTGATTTGCACTTTCCGCACCAAAGTACGTTCATCTCTAGGAGACAGAACACGTCTCCTTCCTGAGCGGTGTGACGGCTGCGTGTTTATACTTGCGTACTATTGTTTGTACAGATGAACGTGGTACATTCAGGCGCTTGGGAATTGCTCCCAAGGATGAACCAGACTTGTGGAGGTCTACAATTTTATTTTTGAGTTCTTGGCTGATTTCTTTTGATTTTCCCATGATGTCAAGCAAAGAGGCACCGAGTTTGAAGGTAGGCCTTGAAATACATCCACAGGTGCACCCCCAATTGACTTAAATTATGTCAATTAGCCTATCAGAAGCTTCTAAAGCCATGACATCATTTTCTGGAATTTTCCAAGCTGTTTAAAGGCACAGTCAACTTAGTGTATGTAAACTTCTGACCCACTGGAATTGTGATACAGCGAATTATACGTGAAATAATCTGCCTGTAAACAATTGTTGGAAAAATTACTTATGTCATGCACAAAGTAGATGTCCTAACCGACGTGCCAAAACTATAGTTTGTTAACAAGAAATTTGTGGAGTGGTTGAAAAATAAGTTTTTATGACTCCAACCTAAGTGTATGTAAACTTCCGACTTCAACTGTAGTACCAGGGTCCTTAGCTTAGTGATGAGCTTTGTGGGCACGTGATGAACGCTGAGCTGTAGTCAATGAACAGCATTCTTTTTGTCCAGGTGGGATAGGGTCGTGGGAAAGGGCAGTGTGGAGTGCGATTGAGATTGCGTCATCTGTGGATCTGTTGGTGCGGTATGCGAATTGGAGTGGGTCTAGGGTTTCCAGGATGATGGTGTTGATGTGAGTCATGACCAGTCTTTCAAAGTACTTCATGGTTACCGACGTGAGTGTTACGGGACGGTAGTCATTTAGGCAGGTTACCTTCACTTTCTTGGGCACAGGGACTATGGTGGTCTGTTTGAAACATGTAGGTATTACAGACTCGGTCAGGGACAAGTTGAAGATTTCAGTCAAGACACTTGCCAGTTGACCCGCGCGTGCTCTGAGTACACGTTCTGGTAATCCGTCTGGTCCCGCGGCCTTGTGAATGTTGACCTGTTTAAAGGTCTTGCTCACATCGGCTACAAAGAGCGTGATCACACAGTCGTCCAAAACAGCTGGTGCTCTCATGTGTAACGGATGTAAAATGGCTAGCTAGTTAGCGGGTACGCGCTAATAGCGTTTCAATCAGTTACGTCACTTGCTCTGAAACCTAGAAGTAGTGGTTCCCCTTGCTCTGCAAGGGCTGCGACTTTTGTGGAGCGATGGGTAACGACGCTTCGTGGGTGACTGTTGTTGATGTGTGCAGAGGGTCCCTGGTTTGCGCCTGTGTCGGGGCGAGGGGACGGTCTAAAGTTAAACTGTTACACATGCATGCTTCAGTTTTGCTTGCCTCGAAAAAAGCATAAAAGGCATTTAGCCCATCTGGTAGGCTCGCGTCACTGGGCAGCTCGTGACTGGGTTTCACTTTGTAGTCTGTAATAGTTTGCAAGCCCTGCCCCATCCGACGAGCGTCAGAGCCGGTGTAGTATGATTCAATCTTAGTCCTGTATTGAAGCTTTGCCTGTTTGATGGTTCGTCTGACGGCATAGCGGGATTTCTTATAAGCTTCTGGATTAGTGTCTCGCTCCTTGAAAGCGTCAGCTCTAGCCTTTAGCTCGGTGCGGATGTTGCCTGTAATCCATGGCTTCTGGTTGGGATATGTACATACGGTCACTGTGGGGATGATGTCGTCGATGCACTTATTGATGAAGCCAGTGACTGAGGTGGTATACTCCTCAATGCCATTGGATGAATTCCGGAACATATTCCAGTCTGTGCTAGCAAAACAGTCCTGTAGCGTAGCATCCGCGTCATCTGACCACTTCTGTATTGAGCGAGTCACTGGTACTTCCTGCTTTCATTTTTTCCTTGTAAGCAGGAATCAGGAGGATATAATTATGGTCAGATTTTTCAAATGGAGGGCGAAGGAGAGCTTTGTATGAGTCTCTGTGTGTGGAGTAATGGTGGTCTTGTGTTATCTTCCCCTCTGGTTGCTTGTAGAAATTAGCCTAATTAGCCAATCAATCAATACATTTTTACTACCATTATTACTACTGTCACTACCACTACTATAACTTGTTTCAAAACCACAAATACTTTAAAACAAGCACACCAAATTTTCTTCAGGAAAAGTACTTTTCTAGTTTGATATCACTATTTATGAATAAAGAAAGTTGACCTTGAATGCATGATTGTTGTAGAATCTGTCCTCAAGCCTGGCACACCACTCTGCGGGGTCCAAGCCACTGTCTAAACAGAAAATGACATAGAGTCCAATAAGTTAACATCAAAGTACAGCTTCATTCTGACTGCCCATTAATTATTGGTATAATCTTTACAAAAAATATATAGCTACCTTCTCTCTCTTTGAGAAGAGCAGTGAAGTAAAGGGCAGCGAAGGTGGGGATGTCCTTGGGCTGGTCTCGCAGGACCTCTCGAGCCAACCCCTCCAAAATATTGCCAAACCCACGTGGAACCCGAAGGTGAGTGTTTGAAAAAGGCACAGACATCGTCCTTGGTCAAACACAGGTCTGCAAACGCGTTACAGTAATTTGGATAGATAGATATTAACTGCAATATTGGATTTTATGTTACTTTTAAAATGTATTTATTTTGACAACTTTATCCTGGTAAGTACTAACTAATGTTGTGAAATTAACGTTTGTTACGTTACCTAACTTTCTTAAATGTTTTAGTTGGCTAACTTTCTGCAGTGCAACATCGGATGTAATGCTAGCAGGAGGCTGCTGCATGGAGTAATAAAAATAACATTGAATATTACATTACCTTTAGCTAATGTTTTTTGTTGTTGTCTCAAACAGCTTCGCAAAACGTTTGTTTTGTATCAGCAACAGTTGACGCCGGAGTGTTGATACTTGTTGCTAGGCAACAAGGCTCAGTCTAACTACGGTAACGAAAGAGGTTCAAACTGAGTGAGTGCGATAACAAATTACACATGAGTGCGATAACAAATTACACATGAAACCACATGACACAAAAGTATGACTTTATTGGATGCCAGTTAATTTAACTTTTTATACGGTTATAGATACAATTATACGGTTATAGATACAACAGTGACAGTCATGTCTCACTTGCTTTCTCTTGTTCACTCTTTTATCCTTTCTCCGTCCCCACTGGTTAAGAGTAGGTGATAACAGCATACTCAGAGTTTGTGCTCATCTTCCTTGAGACTTCTCGGGGTTGGACATGCAGTCTGTCAGCTGAGCGGGAGGCCTGCAGGTGGGATCTAGCTTCAGGGCCGGTGCTGGGGCCAGGGCCTGCCTCTTCTCTCCACCTCTGCAGGGAGGACATGAAACACACAGGATTCCATTTCAGGTGAGGTTTATATAAAGTCTAAACCTGTGACTGTGGTTGCATTAGCCAATAATAGTCATTATACAACCTCCGCTGACGTATCACATTGAATATAGTGAATGTCGGTAGTATGGTCACATGTGGTGACATATGGTGGTGTTGATGTAAAATAATGTAGTGAGGTGTCTATGAATATATAATAATAATAGATCATATTTTATATGTAGAGCACTTTCTATTTCACACAGAAATCACAAAGCGATTGTTTCCAATACTCACCTCTCTATGGTCCCCCGGAGCCAGGTAGGCGATCTGTGTGAGCTCAGGTGTGCTGGCCCCTCGCATAGTAAACATGATGTCAGCGTAAGGAACCTCATGATCACTCTGGCAATCTAGGTCAAAACAGGAAATGCAATGTTTTGTATAGTAGATGTTCTTATTACACACCCAGCTTAGCAACTGAAATAAATGGTACATTCCATTAGCTTACCAGCCGGAGTTATTCGCAGTGCCACCCTCTCACAATTGGTTGAGCATGCACCTATAAGATATGAAGTAACCTATTAGAATTACAATTCACAACATTGAGTGAACTGGTTGTGATAGCAATTTTGTAAAATTAAACAAATATTTACCTGATCCTTCTCTTGATGTCGTGCTGATAAAAGACCAATAAACAAATTCCACATAAGGAGTCCGCATACTAATTGCAATGAAAAGTGTGTTAAAATGCCTTAGCAAACATACCACATTGTATGAAGAAAAAAAACATACCCTGTACAGATAACAGCAGGTTTTCCTAAAATACACAAGAAATCATGTTAATGAAACATACTGGCGTTTTTGTTAATAACAACTTTGGAAAGTATTTTATAACATTTTTGATTCATAATTTGGGCCTGCATAATTGATTTTACAACATCTATAAGCACCTTTGCAATATCGATTGCGGCTCATACATAAGGAGACAGCCACGGCTGCCAACACCGCAGCCACAATAACTGTCACTGTTGCCAACACCTTGACGCCTGTGAATTTCTCTGTATTGAAGACAGCACAGAGACAATATTATCATTGAAACTCAATTTGCAACTCATCAGTCATTGCCTCAAACAGGGGGTTACTTTTGTTGTTTGCAATACATTTAAACATGTTTCACCTTTTCTTTTTAAGGAGTGGAATAGCAGCATTTTGTCTCACCATGATCTATTATTGAATCCTCATGGTTACCCAACGCTCTCACCGATTCATCTAAAACACCGAAAACGGTAGACATCAGGATTAAATAAACTAGTGAAATATGCTGGGTTTATATTATTTTGCCGATGTCATTAAACAGCCTCAGAGCAATTTAAATTAGACTATTACAAAAAATGAGACTTAGGTTGAGTCTCAAATGGCACCCTTATTCCTTGTATAACTTATTTTGACCAGAGCCTTATAAAGTCTCAGTAAAAGATTCTCCTATGAGACTTACCAGTAGTGACCGTTGTGTCCGGGGCACGAGGTCGAGCTGGCAAAAGAAATACAATATAATTTAGTTACTGATGTATAAATATATTCTCTTTTTGAACGTAATTAATATAATACATTTGAACACAATTCGTTTTTTGAGGTAAAATGATAGGGTAGGTCATTTCAACCTGTTTTTGCCTACCTTGTGCCTGCAGTGATACCAGACACTCTATCTTGCGTGGGAACTGTTCGCTTTCATGATCTTCAGAAAAGCAGGTATAGTTGTACTGAAAATCTTCTCTGGACAGATGTGGAAAATACAATGGTAGTGTGCAGAGGTCACCATTCTTTGTGACATTTTTTGTTTCCCCAGGCCTAGGACAACGAGGACAGTCTGGGAGTTTGATCCAGTGTCCACGGACAAATCCAGATGAACAGTTGTAGATGCAGTTCAATACTAGAGGTTCTCCAACTGCTGCACGGATGACTTCATGCTGTTTCTGCAGGTCGGTACAGGTTACTGAATTGAATGACAAAGGCATACATTAAGGTAACAATTCTTCAGTCAGTAGGCCTTGGATATAAATATATAGCTTGAGGACATTTGATTATCATCTTTTTGCCAGAAACCGAAAACACATCAAGTAAAAAAAGTAGAGGGATTTATTTTACCTTGTCTTCCCCAAATAAGCAGCAATGAGAAGTGGGCTAAGATTAGCATCCTGTCCAAATTTGTCCAGATCCCCTATGTTTCAACTATATGAATAGGTTAGCTCTAGGAATTTTCTTGATTAAAAAAGACACTTGCACCACTGGTGTCACAGTGGGATGTGCCATCATATTGCAGTATGTACCAGGTAGAAGGTACAGGAAGTGGTGTTCAACAGGATGCCTGATAAAAGTGTTCTGAACTTTCCATTCAAAACACATGCTTTTGTAGATTTAGGCAATGGAAAGAGCCATAGGAAACATAAAAACTAAACAGCATTTTAATATGCAATGACATTTGTATGGTTTTTACAGTGTACCCATGTTATTTTCTTCATTTTAATAGTAATTCGTTGCTAGACATTTAAACAATTTTTTTTTATTTGGAATAAAGTACTTCATGTAATGCTAATGTACAAATTTCACATATCCAATTACAGTTTTGTTTGTGTACTGCCTGTACTGTATGTAGCTGTCAACACAGATATTTAAATGTACATTATGGTTAAATATCCACAAGTCTTTTTGTGGGCTTCAATATCACCTAAAATAATATGATAAATTATACCATTTTTTTCATCATTATTGTAGGCCTATAGTACTGTGACTTACAATGTCTACTTTTTGATACTAACAAACAATAGTAGGCTTTGTGTTCACGCCAGCACTGCACAACTGCAGCTAGAGATATGCACAGCAATTCACCCACTGCTGGAGAGTGAGAGAAAAAGGAAACATCCTACGTTCATTTTACCACAAGAAAAAGAATGCTTCATGTCACAACATTTTGAATAATTATATTTTGTCAGTCTAACGTTGTTGTCTTCTGACTTAATGTTTGGTACTTTGCACATAATGTAAGTTATACAGTATATACCTATGAGTGGTATTTAGGGTAGTTCTGTTGTACACAAACTCAACTCACCAATCAAAGGTACATCAGCATTTTATCAGAAAGCTCAAACCGATGCATATTGTATTTTAACAGTATTTTATTGAGTGTGTCGGGGACAAAATACAAAAAACTCTAGACACACAACATTTGCTGCTGCATTAGGCTGATAGTAACACTCAAAAGTCTATTAAAATGTTCCGCCCACGACTAATTTGATCCTTTCATTTAAGTGTTGCTGGGTAGGTTGTCTTTTGGCTCTCTGTTTGTACTGTTGGAAAGTAGGGATAGTGAAAACAAGGCCTTTCGAAGCACCAAAACAAATGAAACATTGTGCTCATGTCTCCCGGCTTGGTGCAGCAGCTATTGATAAACCTATTGCAGTTTTGTCACTGCGTTTGTTCCAAAGCCTGGTGAAGAAGAGGATGATTGCATGTCTGAGTCTGACCTGCGTTAATAAACAGTAATGCGTTGCTCACTTTTTTACCTCGCCTTTACACTTAAGCTTTGGTTCATTTTAGGAACATCCTGAGTGTGAAGGTTACCGGGGTGTCATGGTTGATATTCCACATTGTGACAGGTGTTGCATAATATCAGGGGGGAAAAACTGTGCATTCAGAACTTTCGATTGATTATTGGCATCAACTTTCTTAATAGGGCTTTTTAGTTTTCATATTGTGTCATCATGAATCCTTGATTCCCTCCTCAAGAATATTCAGTCTAGATCGAGAAACAGACCTTGACTGGCATCGCTTTCTAGATGCATCGCATTCACTTTGAAAGTGCAAGGTAACAGGAGAGCACATTGAATACCAAAATATGACTGAACAGGAGGCCTCTTGGAATCAGGTTGCATCACGATTCACATTTCACTTTCAGTGACTGAGGTCTCAGTTTCATCCTTTGGATCAAACAGCCTCATACCCTTTTGACTGCACTTGGCAAACAGAGATACAGATAAACGGGTCAATGTGGAATTTATTTGACAATTTATTTAAGGATGTACGAGTGGAATAGTGTTGTTGGGTCTCAGTGTTATGGATCAATCCTCTACTGAAACAGCCTGCCCTTTCTTCAGGTATATTTTCAAATTGTTTTATATACAGTAGTACTTTACATGTAATACTTCTGTTCACTAAAAAGCTCCCTCACTTGACATACAGTGCAATAAATTTGTTATCACTTAAAAATAATAGTACAATAACAGCACTTTGTAAAGAGACAAACTTATGATGAATTATGTTTGACCTCTTTGTGTCCCTGACATTCATTCATATAGGGCTCGCGGAAGTGAATCCTGATCTGGGCCTCAGTGTTGAGAAACACTGTAGCTCATGTCCTGAGGGAACTTACTTTTCAGCAGAAGTCTGAGATGGTTGTCCTTCTGGAAGGTTCTCCCATCTCCACAGAGGAACTCTGGAGCTCTGTCAGAGTGACCATCGGGTTCTTGGTCACCTCCCTGACGAAGGCCCTTCTCCCCCGATTGCTCAGTTTAGCCAGGCGGCCAGCTCTAGGAAGAGTCTTGGTGGTTCCAAACTTTCTTTTAAGAATGATGGAGACCACTGTGTTCTTGGGGACCTTCAATGCTGCAGACATTTTTTTGGTACCCTTCCCCAGATCAGTGTCTCGACACAATCCTGTTTCAGAGCTCTACGGAAAATTCCTTCGACCTCATGGCTTGGTTTTTGCTCTGACATGCACTGTCAGCTGTGGCACCTTATATAAACAGGTGCGTGGCTTTCCAAATCATGTACAATCAATAGAATTTACCACAGGTGGACTCCAATCAAGTTGTAGACACATCTCAAGTATGATCAATGGAAACAGGACGCATTTGAGCTCAATTTCGAGTCTCATAGCAAAGGGTCTGAATACTTATGGGAATAAGGTATCTGTTTTTTTATTTGTAATACATTTGCACACACAAAAAAACTGTTTTCGCTTTTTCATTATGGGGTATTGTGTGTAGAAAAATGTGGAAAAGTGGAAGGGGTCTGAATACTTTCTGAATATATATATATATATATATATATATATATATATATATATATATATATATATATATACTACCGGTCAAAAGTTTGGGGTCAGATAGAAATATCCTTGTTTTTGAAAAAAATTATATATAT